>NC_092793.1:52924348-53262205 GCF_918797505.1 Bemisia tabaci
TTTCAGAATCTTTAGGTGAAATTGCGGACAAAATTATCTGAAAAATTGGAAGGAAAATATCCAGAGGCTTACCAGGAAAATCGTGTTTTATTAAAGGAAATTTGGCAACGCCTAAAGGTTCATACGGCGTTCTTCCTTAGCACGGAAGAGCGAGCCTATGACCCGGTCAATTAAATGCTCCGATATCGTGGTCATAAAGCGGGGAACACGGAGCGATTTAATTCGAACTGGTCGACTGGAGCTGGTGGACCGAAACTGGTTCAAAGGCAAGAGCGGTCGCCGAGATTTCGGAATCGAAAACGGCGGTGGTCCGAGTTCGACTCCGGGGCAGAGCTCGTTTCCGGAAAACCGGCGGCGCAGGCGGATGTGGGTCAGTAAGGGGAAAAGGTCCCTTCCTCTCGTGCTCCGGAGCTCCGGCCGAGGCTGAGGCGCCTTTCCAGTCCTCCGCTACCCGGGTCATCGACCCCAAGCCCCGCGCTTTGAATACAACGATGCCGCATCGTATACCACAGGCGAATTTTCACCGAAAGCTCTCCTTTTTAGGCCTGTTTTCATACACTGATAAAAAAAATGGATTTAACAATCTGGATGTAAAAAGAGTGCGCAAAAACTTACAAAATGCAGAATTAACACTGAAAAAAAATTCTCGGCGTTTTTACCAAGGTCCGTTGGTACCTTCACCATCTCACTTTTTTTACCAATTATTGGTAATTTTATCAAGAGAGACTGGTAAGCTGACCTAAAAACCGGTTTTTTTACTGTTTTTTTCAGGTAAGAATACAACTTTTTTTGGTAATCAATTCCCGGTAACTTTGCCATTTTATCTCGGTAATTCTACCACAGTCGATAAAAAATATTGGCGTTTTTACCAAGGTCCAGTAAAGTTACCGAGAAAGTTCAATAATTTTACCGAGATTTCTCGGTAAAATTACCAATTTCGTAAATGGTAATTTTACCAAGAAAAAACTGGGATCAAATAGAACCCTGAATTCTTGGTAATTTTACCCTTTTCTTAGTAAATACACCGAGATTTTTTTCAGTGGACTAGCAGTTACTTTAGCAATGTCAAGATGTAAAACTAACTGCCGTAGCGGGTAATTCAGCATTGTATGAGTTCTCGCACACTTTTTTTTTACATCCAGGATGTTAAATCAACTTCACTTTTTTTCGGCGAAGTCCTTCCTTAAACAGCCCCTTCCCAAAGGAGGGCCCATATCGAAAGCACTAGACCACGTATCTCATTTGCGGTGTTTAAAAATCTCCACTCCCATTTCATTTTTTTGAAGGAGAACGGATCAATATTATTCCTTCAATTTTTCACAGAATTTTCTACGCACAGAGAAGAAAATTACGCAAGTTTTCAATATTTGACGTTGAGCAGTTTTCCATCTAAAAAACTAAGTACGACAGGAAGTCTGCAACGTCGCAAACCGAGATACGTGGTCTGGTAGTTTCACCGTCTGTATGGTTTACATTGTCATCAAGGGAGGTTTAAGAAATCCTTCAATAAAGCATCATGAAAAGGACAATTTTTGCCATACTCCGAGTAAAATTCAGCGGTGTAACTTCAGGCATGGGTCCTTGCGAGGCATTACAATGATTTGGCACTGCAAAAAGCACAAAAGACGGGAGAAGAAGTCGACGCTTTTGAAAACTTTAAAGGTAGGTTCAAACCTATCTTAAATATAATCCCTTTCAAAAGCCCATCTACAAAATAATACTGCTGAAATTCAATCGAGGTTTGCAAAAATTATCTTTTTTATGTTGCTGCGTCTAAGTTCTCCTTCATTAATCAGCGTTGCGCTAAAAAATACTCACAATGGATTCCAGGTCCTACTTTTCTAAATGGTCGTGCTTACAATGTAACTTTTATGATAATAAATGGTTCAGTCTCTAGAATTATGCTCCGGTCTCCCGTCAACAACAATACATTATTTCTGGAAACGAAATAATTGTTACCATACAATTAACATTGTAGCTACGACCAGAAAAGTAGGTTGGACTTAAAATCCATCGCATACGGGCATTGTGAGAGGAACAATTCTTTATTTTCTCGGGTGAGTAAATCCTCCGATACATATTCACCTGAGTTGCTAAAAGCTTACATTATTCAGCTTCAAAGTTTCAAGTGCGGAAGTAGAACTGTTTAAGAAATTAATGGCCAACTATGCAAGCTGAAAAATTATCAGAATATCTAAAGTTAAAAGATCATAAAGGAGGATAACCTTACCGAATAAGAAAGATTATAATAACACTATTTGAATGGGCTTTGGCTTAAATTTTCTGAATCGTAAAGTTTCAAGACAATTTGGCAGCGATGGATCGAGTAATCAGTCAGATTCATTTCGAAGATTTATTAATGCGTCTGCGTGCGTGGTTCAATTTCTGATTCATGAGAGAGAATTTATTGGCCGGCTTTTACGTCATCAGTGGACCGAAAGGTCTCTCGGTGGATCGTCACGATAACGATGCTTATAAGGCAATTTATTCAAGTTTTCTCCATTGAAACTGTGTGAACTCGTGGAATAATAACACACATATTGGCAACGCTGTGTAAGAAATTTTATAGAACTGACTGCAAAAATACACCCTCATTGTAGGTAGTTAAGGAGCTGAAGATTTCTACCTGATCCGATTCTCGTGGGAGGAGTTCCAAAAGATATGAAACCCCCCTCCACCCCACCACTCGAAATTCATCCAAAAAAACTTAATTTTTCGTTATTTTCAGGAATTTATTTACCTCTGCTCCCTCGACCCTCTCCTCACAAGACATTTTCGATCTTAGATGTTACGTCCCGTTGGCAAAATTGTCCAATATGTCTAGTTCGTGAACTTAGAAAATGTTTGCCCCATCATCCGCAAACTGGCCATTCCCATTGCCCAGTTCGCGAAACTTTTATTCGGAAAGGACCATTAAACTTTTTAACAATTTCATGAATAATAATTAGATACACCAATGAATAAAACAATTTTAAAAAAATGAAAGCCCTTTTAAATGAAAAGATAAACTGGGTGGCCAGCTCGCGCACTGGACAGGCCGAAGTCTGAAAACTACGCTAACGGGCCGAACGTTAATTTTATATGCAGTCCATATGCTACCCGACGACCACTGATCGATTTCTGACTAATATTTCTCGAGATTTTTAATGAAATTTAGACGTATCAAATTAAAAACAAATAAAATCTATAAATATTTACAGGTTTAATTGCTCTCAATTCATTTTAAGATTTTTCAATAAAAATTCTCAAGTTTTTTTTTATTTTTTTTACAAACCCGGTACTCGAGTAAACAAAATCGATCTTTAAAAATTTGCTCATTCGAGGGCGAGGGGAATGAATCTCACAGAAAATGAATGATTCTTAGCAAAATTCTGGAGGAAAGTTTTTGTTTTGAAAGATTTTTAGAAGTTGAAGAACAAAATATTCACGAAAGCCTGAAACTCGTTGCGATCAATCAGAGAGCGGCACTTTTTTATTGTAGGAATATGATTGAGATGTCAATAATAATACTCTAACTGCAATAATAACTTAGGTACTCTGTTATTCGGGTGTTACAACTTTTCTGAAGAGGTGAGAAGTGCCTTCAATTTTGAACATGCAACGCGTTGCATCAAGGCGCCTAGTCCTACTAAGGGCGAGATACCTCGTAGGTCTCATTGATCACCGATTTGAATCGGTCAATCTAAAAAGACTCAAGCGTCAGAAATTACAATACAACAAAAACAGTAAAAAACATTTAAAAGTATACCTGAATTGCCACTGAAAACTTAAAGCGATGAATCAATAATCATGCCTTGTTATAAAATCTGAGATATGAAACATGTCGATCATTACAGTTTTCAACCTTGTTTCCGCGTTTCCATTTCCGGTGTTTCAGTCTTTTTAGGAATGACCGTTTTTATTTTGGTCTTAGATACTCTAGCCTCATGCCACTAACTGGTGATACTCTTCCTACTTGGGTAAATAGTCATTAAAGAGCTGTAATCAGCGACGAGTCCCGTGCATCTTTGAAGAAGTGATGAAAGCGAAAGTGCCTTCAACTTTTGAATAGGCAACACGCACATCCGTAGGACACGAATAGTTGCATCAAGACGCCGCAGTCAACTCGGTCTAGTCTTTGTAAAGCGGAAGCGTTTCTAATTTTTGAGTATGCAATCCGAACTTTCAGGATAATGAAAATATACGAAAATTTTAAAACAACTCGTCAATTCGTATAAATTTTGAAAAAAAGAATGAATTAATTTGTAAAATTGATTTACATATCCTGTGCATTGTTTTGATACTTTTAGGTTTCTCTTAAAATCCCGCGAAATTCGTCAGAAAGTCAGTTAGTTTAGTTTAATCAATGAAGAGCGTCAAACCTTGATTTTCGGTATCACAACACCAGCCAAAAATTTGTTCAGGTCGATAGAACTCCTGTAATTTTTTAAAGTTGAGACTATCTGATTCTCGCAGAATCGCGAATATTTCACCAAAATACGCTCATTCACTGAACCTGCAATTACAACCGAAATGGGTTGAAGTTGGTTGGATATGGATTGAACGGTGTCATTGACTCACGCTGTTAATCTAAGCGCGGATTACAAAGACCTAACGTAAAATTCCCTGTCAGGCGATTTATCTGTTCGCCTCTTTCCCGCTGGCATTGGATTGTGGGTGACGTTATATGCGTGTGTTAACGGAGCAGAATGACGTAGATGGCCTAGCGGATATTCCTGCGATGCAGGACTTTGGGACACTCTTATTCCGATTACCTTTCTCTCCACCTCATAGCTCAGGAAACACAAAGATTACTCACCTCCCGAACATCATTAAACTCAGAGAGCACTTGAAACACTAAGAGTTAACTTTATATCGACGGTGAAACTAAGCACCAGACCACGTATCTTGGTTTGCAAAGTTGTAGACTTCATGTCGGACTTTTTTAAACGGAAAACTACTCTACGTTAGTTTTTGAAAAATTTCCGTGTTTTTTCTTCACTGTCCGAGAAAAACTTTGTGAAAATTTCAAGAAGTTATATTGATTTGTTCTCCTTCAAAAAAATTAAATGGGAGCGGAGCGGAGATTTTTAAACCCCGCAAACGTGATACTTGGTCTGATACTTTCACCGTCGATTGTGTAAAAACTCGATATCACAGAGCATTTTTTTCAATAAAGGGGTTATATCAGCAATAGCACTTATACTTCAATAATAAAATTTATTTTATCCATGAGAAATACCTGTATCCAAATTCATGAATATTTGAGGATAGAGTTTTTATCATTTAAAACTGTTACAAACAACGCTCATAGAACGTCTATGCTCATTTTCTTGAGGGAAACCTTTGTTCGCAAGTTTATTTGATTTTCATTCCAGCAATTAGAATAATTTTAAGAAATTTTCAAGTGAGTAGGTGTATTCACTTGATGCCCTTCTCTCGTAATTTTCTCTCTGCGATGCCCTCTTAAATAGTCATTTTAAGTCGTGATAGTTTGGTTCGAAAGGCATCATTTTTTCTGCACGATGTTCCACGAAAGAGAAAAATTCCTCGCCAAAAATTAATTGATTCATGAATCAAGGATGAAACTGGAACAGAAGTCACCTCTTTGATTTCCAAAGAACCATGAAAATATATCTTTTTTTGAGCACGATAAATGTTTTTAGCTAAAATTTAAATTATGGCCCAGTAAGAATAAATTTTAATTGTACCAAAATAATTGTAATCTTCCGTCAAATTTCTAAGGCGCGATGATATAACTATTTGAACTCTCCGGAATGCGTGAGGTATCACGCCGCATTTGAAGGCGTTTTCAAATCAGCCAAGTTCCGATACCCGGATTATCGTTTTGCATAGTTCATATTCTTTTGTCTTATTCCGTACCACTTGTTTCTTTTTAATCCTCGTATAAAAACCACCCATTTGCTAAATACAATTTTAGCTAGAGCGCACTTCAGCTATGCATTCACCACTGCAAAAATGTCACAGGAAATCGACAAGCCCAGCGTGCGTGGAGGCTATTTCCATTTAAATCTTCCGTCACATTCTTACGGCGCAATGATACAACTATTTGAACTCTCCGGAATGCGTGAGGTATCACGCCGCATTCGAAGGCGTTTTCAAATCAGCCAAGTTCCGATACCCGCACGGTGCCCCTGAACTCACTTTAAATGCGACTTTGTTGTACATCAAAAATTCAAGTTGGAGGTTGTAGTGGGGTACTCCCTGATAGGTTTTTGGGCATTTTCGAAATAGGTTGTCGGAGCTCCTCGAAAAATAATCGCATTTTTGTGGTTTTTTAGGGGTAAAATAGCAAAATCGGCCTAGGGGCGACAAAATTAAACCCCCTCTCCCTCATCCTTGCCTAGACCGATCTGAATTTTTAGTATGTTTTTACCTGGTATATGATGGGACTTTTCTGAAATTTTCATGCCCATACAAATTTTTTTGCTCCCGCGGCAGCGTTGCCAAGTTGCGGACTCCAAAATATCGAATTTAATGATAAAATGAAGGTTTCGGAGTGTGATTTCCATTCAAAATCAAAAATTCAAATTGTAAGTTGTAGTAGGGTACTGCCTAATGGGGTTTTGGCCAATTTCGAAGTAGAGTGTTTGAGTTTTTTGAAAAATAATCGAATTTTTGCGGTTTTTTAAGGGTAAAATAGCACACTGAGCACGGGGCGGCAAGTTAAACCTTTTCTCTCTCATCCTTGCCGTGACCGATCTGAACTTTTAGTATGTATTAACCTGGTATAAGATGTGTCTTTTCTGAAATTTTCATGCCCATACAAAATTTTTTGCCCCCCGCGGCAGCGTTGCCAAGTTGCGGACTCAAAAATATCGAATTTGATGATAAAATGAAGGTTTCGAGGTGTGATTTCCTCCAAAATTTCACGAAAAATGTGCAATCTGAGAGTTTTCGATAAGAAAAGGCATATTTGAACAATTTAGAGTTGCAGTGTTGCCAGCTTTCGATTTAAAATTCGTCAAAATGACCCAAATCGCGTTGCAACCTCAAGCGCTGGATTTTTATTTCGTTCAGAATTGGTTATTACGGTTCTTCTGTACTCTATGCATTTAGGTACCATGAAAATTATGCCATTACTTACTTGATGGGTGCAGCTAACTCAAAAAGAGAGGCCGGAAAAAAGCGATGAGTCTGGGGGAAAACGAGCGGTTCGGGTTGACAGAAAGTTCTTAAATCTACTCCATCTCCAGAAAGTAGAATTTGAGAACTTTCTCCCACCCCCCAAACCTTATCCCTGTTGCAGTCAATCCTTTGAACATCTTATCTGAAATTTTGCCCCCGAATTTTTCCAAAAACACACAAAAAAAAATAAACTAGATGACGAAATTATGACTTTTTATGATCGGAACAAACCTGATGGAGTCCATCTAAAGTCAAGAGGCCTCTTGATCAAATCAAAATTCGGGGGCAAAATTTCAGATAAGATGTTCAAAGGTTGACTGTAACAGGGATAAGGTTTGGGGGGTGGGAGAAAGTTCTCAAATTCTTACTTTCTGGAGATGGAGTAGATTTAAGAACTTTCTGTCAACCCGAACCGCTCGTTTTCTCCCGACTCATCGCTTTTTCCGGCCTCTCTTTTTGAGTTAGCTGCACCCATCAAGTAAGTAATGGCATAATTTTCATGGTACCTAAATGCATAGAGTACAGAAGAACCGTAATAACCAATTCTGAACGAAATAAAAATCCAGCGCTTGAGGGTTGCAACGCGATTTGGGTCATTTGACGAATTTTAAATCGAAAGCTGGCAACATGCAACTCTAAATTGTTCAAATATGCCTTTTCTTATCGAAAAACTCTCAGATTGCACATTTTTCGTGAAATTTTGGAGGAAATCACACCTCGAAACCTTCATTTTATCATCAAAGTCGATATTTTTGAGTCCGCAACTTGGCAACGCTGCCGCGGGGGGCAAAAAAATTTTGTGATGGGCATGAAAATTTCAGAAAAGTCACATCTTATACCAGGTTAATACATACTAAAAGTTCAGATCGGTCACGGCAAGGATGAGAGAGAAAAGGTTTAACTTGCCGCCCCGTGCTCAGTGTGCTATTTTACCCTTAAAAAAACGCAAAAATTCGATTATTTTTCAAAAATCTCAAACACTCTACTTCGAAATTGGCCAAAACCCCATTAGGCAGTACCACTATCACAACTTACAATTTGCATTTTTGATTTTGAATGGAAATCACACTCCGAAACCTTCATTTTATCATTAAATTCGATATTTTGGAGTCCGCAACTTGGCAACTCTGCCGCGGGAGCAAAAAAAATTTGTGATGGGCATGAAAAATTTCAGAAAAGTCCCATCTTATACCAGGTAAAAAACATACTAAAAATTCAGATCGGTCTAGGCAAGGATGAGGGTAGAGGGGGTTTAATTTGTCGCCCCTAGGCCGATTTTGCTATTTTACCCCTAAAAAACCACAAAAATGCGATTATTTTTCGAGGAGCTCCGACAACCTATTTCGAAATTGCCCAAAAACCCATCAGGGTAGTACCCCACATACAACCTCCAACTTGAATTTTTGATGTACAACAAAGTCGCATTTAAAGTGAGTTTAGGGGCACCGTGCCGGATTATCGTTTTGCATAGTTCATATTATTTTGTTTTCATTTCTAACCACTTGTTTATTCATAATCCTCCTATAAAAATTACCCATTTGCTATATACAATTCTACCTGAAGCGCACTTAAGCTATGCATTCATGCTTGCAAAAATGTTAACGGAAATCGAAAAGGCCAGCGTGCATGAAGGCTATATCAATATTTCAATTCCACCAGTGTGATGATTTGTCCTGTAATCAGTAGCGTTGCAAGTTTTGAGATGTATTGATCGATATGCCATTTAAACCTTTGGAAAAGAATCGATAAACAAGGATGTTTGCAACGAACACCTTAATATTCGATTCTGTACCATAGCTTCAAATGGAAAAACATCGATAATCGACCATTGACACATTGCCACTGCCTGTAAATAAAAAATCAATTTCAATAATATTTTGCGGATCTTATTGGGGGGAGGGGGGGGGGAATTTTTGCCTTTTTGATCCTAATTTTGTTTCATGTATCCGATTAAGTTTGTAAGAATGGGTTCAAGTAGACCGGAAATTTGCATCGTTTGAAGAAGCTCCGATTCGAGTTTCCCTTTTAGACTTTAATTAGGATCGATATAATTGATACCAGTGGTGAATGAGGAATTGAGGATTCTATAGCTTATTCCAAGGCATTTCGACCACAAGATTCTGTCTGTGCATGGGTCAACGAACTGCCTTATTTGAGAAAGTCTGCGGCATTGAGTTTCCAGACAAACTATGTAAAAGTGACCTTAAAACTGCTGAAATAGGTCTGTCTGCCTGGCGATAACTTGAACAGTGTTGTGGCGGTAAACACTTATATGGAGATGAGAAATAAATGTTGAAGCGTGTGTAAAATAACTTTTTTCCTGACGCATTACAACTATCAGTGTCAGTAACCCTCTGCATCTAGACGCAATACTGGGAACAGGGTAACCGTCTTTTCGGCTCATATTTTCTGTTACCTCAGCAGCTAGCCACTATGTATCGTTTTCAATTTAAGATCCAATTTCGAAATTACTATGTTAAGGTGATGTTTCTTAAAGCCGATCAAATGTTTTCAGTACGGAGGCGTACTTTAGTGAATATTATTATGGTCGGCGAGGACATGCAGCTATCGATAGTATTTTTATTGCAACGATTGTTATTGTATCTTTTATTTACTTACCTTCACCTCTAAAGATTTTTTTCATTACAATAATCTTCAGTACGTTATATTTAAGTTCCACAGATACAGTTCCATAAAGTTAAGAAAAACTGCCGTATGAAGATTGTGATATTGCCCTTCTTTCTGATGAGGTATGGATCTTGAAGAGAAGCTACTTTTTGCAGGTAGTTCTTATCGCAATTTTATCAGGCTTATATGAAAATTGCGAAGAAAATATCCAATTTCTTTCCTCGGAGGTATAACAGTCCATCGGGAGACTTTTGCAGAGGAATAGGAGGTATACTTTTTGTGAGTTTTCAGATTATATTACTCCCAAATCACCTTCCATTCACACTTAAAGAAATCAACTTAAATACAGGGTGTTCGTAAAGTCCCCTCCCCCCCCCCCCTCTAACTTTTGACCTAATTGAGGTAGAGATTTGAAACTTGGAGGGTGTTCCTAGATCAAAGGGAGCTACTTTTTGACCCCCCCAAAATTTTGGGGGGCCCCATTTTGGGGGGGTTACGGACCCTAACTTTTAATTTTCAAATGAGAAGACCCCCTTTGTGATACCTCGTTCGAAAGAGCATAAAAAAAGAAAATTTTTCGCGCAAACCGGAAGTCATTATCTCAAACCGTTTCAAAATGGCGGCCGGTCAAAGTTCCAAATGGCCGAAAATTGGCACCTCTGCTATTTGCACATGGATTTGCTTGAAACTCGGTATCTGGGGGTATTTTGGCACGAGAAAAACGAATTTAACGTTAGATTTTCAAAAAAACCCTAATTTTTCAAAATGGCGACCCGTTTAGGCTCAAAAAGGCCGAAAATTTGACAAACTCGATTTTTTTGCCAATGGATTCACCTGAAATTCGGTATCTGGGGGTATTTTGACCCGAGAATAACGAATTCAACGTTAGATTTTTAAACAAACCCTAATTTTTCAAAATGGCCGCCGATTAAAGTTCAAAATGGTCAACAATTGGCAACCTCGACTTTTTGCCGATAGATTCGCCTCAAACTCGGTGTTTGAGGGTATCTGGGTGGGAAACAAACGAATTCGACGTTATTTCACCGAGTTTCAGGCGAATATATCGGCAAAAAGTCGAGGTTGCCAATTGTTGACCATTTTGAACTTTAATCGGCGGCCATTTTGAAAAATTAGGGTTTGTTTAAAAATCTAACGTTGAATTCGTTATTCTCGGGTCAAAATACCCCCAGATACCGAATTTCAGGTGAATCCATTGGCAAAAAAATCGAGTTTGTCAAATTTTCGGCCTTTTTGAGCCTAAACGGGTCGCCATTTTGAAAAATTAGGGTTTTTTTGAAAATCTAACGTTAAATTCGTTTTTCTCGTGCCAAAATACCCCCAGATACCGAGTTTCAAGCAAATCCATGTGCAAATAGCAGAGGTGCCAATTTTCGGCCATTTGGAACTTTGACCGGCCGCCATTTTGAAACGGTTTGAGATAATGACTTCCGGTTTGCGCGAAAAATTTTCTTTTTTTATGCTCTTTCGAACGAGGTATCACAAAGGGGGTCTTCTCATTTGAAAATTAAAAGTTAGGGTCCGTAACCCCCCCAAAATGGGGCCCCCCAAAATTTTGGGGGGGTCAAAAAGTAGCTCCCTTTGATCTAGGAACACCCTCCAAGTTTCAAATCTCTACCTCAATTAGGTCAAAAGTTAGAGGGGGGGGAGGGGACTTTACGAACACCCTGTATAACAATGGTGAAACTACCAGACCACGTATCTAGTTTGCGGTGTTTAAAAATCTGCGCTTCCATTTTACTTTTTTTCCAAGGAGAACAAATCAATATCATACCTCAAAGTTTTCACGGGATTTTCTTCTCACAGAAAAGAAAAACCTTGTAAGTTTTCAAAAATTGACATTAAGTAATTTTCCATTTAAGAAATAGGTAAAGTATGACGGGTAGTCTGCAATGTCGTCGCAAACCGAGATACGCGGTCTGGTAGTTTCACCGTCGATAAGTTGAGCTTTTGTTCAAGAAATGATAAATCGATCATCAAGAAATCTCTGTAATCATGTTGCATATCTGACTAAACTTTTCTGTATTAAAATCGAATAGAACATGAAAGAACAAAAAAGTTTGATTACCAAAAAGAAGAAAAAAAATAAGCTAGTCATATGGAGCCGACTTTCAACTTATTCAATCATTATTTTTTCTTTGAGTCGAACGTTTTTGGGGGAAAATAGGGTTCATAAGTTGCAAGACTAAAGAGGAAAAACCGACGCTAAAATATATTCATGTAGGGAAAATGAAAAATAATCTGTAAAAAAGTTTGCTTGAACACTTTTATCACTTAAAATAGTCTCTTGAAAGTGTTTATTCACCTACTAATAAAAAGAGTGTTTCTCAATTTTTACCAATTTTAAAAGAATAATAAACAAGTAGTCTCAACAACTTTTTTTTTATTTCACTCACTAAGCATAATTTTTTATACTTAAATTTGCAAAAAACAAAGTTGTTATGGTAACGGGTCATAATACTTAGTTTAATTATCAAAATATTACAATTTTTTAACAATAAAATAAGCTTAAGCAATATGAGAATGTACAAACTGTAACCTTAACTTTAACCCGGGTCGCGGGAACCTTGTAGAGTAGGAAGAACGAAGTAAGAGGAAGAACGAAGAAAATAGATAAATAGGCAGTGTTCCTATAAGGTAGTTCTCCAGACAGCCTTTCCACATACGAACTAGGAGGATGTTCATGCCAGCAAAGACCTGTAAAAATTCATAGAAAACTCGTGAGGTTCAGAAAAAAAATTGTTAAAAATCTGGTGTACTTAAAAAATATGGGAGTTCATTCCGCTACTACTCCTATTCAATGAATGATGCGCGTAAATGAGAGCTCAAAATACTCAACTGAGGA
The DNA here is from genome assembly GCF_918797505.1 of Bemisia tabaci. Classification (NCBI taxonomy): domain Eukaryota; kingdom Metazoa; phylum Arthropoda; class Insecta; order Hemiptera; family Aleyrodidae; genus Bemisia; species Bemisia tabaci. The sequence continues at coordinate 52,936,968 of NC_092793.1, forward strand.
GTCATTTTCGTTGGTTAAAATCTTCAAAATAATCTGGAAGAGTCTCCGCGAACTAAAGTGCACCAGTGCATCAACTACTTTTCAAAAATGCAACAATTAAAAATTGATCTGCAAACTCATTGTGACTGTGGCATTAAGCTTTGACCTCTCACTTTCAGTTTTACCCGATAAATATATTATGAGTTCATGTAAAATCAGTCATTGGCTTGCCTGTGCTAGACGTGCCGCATGATTTTTCAACACCCCGCGAAGATAATCAGTATTTCTTTTTTCTCCGTGTTCGCCAAATGCGGCTACCGTCTCCTTAATGTAATTTTTCCTTGCGTTATAAAGTGCATGTGTCACGAGTTATAACATAATTTTTAATGGACCAGTGGACAAAGTACATAGTACAACTCTAAGCATTCGGATATATGATTCTTGTCGAAAATTTTATGTAGACCACGATTCGCGCAACCAAAATTACTGAAATAAATTCCTTATTAAGATGTTTTAAGGTTCTTGACGCGTAAATTCAAACCTCCCGCTCTTGAAAAAACAAAAGTCAACGTGAGTGAACTATTATATCGTACGCCACCGTAATAGTCTCTGCGGTAGGGAAACATGGAAACCCCAATTTCAGTTCTTCGGCTCAGCTGTCGTACATTTTTAAGACGTTTAACAACACAATGCGGGAAAGGAAAATGGATCGATTAAGGAGCCTGATGCTGCATTAAGGCGATCGATTTAGGTGTCAAGACCGTATTTTGTGCGCGAGTTGATTCAAGTAAACTATTATTGTGAGCGAGGAATTCATAATTCCCTTGACCAATGTACCTAAGCTAAAAACCCTAACATCTTAGTTGAGAGTTGATTTTAGTAATTTTTATTTCACGAATCATGTTTTACGTGAAATTCTGGATAGACATGTATCAGAATGCTTACATTCGCACCTTGTTTATCGGTCAATTATTTCAGCTCACTGAAAATAAGAAGATTATTAGATAGGTAACTTTTTGTACGCGTGTAAAGGGCCTCTGGAAAAAGGAAAACATCTCTAACAAAGGGTATACTATCTGTAATTTATTACTAGCTTAAAGTAAAAAAAGTTGAATGATGAGCTTCCCGACGACAACTTCATTCAATTGCAAAACAAGTTATTCTACGCCTTCACTGTTATCAAAATTTCTAATTTTCCCTCCATTACTCTGCGTTGTGTCGCTGCGAAAAGTATATTTTGAAGAGGAAGAAAAAATTAAATGTAAGTTCAGTAGGTACATGTGATTCTAAATTCCTATCGATTTGGGTTATTATTTGGTGATTATTCCTGGTCTGGTTAAAATATAGTATTTGATCTTTCAGATAGTGTATTCCTCGTCTCTCCAATACACTTTTTTTGAGAGGGTGGGCAAGGGGTTATGAATTCCTCGCAGTCTCGTGGTATATTAAATGGCTTCACGCTGTGAGAAATATTCTAGGGGACCGCTTTATTTCTGAGAGGCAAGAGCCTCCCCTCGTGACTGCCCCTGACAATTTTCTGGTTTTTCTTTAAAAGTAGCAAAAAGTACCTTAAAATAAATTACTGGATTAAGAGGCGCGAGCAACGGAGGTGCCGGTGCCGACAGGATGTAGGTCCAGAGTACAGCATCTGATGGAGCCACCGCCCAAGAAAAGCTCGGACAAGTCCACGCCGATCGGATTGTATCCGTGCTCCTTGAGTTGCCTGGCGAAGTTGGTAGCTTTCGAGGGATAGACAACGTTGTAGCCATCACTATACGAGTTGAGTGCGAGCAAGGCAGCGTCTTCCTCACTGGCGATAATGGCGTTTGGGAAGCGGTTCCTCAGAGTGGCCAGGGATGCTTCGTCGAAGGCAGACTCTAGGTAAGCGACGCAGGGCGACGACGGGTCAACCGGCACCGGGTCCAGAACGGTGAGTGCCACGTCCAGGTGGTAATAGCGAGGGTTGACCAGCTTCAAAGTCACCACTTCCCGTTTGAAGACGCGCCTGAGTTCTTCGTGGGAGCGGACGTCGGCTCGGAAACCGGTCCCTGCAAGGATGACGTTGCCGACGAGGGTGAAGTCACCCATGCCTTCGTTCGTGAACGCCGGCTCGACGACTTTAAGACCGAAATTGCGGAACCAGTTCATGTAGGCGGGTCCCTCGGGCTGGCGCTCCGGGTGGCGGAACTTGGCGCCGTAGGCGATGCCATCGAGGACGAAACCCCCGTTGGCGGCGAAGACCATGTCGGGCAGCCCGGGTAGCGGGTCTATGAGGTGGAGGTCGAATCCGAGCTGTTCGTAGGTGTCGTAGAGTGTCTGCCACTGCGCCACTGCCTTCGCCTGGTCCACCGGGGTGTCCGTGTTCATGTAGGGGTTGATCGCGTAGGCAACCGTGAAGAAAGTCGGACGGCACATGAGGATGGATCGTTTGGTCGGCTGTCGGGTTTGTGGCGGGCACCCTTTCCTCGCGCAACAAGACATGATCCACTTCCAAAGTTTCCCGTTCGGTCAGAGCCGCCTCTTCTCAATGTATGTCTTTTTTTCGGCCGTTGCAGCTGGTGCCAAGCGAGGGTCTTCGATGCGTTTCTTTTTTAATTTTATTCTTCGAGATGCGGCCACTATTTTGAATCTTAATGAAAGCTAAGACTTTTCGGCTGAAATTCAGTCAAAGTTCGTACTGATTGATGCGATGCAAAGAGAGCTAGGTTCAGGAGGGAGTTGACTGCGCGCGGCACCACGAGCTAGACAAGAGCTAGTTCTATAATTGTTTAAAGTTCATAAGTACAAACGCGTAAATGTGATCACGCTGGTGTGGGAGCTGATGAGCACTTAAAATAGGGAAGTTGGATAGAGACTGACTGCTTGTCCGAATTTAGGCTGTCGGTTTTTCATATGCCTATTTTATCTGGAGGTGATAGTGGCATCAAAACAAACATCTAGCGAGATCCCGGCTTCCCCCTCTCGATCACAGGCGCGGACGTGGATGAAACTGTCGAGTGTAAGTGGCTAATAGTTGAGCTGTTGTGGGTTTTTAAAAATTCACCGAATCATCTCGCGGTCGCACTTGAGCTTAAAATACACTCAAGTACCTCTCTAGAAGGATGTCTCCTCGTTTTGTAAGTAATTACAAACTTTTTGCATACGGCAGTTAATGACTATCGATAAGCCCCTTTAGTTGAAGGATCATGCTAACATTTAAGTTTGATCCGGCCCTAGTCAGGCCTTGATCCGGAACCAATCCGGCATCAGATGCGTGATTCTTTGCAAACTATTGCGCAGTAAAACTTAAGCAACGGGAAATGTGGGAGTGTCTGCGCAGTTCTTTTCAAAACATCCCACTCTTTATTTCCCCATCAGCGTTATCTTTTATGGACCAGAAAACCCTCCACTCCTCGAGTGGCGTATGACATCACATTGTAAGTATGGAAAAAACGCATCTATCGGGTTGATAGGTTCATTAATGAATGGAAACAAACATGAACCCAAGATGGAGTCCATATAGTTTTCAATGAGGAAAACTAAGCAGATAAGAACAAGGAAAAAAGCGCATATCTACGTGTTTTAATACGCTAGTTCTCCAAACTTTTCTTGTTTTATTTATTTATTTATTTATTTATTTTTTTTTACAAGGAATTTAAAGTTTCGAGGAAAATTTTTCATGATGTTGAAATGAAATACGACGAAGTGTTGTCGGCTATTATAAAACTAAAATTGAAACCTAAATTATTATTCAAAAGATGGAGGATCTTATGGGAGGGGATCTTATTAAGGTTTACAGATGTATTCGCATGAAGAAACTCGGTACCCTGACGATTTTTGGTTCGAATTCAATAACTTATATCTGTAAACATCCCAACACTGATTTCCCGCCAATTTTCTGCTGCCATTTCGGTGTTATTTAGAATTTCAAAAATCCAATGAAAGATTCACTTTCCTCCAGAATATCCCCGGGATACCAAGTTTTATGCAAATTCATCGATAAGCAGCCTAAAAATCTCCTTCCCGCTTTAGGTCGCCGTATTGAAAAGGACTGAATTTCTTGGAAAAATAATGCCAGAATCGTTCTTCTCGTCCGAAAACCCTCAGCCTCAGGATTCCGAATTTCATCCCAATACGTCAAGAAAAACAGAGATGCCAAATTTTCGTCATTTTAAACTTTGATCGGCCGACATTTTGTGAGAAATGAACATTTTGACCTGCGGCTTGCGCCAGTGCTTATTGTGGTTTTTTTTTCGTCTTTCGAATGCGGCGTCACAAAGGGGGGATTACCATTTGAAAAAAATTTCCGCAGCCCCCTTTAGAAAGGGCCGCCCTAGAAAATTTCGAGGGGACCAAAAAGTTATTACTTCAGACCTAGGAATATCCCCAAAGTTTCAAATTTCTTTTTAAATTTGGAAAAAATTTACAAGGGTGGTAGGTGACTTTTACATAAACCTGCATGCTTTTAATAATTGATCTCCTCTCATCAATAAATTGAGTGATGTAACTGGAATTTACCGTAGCAATAGACCACGATTGTTTCAATAAACATATTTCTATCGAAAAAACGGCTATTTTACTGTTATTACTCGATCAAATCGATGTCGATTGGCTCCCATTTATTTGTTCCGATTGACTCATGTCAATCTCTTATTCTATTAATTTTTCTATTATTTTTCTTTCATTTTTCCTCGTCTGCTTTCTCTTTTCTTCTTATTCTTCATCATTTTTATTTTATCTCTCTCAATTTGTCATCTTTACATCTTCCTCTCTCTTTTTCTTGTTCCTCCTCTCATCTTCAAAAGTTTAACAAAAGTTGTCGCGTCTACAACAAATTCGCCGATAGAGGCCGTCCATTTATTATAAAGAGGATTATTATAACACTATTCGACCCCGCGTAAGCTTATGTTGCCTATACTAGATATTGAAGGCAAACTGGCATGACGTGAAAGTAACTTCCTTTCCTTTGGTAAAAAGCTCTTATCTGTATGTGTGTAGAATAAGCTTTCTATTTTACGACGATATCACTATTTGACCACGTTGGAGCTCGTGTTGCCTACAATAAAATTTGAAGGCGAACTGACATGGTGCTACTGTAATCATTCCTCGTTTGGTAAACAGATCTTATTCGTGTACCTGTACCCAGTTCCGCTTTCGCGTAAGCGAGGAATATCACAATGATGCCGCTAGTTCACTCATTTCGCTCTTCTTCTCTCTCTCTTCTTCTTCCTTATTCTTTTACTTTCCGCTTCTCTCTCAATTAACTCTGCTTTATTTTTTTTCCTCTTTATTATCCTCTTACCTTCATCTTCTTCCTTTTTATTATCTCTACATCTTTTTTCTTTCCATCATTGTCTTCTTGTTCCAATTTTCTCCTACTTTTTTCTCTTTTCTTCTTCTTTCTGTATTCATTCTGTCAACATCTAGTCTTCATCTTCTTCCTCTTTCCCTCTCATTCTTTTTCTTTCTCTTATCCTCGTCTTCTCTTTTTCCCACGTTTCTTTCTCTTTCTTTCATTGTCATATTTTCTTTCTCTTCTTCCTCTTATATTCTTTTTCTCTTCTTGTTCCTTTGATTCATTATTTTTATCTCTCTTCTTTGGATGTTGTTCTCATTTTTCTTCTTTTTCTCTCCTTCTTTTTTCTCTTTTTTTCTTTTGTCATATATTCCTCTCCTCCTTCTAAGTATTATCTTCGTCTTCCCTTTCTTCTCTCTTTTCCCTTTTTTTCCTCCCTCTTTTCTTCATTATCTACTTCCTCTTCTTTATTTTCTTTTCAATCCTCCCTTTCCTTCTTCTCTCCTCTCGGTTCTTCTCCTTTCTCTTTTGTTGTTCTTCTTCATTTTCCTATTTACTATTTCTGATTCTTCCTCCTCCGTCTCTTTTTTTCTTTTCCTATCTCATTTCTTCTATTTCCTCTTATTTTTTCTCTTTTTATTTTCTTTTTCTCGGACGGAAGTAAAAAAAAAACGCTAAATTAAGACCGTTCACTGGTAAACGATAAAATAATGCGCTTGGACCCAAATTCAAACTCAGGCTTCATACAACTGGGTGGAAGAACTAGTACGAAATTTGATTTTGTTGACAGCAGGATTCCAACGACAGTTATTGTGCCTACAATAAATTCGACAGAGACCGTCTATTTATGATGATGGGGGTATTGGGTATCATCTAGGTTTTTATTTTGATTCTTTTAGGTGACATTTAAATCTATCACGAAATTTTTGAATATTTTCAGAAATTGGTCGTTGGGAGACATTTGTCGCTTAGCGCATGGATTTCATTTAAAATTAACGACTGGCTCACCGGCTTACAGTCTACAATTGTAATTTAATCTGATTTTGATTTCTCTTTGCGAGACTCTAAAGGGACTTTGAAATAAAAGTTTCAACTCTTAGAGACCGTCTATGATTGACATCAGGTTTTTCACCCACCGCCTTGGTAAAAATTGGCGATAGGAGCTGCGTTTCAAAATACCATAGGAGTTCTTATAGCCGACTGAATAAGGCGATAGAAAATCATATAGCTGGCTGTAGAAAGTGGAAAAAATCATACGGCCGGGCTACACGAAGCGATAAAAAATTATACAGCCGGGCTATAGTTCCTATCGCCGGGCTTTACAATTTATCGCCTAGCTGTTGCTTTTTCGTCATCAGCTATAAAAGGCTATAAGAAATTGTGTAGGATTTCGTGTGCTTTGGAAATCATTAAGTTTGATACGGAACTACCTTAATATTTACAGAACACACTTTATATTTTCCTTTAAAACATATTTTTTTTTTTTTTTTCATCAATTAAAATGAGAATAGTCCATACAGAGTGTGCAAACGTTTCAAAATCATGAGTTGAAAAACGCTGCCTCCACGAGATTAAATATTAGAGCCTAACACAAAACGGAGCGGCGGCGCACTGACGCCTACAAACCTAACAGGGATACTTCACGCATTGCGCAATGCGTAAAGTATCCCTGTTAGGTTTGTAGACGCCAATGCGCGTTTCGCGCTGGCTGCCCGCCCGCCGCGCCGCAGCGTACTACGGCGCTTGAAGCAACTATTTCGCACCAGAGGTATTGCACAATATCATACGAAATTGAAAGAGCTCCAGCATATTAAGAATGGCAGGCATCCTTCAAAAGTACGGGGCTTTTATCGCAAAATAAATCAAGATACTACGGCCCAAAAAGAGAGCGGAAGTCCAAAAACTCACTCTATAAGTCCTAGCATCCGTAATTAGTAACGTTTAGCATACACTTTATCGCCAGGCTGTTGCTTAATCGCCAGCGGCTATAAAAGGCTATGAGAAATTGTGTTGCCGGCTATAGAAGCTACCCGCCCAACACGAAATATTGCAGCAATATTGTCAATATTGAAACAATATTGTCAATATTGAAACAATATTGTCAATATTGAAACAATATTGTCAATATTGAAACAATATTGTCATGTAAATATTTCCTTAAATACACTGCAGAAATATGTTGACAATATTGCTAAAATATTTCATGACAATATTGTAACAATATATTTACAAAAATGTTTTAAATATATTTACAAAATATATTTATGTAATTACTTTTAAAACAGTTTGTAAAATATATTTACAAAATATTTTAAAATTATTTTAGAAATATTAGTTTAAAAATATTTGTTTAATATTATGTTAAAAATATTTTATAAATATTTTTGTAATATTTAAAAATTAATTGCTAAAATGGCAAAAAATGGTTTGCGATTTCTGCAATTTGCTTTTTTTGCTAAAATGCCCACCCTCGTGGCGAGAACGACAAAACAATTTGCAAAAGTGGTAATTTTATTGTGCGAAAATGGCAAACTATACTTTTGCGAAATTAACATTACTAGTTTATGCTATTATGGCTAAAATTTTTGCTAGATTTTCAAAATGTTTGCCAAATTAGCGTATGGTTTTGCTCTGTTTACCAATTATTTTGCGGAACTTACTAAAATCAATCGCTAGAAAAAAGAAAGGGGGGGGGGGAAGAAAAGACAAAAAGAAGCGAAAAAAATAAATAACATAACATAAATACATCGACATAAATTCAAACTAGGAAAAAGCTCAAATAATTAAAACTGAAAAAAGACGCAATTATAAAAAACAGTAATTTGGTAAAGAAAAAAATGAGAGAGAGTTAAAAAAAACGAAAATTTGTAATACATGAATAGGAATATGTTGAGTACAATTTGGAAATCTTACAGCCGGCTGTAGGTCTATGGTATTTTGGAACGCAGAGTCTACTGCCAATTTTTACCAGGGCGTTTTGACCTTTCTTTCCCAGTACTAAAGGCGCCCTATCCCTCTTCCAACTCTCTTTTAATGAATTTTTTAAGCAGTCTAAGACTTCTAACACGCATCTCAACTAAGTCTAATAAGTATCTTTTAATGTAATTTATCCACGGGATCTTTTCACTGTGGTTCGGTTTGATTAACTAGGGATACGGTTCCTAAGACCTAGAGTTCGGTCACATGAATCTAATAGAATACGACCTATATGGAACACCAACTTATATTTCATGTCATCGAACTAACTTTTTTTTCTTAGTATTTACTATGTGAACAATGTGTATTATCTAGTGATACTTTGTTTCTTAAATGTCTCCGTTAATTTAATTCATGTAGATACAAGGCATATAGTTCTAGTAGTAGTTACGATATTTTTAAATAAAATTTGTTTAAAAAGAAAGAAAAGAAAAGAAAAGAAAGAAAAGCATGTAATTGTAGCAAAGATTTGTCCTTCCAGTGTGCTTCTTGCAAAAAACAGAACCCAATGCTAACTGTTTCGCCGAAAAAAAACTCGACCAGCCCTAAAATAAAAACAAGGACGGTGAAAAAAATTCCGTTCGACGGAGCATTATTTGGATTGAGCGTTTTGCGTCTAGTCGGAAACTGTAGTGTTTGCTTAAGTGGAGTGTGCTCAGATTATTGCACTTGAAACACGATGAAAACGACATCTTTCAAGAACTTTGCACTTGAGTCTCAGATTGCCTAAGAATTCGACACGGATGGATGCTACGAGTCACGCTCTTAGTTCCGGATCAGCTCCGGATCAGTGCCGGATCAGTGCCGGATCGCGTAACCGAGTGCGTATGACCAGACTACAAAAAAAAATTATCACGGTCCTCGAGGGGATCGACCTAATGTTTAATTCAAGATAAGATAGGATAAGCGGGTGAAACTTTCAAACAAAGAAAGCTCAGATAAAAGGAAGGAAGTGTGACAGAGAGGGAGAACTTGTTGCGTTTTAGTCAACTTTACTATTTAAGCACACGACACCCGTTGGTGACTTAAGTTTCAGCTTCTTCTTCGAAGGGACGACTCCTTTGTGGCACTCGCGTTTTTCTATTGTTATTCCACAGATAACTCAACAAATTCAGTTCTCCTTTCAAGTAAACAGTGTTAACCGTCTGCTCTATTTAGCGATAGGTAATAAAATACCGTAAACCGAAACTTTGGTAATTTGTTGCATGATCATTTTGAACTCGACTAAATAAGTTTTTGGGAGAAGTTCGTGAATCCAAAATTCTCAAATCCCTAATTTTTTAATTTTTTGTTATTTGAAGAGTACCCACACATTTTTTAAGGTTTTGTTTTCTTTATGTTTATTTTTTTTAAAAAAGGCCTTAATTTTTGTCTGCATCGAAAGGCCATATTACCATGCTCAACTTGATAAAGTTGATGATAAAGTGAGTGATGATAATCTTAAAATGATAAAGTTGAGTGAAAAAAAAAACTATCTAAATTCACTTTAATCCTGCTTTTTTTATTTCAAAATTTCTCAATTTCCTCTTCATTTTCATGAAAAAGGGTGTAAGCTCAACATTTCAAATTAACTTAAAAGGATAATAGAAATTTCCCCTCCAAAAAGTACTTCAGAACTTACAAGCAGACCCATCGTTTTGACCTTTAAAACATTTTATATCACACTGCTTGATGAGAAAATCAGTCTTTTGCCGCGTAAAATTTAGCTTCGCGAATTTTTTATCTTCTACCAGAAATCAAAGCACAGCTGTGAACAGTTAAAATGCAATTTCATTTTATCAGTAGGAACCTTTTCAATTAGACAATTAATAATCAATAGCCAATTTTGTTCAAGTCGTATTAACGTTGCTTCTATTCTGTCTTCTGTCTATTCATTTTCACGTTACGAAGGCCAGGTCATAGCTGATTAGAAAGATTCCATTTTTTATAATTTCACCTATTCAACAAAAATTACATTCGTAATATCTCGAATTCTGTCTGATTACGCTACAGAAAGAGCACATCTCACGCAGAGTAACAGCACACACAGACTACTCACTTACGCTGTATTCAGAACCGAATTTTTGTCCTCCCAGCAGAAACATATTGTAACCGTCATCTTAAACGATTCCTAAACCCATCTACGTTCCTTTCGTTGTTTAAGCTCTTTCGTTACAAAAACTAAATTACCTCTCGCCTGCAGTCTTTGTACAATTAATGATTTTATGATTGTCCGTGAGTTTACTTCCTTGCATGAGTAACATTATGGAATAAAAATTTTGAAAGGTTTGCTAGAAACGATTGACACGAAAAAATGTTTAAAATTTTATATTGATTAAAAAACCATCCTATTATATACAAAACATATGACCACGGAGATAAACTAGCAATATGGTAAAACTAGTTTTTATACTGTGAAAAATTGGTCGGATTTGAGAACTTCAAAAGCTTTTGAATTTTCAATATATCCATAATAAATTGTTTTAGTTGAATATTTTTAAATCCATAGTAAATCAGACATCATATAATGAATCACAGTTTATTTTATTACTTGTGACATCGATATATTTTCATAGATGGTGTACTTATCCTGATACTATGTTTACTTTGATTGCAGTTACACTTGAGCAGTGATATCTTGAAAAGTGCCAAAAGCGCCGACTCCGAACCAGTTTCCCGCCTTTGAAGATCATCCGTAGAAAATGTCTTGCTCAATCGCAAACTCGTGCGCAACGAAGACAGGAGTGTCCGGGAAGCCTGCGCGGCCCGTCCGCGAGGCGACGAAGCGGAGCATCCTCATGTGCCGGCCGACGTTCTTCACGGTGGCCTACAAGATCAACCCGTGGATGGACCCGGAAGCTGGCGTGGACCAGACGAAGGCGCTGAAGCAGTGGCAGCGTCTCTACGACGTCTACCAGGAGCTGGGCTTCGACGTCCACTTGGTCGACCCTCTGCCCGGTCTCCCGGACATGGTCTACGCGGCCAACGGCGGCCTCGTCCTGGGCAACGTCGCCTACGGCGCCAAGTTCCTCCACCCGGAGCGCCACGCCGAGGGCCCTGCTTACATGGCCTGGTTCCGCAAGCACGGTCTCAAGGTCGCCGAGCCGCGCGAGACCAACGAGGGCCAGGGCGATTTCCTCCCCGTCGGTGACGTCATCCTCGCCGGAACCGGTTTCCGCACCAACCCTCGCTCCCACCAAGAGGTGAGTATCCATTTTTCTACAAAATAAACCACAAGAAAACGGGGAACCAAGATTAAAAAACAACAAACTCAAAGCATGCGACGTTTATGGGTCGTTTAAACCCCCTTCGCGACCAGAATACAAAAATATGTAAACATTTATAAAAATCAAAATACTACACCCTCATTTCGCGATAAAAAAAGTGAGGTTCTGAACTTTGATTTTTGTATTTTTTTGCATACTTTCGTTTCCTGGTCGAGGAGGGGGTTGAAACCACCCCGGAACACCCCAGGCTTTGTGATTTGTTGTTTTTTAACCATGGTCACGCGTTATATTGTGTTTTTTTTATTGAATTATTAGAGGTATTTCTGTGTATTTTTGTTCATGCATTTTTCCGTACACGACAGGCAAACGTTCTACCGTGCCTCTCTGGCTTGCAATTATTCATGAAAAGTAGAATCGTGAAATTTCATGAGAGGAGAGGTACCAATAAGGGCCGTTTTTGAGCTCACCCTAAATTTCCTCGATTCTACAATTTTTTGCGCAATGAAGGTCTATATTTTACGGAATGCATAGAGATTTCATCATTTTCGAGCTCTTTTCAGGTCTAATGCTGGCCCCAAAAAAATGGGTCTAAGGACGACTAATGTGGCGAGAAATGCGAGTTATTTTGGATTTGCGGTCGAAAACCTAAATTTTTTGCCAAAGTCAACCTTTAGACCCATGTTTCTAGGCCAGAATTAGACCCGAAAAAGACCAAATCATGATGCATTCCGTAAAATATACACCTCCAAGGAGCAAAAAAGCATACTGAGGAAATTCAGGGTAAGCCCAAAAGGTCCCGAATTGATGCCCATTCTCTATGAAAGATATTGAAAAGTGCATTAAGTGCAAGAAATTATAATGTTTGATTATTGATGTTTCTTAGTATACTCAGCTCCTGAAAATAAGTTCCATATCACAGCTCCGCATGAAATATTTCACGAAAATTTTCAATATTTCATATATTTCGTTTTGTGAAAGTTAAATAACAGAAACGTCGCCGTTTGTATTTGCCTTTTAACCAATGTTAACTGTAAGTATTAGTCGTGTGATTCGGGTCCCTCGTGAAATTTTGCAGAGAAAATATGTTTCGCAGTACCTAAATTCGTACCTTCAATTGAGGCTGAGTAACTGAAAGTTATTGTTACTTACCGTTCTACTTCATATACATATATTATAAACCACACAAGGGGCCACGCCCCCCTACCCCTTTCGCGGTCCTGCCAACCGAAGCGTTTCGCGCTACACTCCCGTGCTAAGGAAAAGCTGTATGAGCCTTCAGCGTTGTCAAATTTCCTTAGACAAATCATAATTTTCAGGAAAATTTGTAATATTTTTCTTTCATTTTTGAGACAATTTTGTGCACAGTTTCACATAAAGTTCCTGAAAAGTTCAAGGTATAATATTCACAACTCTCCTAAAAAATTATCATTATATCGGAGGAAAGGCAAATCTCGAATGTTCGTATGACGTTCTTCCTTAGTAAGGCAGTACAGGCGTTACGTGCGTTACGTGATACGCGGTACTCTTATGATTTGTTTTACTTTTCACTGTGAAGAGGAAGTAATAAATCATGATGAATATGATTTTCAGGTGGCCCGCGTTTTCGATCGCGAAGTGGTAACACTAAAGCTGGTCAACCCCCGGTACTACCACCTGGACACGGCGTTGACGGTCCTGGACCGCGAGCCGGTCGACGCGTCCTCGCCGTGCATCGCCTACCTGGAGTCGGCCTTCGACGAGGAGTCCCTGGCCATCCTCCGGGACCGCTTCCCGAACGCCATCCTGGCCACGGAGGAAGACGCGGCCGTCTTCGCCATGAACGTCTACAGCGACGGCTACAACGTGGTCATCCCCTCGCGGGCCAAGACCTTCGGGCGGCAGTTGAGGGAGCACGGCTACAACCCCATCTCCGTCGATTTGAGCGAGCTTCTCCTTGGAGGAGGCTCCATCAAATGCTGCACCCTGGACCTCCACCCCGAGCTCTCTACGGCCAGTAGACACATCACCCGGATTTCTTCCTGATTTGTCATTTCGGTGAGTTCGACGCAATCCTTGCAATTTTACAATGGGTCAGTTGCGCTGGTCACAAAATCGTGTTTACATTCTTGATTCTTGTAGTTAGCTAAAAATAATGAGATCCGTAGAAAGTGCAGCTTTTTACGTTCAATATTAACTGAGATGTCGCCCTTCGTAAAGTCAGGCTTTTGACGTCATCCACCGCGGTGGTGACACCCTTGGTTTCGTCCACCTTGCTTTCATCAGTCAGTGTGACACACATTTGCACTGGTTACTCAACGTCAAAAATCCGACTTTTGAAAGGGTGATATCTCGGTTCATAATGAACGCAGAAAGTTGATGTTTGGACAGAACTTATTATCTTCAGCTAATCCATGTGAATCAAGCATCCAAACACAATTCTGTTACCAGCGCAACTGACCCATTTCACTACTGAGGGTCATATTTGTAGCATAGGCGGATCCAGGGGGAGAGCGTAGGGAGAGGTACTCCCCCCTCCACCCCCTCGTTTGCTGAAATAAAAGAGACAGAAGAAACAGGGAAGAAAGAGAGTAGGAAAGAATAGAGAAAGAAGAAAGAAGGACGCTCAAATGTTTTAATTATTCATGACGAAATGGACTCTAACTGCATGTTAGATGCGTTTAAAATTTTGAAAATTTTCTGGTGGAAGCCCCCCGGACCCCCCTTTCTCCCCCCTCCCGTTCGAAGTGTCTGGATCCACCTATGATTAGTATGTTTAACTATGGACTGAACAAGGTGGAGAAATGGTGCTGGGTCCACACCATTTCGCGGGACTATGGACTAAATATGGACTGATATTCGATGAGCCCTATCCTTTTATTATCAACAAATTTGGTGAGACGATATTTTGGTCCTATATCAGACGTTTCTTGTTGGTGCCCTTAATTATACTTTGACTTCTGTTTGCAATTGTGCCTCTTGTGTTCCTGTTTTCTTTTATTTTTATACATCGTGCCTGACCAGCATCAAAAGGACGAATGAACATTGTTGGCGATTTAAAAATAGTATAATCTTCATTAGTGCACGCAACACCTACCGATGAGATGGAGGAAGGAATCACATTTAATTCGTTCTGATGATTGACCATATTATTTATGACATGGTTCAAACGTATTTGTTTCTTTTCTTCTGTTCTTAGCAAACAAGAAAGACATTTAAAATGGCTGACTCTTCCGGATCTCATTTATTTAAGCAACTGACTTAATATTGTGGCACCCACCAACCCTCAGTCTTCCCAGAAGCGTCGACTAGAAAACCGATGTGCGTTTGAACTTCGAGTCCAAAGAAATGTAAATAATATTTCAAATAATATAATAATATTCACGCCCTTATTTCCAACGAAGTATTCAGTGCTTCATAAAATTTAAAAAAAAAACAAATTTTCGACACAAATGTCGCGTATAAATATATAAATATGATGTGTAAATACTATAAATACTAATGTTTTGATACCTTTATTTTATAAATTTTTGAATTTTCAAAAATGATGTAATCATATTGTTTCTGAGAAACTCTTTTTGAATTGTATTTATTACATATCAAAAAATAAAATACCAAAGTTAAAATATTATCAAAATGTTTCATTCACATCATCCGCCCACACCTGCTTCATATCCTGCTATTTTAATACATTACCATTACATGCACTCGGATCAAGTGGTCATTAGAAGCATCGTACCAGTCTTAACAATCGTATGGTCACTCTTGTTCTTCAAAAAAGAGAATTAGGTGACTGTTGCAGTAGGTGATCATAACATTTTTTATGAAAAAATGAAGTTATTTTTCGCTGTGTTAATTGGTTTAAAAATCAGTGAATATAGTTTTGTAATTACTGCGATTCCGATGTTTTACATGATTTCTGCTTCGATGATTTTCGATATAAAATAATTTTCACTTCTCGCAGACTCTCAAAAAGCAAAACAAAGTAACAAACTCGTATAGCATTTATAATCTCTACTTTTAAGTCTAAAAACATTGCCAAAGTAACCCTCTACCCCCATCACTCCTTGCTAAGAGCCCGTGATATCGTGGATGTGGAATGTGTGAAGTGGACAAAGGGCGTAATCGATCCCCCTCCTTGAATCCCTCGGAACTTGAAACTTTAATCTGCTCGAATACAATATAAGTTCTATTTCACGAAAGATTACATTATTTAATTTTTAGCCCAATGATAGTTATATTGTCCCAGACAGAATTTGACACTATACCATCAGATATTATCACGGAGAAAACATAAATAGTTTTGAATTCATGGAAAAACTTTTAACAATTCTCACGATGATCAGTTAATTTGTCTCCTTTAATGTTGCCTGAGAAAAAATTGAAAGGAAGATAAACCTGAAACTAGCGTCCGAGCTCTGATCGATTAGTACCTATGATCTGATCAATTGAATAATGTGAACAGAGGTGATTATCTACAGGAGAATCAAGGAATGGATCAAAGATGAGATGGATTTTCCAGGAATTGCGTCAACAATTTAAAAACAAACCAGGCTTGGATACATTAAAATTAAGAGACACACCATTAAAAAAACAAACTAACAAAGGAACTGTGATTAATTATAGTCCCTTGTGCGTCATACTTTTTGGGGAAGAAAACAACAACTTTTTTTGCGTCTCGGACGATCCTTCCAAGAAGAAGGAGGCTCACCGAACCGAGTTTAAAGACCCCGATGATTGGGGCCTCTGGAGGTCAAAAACAAGTTAAAAAACAATCATTACAAAAACAACCCCCCAGAATCGGCCCTCTTGAGTTGCCTTGAGGCACCGAACAGAGCAGGGTGTGGGCAATCACCTAAATTTCGTCGCAAGTCACGCACAAATCACTCGTGTCATTCGCTTTCTCTCTCCAGCACATCGATACCTACTATGTCCAGTGCTGTCATTTACATCATATATTTTCTGCTCGAGAAAAAAGTAAAACTGTAACGAGTAACAAAATATTTGATCCGATAATGATTAAAAGTTTTATCGTATAATCTTGGTCAGGATTCTCAAAAGTTTCATTCACATCATCTGTGGTTAATAATTAAATTTCAGAAGAATAGGTCCCTTAAATTAAAATATGGTATGTTTTACCTCTTACAATATTTGTGCGCGGAGGAATAACGGATCGATCAATCAATCAGCATATGAATCACAGCTAATCATTAGGTACCGCATAATCCATTCTATAACGAGCAAAGAGCATCTCTTATGAGACTGTGACGATTTTGCAATTTCGACAGTTCTGACTTTCCTCCACTTATATCTACTACAAACATCGATTTAAGGCGAGGCAAGCAGCTTTACTGAGAATCGATTAATTTACACGCATTTAAATGGAGGAAAAACCGTGTTGGCAGCTATCAAGAACCGACATTGATAGAGTAATGAACTTTGTGAATTAAT
This sequence comes from Bemisia tabaci, assembly GCF_918797505.1. NCBI lineage: Eukaryota > Metazoa > Arthropoda > Insecta > Hemiptera > Aleyrodidae > Bemisia > Bemisia tabaci. The sequence goes on from NC_092793.1 coordinate 52,953,831, forward strand.
ACGATCTCCAGGACATCAAAAATTTTGCAAAAATCGATAGAAACTATTGAACTCCTCGAAATTTGCATAAATTTAAATTATAAATCGAGGTATCACTCATTTGCGTAAAAATGATATTGAGCCTCCCCTCGTAAAGCGAGTCATAAGCTATTTTTGGGTCGTGTGTGTAAGAGTATAGCTACGTTTGCTAGCGGTTACCCCAGCGCAATGGCGTGGCGTGCTTTGCGATATATCGAATGATCTGCCATTTAAACCTATGGAAAAGGATCGATAAACGGGGTGTTCGCAGCGAACACCTTAATAATCGATTAGGTATTTACCATTGCTACAAATGAGGAAATATCGATAATCGATCATTCACGCCTCGCCACTGGAATAATCTGTCATTTAAACCTATGGGAGAGGATCGATAAGCAGGGTGTTTGCAACAAACAGTTTTTTAATCGATTCTTTACCATAGCCTGAAAAGGGGAAATATCGATACTTGACCTTTCCCGCCTCGCCACTGCTCTAGCCTCTGGCATTTGCTTTAAAATATTTAATTAGAAATAATTTAGTTATCCGAAGATAAGCAACGACAACATCGCATCGCAGTTCATTGACCTGCGCACGGGCTTCAGTAAGCGGCGACAATATTGTCGCCACATAGGCATAGGTGCAGTGAAATAGTTTTCTGTCGACCGGCAGCGGATTTGTAATTGCAGGCATAATTTGCCAAACTGTGCCAAGATCTCAGATTCCAAGATTTTACATCGAACGATTTGATTAATGCATGCGTCAGCAGTCTATTTACAATGAGAGCTTTAGGGTAAAGCCCATCAGTTATACTGCCGTGCTGAGGAAAAACGTCGCATGAGCCATCAGGCGATGCCAAATTTCGTTTGATAAAACGCGAATTCCCTAGTAAATTAATGAATATTTTCCTCCCAATTTTTCGGATAATTTAGTTCGCAATTTTACCTAAAGTTTCTGAAAATTTAAAGGAAAAAAACAAACATAACTTTCCTAAAAAATAAACATTTTATCGAAGGGACTTTGGCAAGTCTCGAATGTTCGCACGGCGTTCTTCCTTAGCACGGCAGTATAGAGATGGATTGGAGTTTGAAGGCTTGATTAGACTAGCAACCCTCTATCTGACCGCAGCTTTTAATACGTTGGATTAGTCGGAAAACGGAACCATACAACATAGCAAAAAAGGAATAAAAGATGGCAATAAAAATTGAATTGGACATATTTATGCTAAAAGAAACTATGTGCATAGGGTTTGCGTGTAACATAATTCCTTTTAGCGTAAATACGTCCAATTTCGAGCAACGAGCGGCAATTCGCAGAAATCCACTCCACACGATAAAAAATGAGAAATTTTCTTTAAAAAAATACCAGAATCAGAATAAGAACGACCAAATATTTATTCAAAGATTACAAATTTGATAGTTATTTGTGCATATATATTGCCTTCAAAATGTAATGATGCGAATAAGTTATTGATTAGGTCTAAATGTCTCCTTGGATAGTAAAAGTCACGGGTCAAGGAAGGGTCACTTTTTGCTTCCCTCCAGAGTGCAAAAATCAACCTTCATCATGCACGTCTGAGTAAGGCAAAAATTACCATTAGATTTTTTCAGAGAAAAATGAAAAAAATCAGCGGCCTTTATTGGAAGCCAGCTCAACCGAACTCACTTTAAGGATATCATTGGTCGGAATAATATTCATAAGTCTAGAGCTGATTCTTGTCGTGGTTTGATTATACCTTCTGATTCGATGTTATCTATTCATCTGAATATTTATGGACTCTCTGAAATGAGAATATCTTCGAATCTCTCCGCAGACCCAGTAAATGAGATATTCGTTGTTTACTTTCTCCATAAACGAAAAATAAACATTCAATTAACAGTATTTGTAATATAGTCAATCCCTTTAAAGGAGTTTAAAGTAACCGAACGTAATGCCTTGGAATTACTCGTTCATCCGTAGGTACATGGTGAAGAGTCAGCCTCAGTGGTGTAGTGGTCAAGGCAGTTCGCTGCCAACACTGAGGTCCCAGGCTCAATCCCCGGAGGAGGTACACTCAAATATCAGTCATCGTGACCGTGGAAGACTAAGCCACTCCAACACCCTGTGACCCTTGAGGTAACACGGTGTGGGAGGGACATAGTTACCCGGTATGTAATCCGTCTGCATTGTTCGACTGGGTTTTGAAAAAATCAGTGAAGCTTGTAAGCTACGAAGTTACCTTGTTTTGCTTCTTTAAACAAATAAAATAAGAGCGGAAATTTTGAAACACCGAAATTAAGTTATACGAGTTCACGTTTTAGCTATCGATTTGCATTAATCACACGCGAAATACGTCTCAGGGGATAAAAGGGGAATGACGGGCCCCCCAGGAAAAGCGTTTTCGGAAAAAAAGTTAGACCACGAAAAACGTCTTTTTTTTTACCCAAAGAATCGACTCCTTCAATATTTGTACTTAATCGTGGGACACCCTGTATTCCACTGGAACATTCGCGGTTTTTGCGGAGGATAGCGGCAACCCTGCTCGGCTGGGTCAGGTAAAGGGTTCTTAAATTACCACTATTTTCCGTTTTATGTTATATTTTTTTCATTTCTGTCCGGTGTAATCTGGTCCCTTCCAAGAATTGAGGTGTGAACGAGTGTCGTCCCATTCATGGCGTGCGGCGCGCCGCGCGTCGCGTCGCGTCGGCCGGGTCACGTCCCAGCGTCGGAACGGCGCGACGACGCGACGCGACCGGCCATTGCCACTCACTTTCGGTTTCGGATTCGGTGCCGCGCTCGCCACTTTTACTCTCGGGACTCACTTTCGATTCTGCTCCAGGAATTCCCGCCATCCCCGCCCAGGAAGTCCATCCATGCCCCTCCCGGCCCCCCTTCAAACCCATCTTCGAGTGACCATTACCAGACCAGCCAAGGTCCCAGACGAGAGAGTCAAAATACAGGGTGTCCCAGGATTAAGTACGAATATTGCAGGAGTCGATTCTTTGGGTCAGAAAAGGACGTTTTTATGATAAAACTTTCTTTCCATAAACGCTTTCCTTGGAGGCCCCCTTTATCCCCTACTACCCCCTATTATCCCTTGTTAGTCCCTATTATCTCGAAAACGACGAGTCAAAGCGAAAAAACGCAAGATATATTTCCCCAATATTTTTCAACGCTAAATCTAGGAGTGCTGTCAAAAATCAATTTTTGTCTTGAGTTATATTAATTTTGGCCACTTTTAGGTTTGATACCCCCCTAAACCCCCCTCAAAGTGAGTTTTCCTTTTTTTGGAGGCCAAAAGTGAAAAGAACGCTAAAAATCACTCCCAGTTACCAATTGTCATTATTATTGGTTGATGAATATTGTCACAGTGTTAAAAATACGATTTTTTTCTCCAACTTTGGGGGGTCATGCCCCCAGGGAAAGCATTTATGGAAAAAAAAATATTACCACGAAAACGTCTTTATTTGACCCAAAGAATCGACTCCTTCAATATTCGCACTTAATCCTGGGACACCCTGTAGATTGCTTTTATCGCGAATATTGCATTTTATGGCGGATGATGCTCCTCAAGGGTTTTGCGCTGTGTTCTTTGGTCATTTGCGGGACTTGGAGGACAATGCACATAAGCGTAGTTTTTGCTATTTCGAGAAATATGTCTTTCAAGTTTCGAGATTACATGGATTCTTATGGCAGAAAGAAAGATCATACCGACTTTTTGACGCGTAAAAATGGGAATTTAGGAGCGAATTATTCACAGAATATGCATTAAGACTAGTTTTTACTTAAAATCATTAAAGTCTCAATTTGTTCAACAACTGCACATATGCGTCTTGTCCTCCAAGCCCCATAGAAGTAACCGAGATTAGACTACTGGGTTGGACTCACAACCTACTGTGAACATTGTAAAATAGCAACGATTCTTTTCTCTTCACGAAATTTTAAAGATTTAGTCTTGAAACTTGAGGGAAACTTCACGTAAAGTTTCAAAGCGTTATGATTCCTGTACAAAAATACATCAACGAAGGAAATTAGGCAAGGAAGAATGCAGCTGGGCAAATCAAGATTAGATCCGTCCATTGTATTTCCGTCTGGCACCGTTGCATTTCTAGGGGATTGAAGGCACCTGTGGATAATCTGGCTCCTGGCAGGTCCCTCGGGTAATCGCGGTGGTGAAACGTGGGCCAAGATTCTTGTGGAATTTCCTGTTGCGTCACGCTCGGGGCTGGAGCCGGGGCTTGGTGAATACGTCGGATACCGGAGGTTCCAGGTTCAATGAATCGTCCTGTTTTCCCGCCAGATTTCTGGTGGGCTCCGTCGTTGTCGTCACACGTCGCACAGCTGACCGAGTCAATATGAAAGGTCGGACGAAATTCGGTAACTTTATAAGCTCATAACTCCGTCAATACAAAATTTTGATGTTTTAAAAGAGGTTACATTGATTTTTCGTGAAATTTTCTTTTATATGCACCCCATGCTGTTTACAATGCGACGAATGAAACATCTTGCAGTTTGAGTTGAAAATGTCGTGTGCAACTTCTCTGATTGACTCGATCCACTGTGCGTCGTCGCGCATGCGCCACGGCCGAAGCTTCATCCAGACTCATGACGCGCCGCCAAATGCGCCTCGTCTGCCCCGACTTGTTGTGACGGGACTTGCGCCGCTGTTGCCGGCCAAGCGGATCATCACCCAGATCCGAGGTAACTGTGAACGTGCATGGGAAATTTCCTGAAATTTATTCCCGAGAAATTTCAATAAGCTTCGTTAAATAGCCTGTCAAATGAAGGGTGTGCCAGAAAAAGACTGACCCGTCAAAAAGTTACGTTTTCCGGACACAAAATGTTCCACTCAGTTTGAAAAAAAATGAAAAAACTACAATTTTTACAACGATAGCAATGTTCCTTCAAACTTTAAATAATTAGTCAACGCGATGAAATGTATCACATTTACGCATTTTCAGCATGTTTGACCAAGATTCCGAATATTTAAAAACATTTTCACGTGTTTTGCACGTACAATTGCTTAATTAATATCAAAAGGAGTGTACTAGGAGGCTGCTATCTCAAATGGGAGCTCTAGCGTAACTGCTTTATCCCTAAAAAATAATCAAATCGACGAAATTCGTCAATCTTCGGAATTGTGCATTTCAAAATGATGCGGTGCGACAGCATTTAGACTCCGCCTAAAATTCTGAAACTTGGCTCAAGTTGTTTTCTAACCAAATGGAACACTTTTTTGTCCGAGAAATGGAACTTTTTGACCGTCGATTTTTGGGACACCCTTGTGTGCCCCTCTTGGAAACGCAGGGATTTCGTTTAAATCCACCCCAATCATAACTTCATAATGTGACAGTCCTCAGGTGAAAGATCTAGCTTGAGTTCAAAAGCTCTTTCCGTCAATACAGCATTGCAAAGTTTGCACCTTTATCATTGAAAATGCTAATGTTTTCAGGGGAAAACACAACGCTTCGGGAAGCGCCTGCAAGACGGTAGGAATACTTCAAGCGTTGCGCCGTTTCCCTGAGCCGAGCCTTCCGCGACGCCGCGGAACACTATCTCTAGTTTTGTGCCGTGCTACGGAAAAACGCCGTTCAGCCTTGAGGCGTTGCAAAATTTCCATTGACAATCAACTTATTTTTTTGTAAAATTTAAGAATATCTTTCCTCCAATTTCTCGGGTAATTTTGCCTGTAATTTGATCTTAAGCGTCAGAAAATTTCAAGAAAAAATATCGACAATTTTCCTAAAAAAAAAAAAAAAAAAAACATTTTATCAGAGAACATTTGGCAGCTCTCGAATGCTTATACGGCGTTGTTCCTTAGCACGCCAGGTTTGCTCATGGCTCGACTCGAGAATCGCGCTAAGTTCGCGCAGTTGCGCACACTATCTAAAAATGTGTGGGGCAGGGGTACATCTTCGGAAGACGTTCGCACCCTGGTAAAAATTGGCAGTAGAATCTGTGTTCCAAAATACCATAGACCTACAGCCGGCTGTAAGATTTCCAATAGCTTCTATAACCGGCTACACAATGTCTTATAGCCTTTTATAGCCGATGGCGATTAAGCAACTCACAGCCAGGCGATAAAGTGTATGCTAAACGTCACTAATTACGGATGCTAGGACTTAGTGAGTTTTTGGACCACTGCTTTCTTTTTGGGCCGTAGTATCTTGATTTATTTTGCGAGGAAAACTCCGTACTTTTGATGGATGCCTGCCATTCCTAGTATATTAGAGCGCCTTCAGTTTCGTATGATACTGTGCAATACCTCTGGTGTGAAATAGTTGCTTCAAGCGCCGTGGCACGCTGCGGCGCGGCAGGCGGGCAGGCAGCGCAAAACGCGCATTGGCGCCTACAAACCTAACAGGGATACTTCACGCGTTGCGCAATGCGTGAAGTATCCCTGTTAGGTTTGTAGGCGCCAGTGCGTCGCCGCTCCGCTTTGTGTTAGGCTCTAATATTTAATCTCGTGGAGTCAGCGTTATTCAACTCATGATTTTGAAATGTTTGCACATCCTGTATGGATTATTCTCGTTTTAATTGATGAAAAACAAATATGTATTAAAGGAAAATATAACGTGTGTTTTGTAAGTATTAAGGTGGTTCCGTATAAAACTTAATAATTTCCAAAGCACACGAATTTCTACGCAATTTCTTATAGCCTTTTATAATCGATGGCGAAAAAGCAACAGCCAGGCGATAAAGTGTAAAGCTCGGCTATAAGAACTATAGCCCGGCTGCATAATTTTTTATCGCTCCGTATAGCTCGGCCGTATGATTTTCTCCGCATTCTACAACCAGCTATATGATTTTCTGTAGCCTTCTTTAGCCGGCTATAAGAATGCCTATGGTATTTTGAAACGCAGCTCTTATCGCCAATTTTTACCACGGCAAAAATGGAGCGTATTTTGATCAAAACGTATTAGATTTTATATCGTCCATTATTCAAGGTCGTAGGCTACGCATTTTAATCGATAGAATTTAAGAAAGTAAAAGGAAGATTTCATAATTAAAAAATTTAAGAATTTTAAAACAATTCTAATTCATTCTGCACGTATAAATGCGAGTTCAGTCGACTGATCACGCAATCAGCAATGATCATTTTATCCTCGGAACAGTTGATCGTTAAGGTTTGAATTTTCCTGCCCTACCGCAGTTCAATGTTTATAGGAGCAATGATGATGATGATGTACTAGTTGTTGATGCAACTAATTGTAAGAAATTTTATTCCTGCAGGTGCATAACCCGCGGAGTAATCGCGGTTTAAAAGGGTGCTTTTTCTCGTTTTATAAATTGATGCGAGTAGAGTAGAAGATTTTTCGAGAAAATTCATGGCTCTATTTTTTGGCAAGAGTGAGTGAAAAAAATTCAGAAAATCAGCTGATGCCGTATTCCGGTCAATTTTTCTGCAATCTCATTGGTTTCAATGGGGAAAATATCTCGGTAGCAACATCTTTGATTAAGACTAACCAATGTGTATTCCTTGCCTGGACAGAGCGAGTGTGACAAGACTGTGAGAGATTGTGACTGGGAGCAACTATTCGTGCTCCAGAGCCGGTTATATTGCCATCACGGTGATTGAAGGCGAACTTGATCGAATGAGAGACACGCAGTGAGGCGAGTAAAAAACGGGCGTTTCTCATTTTTTACCCATTTACTCATCATTTTAGTTCAAAAGTAATTGAAAAATAAGCTGCACGGAATGCTTGCTTATGAATGCGCAAAGTATAGCGAAGCAAGGGGAAACCGCGAGTTTAATAATAAAAGAAACTTACATTTTTCAATGCGGCCATTTTATTTGACCAAGCATTCCGGGGTTTCCGGGATGAATTCCGGGTTTCAAAAGTTCCGGGAAAAAATTCAAAAGTACGCCCGGATTTATTTCCAAAAATTGTCAAATTTAATTTTAAAAAAAAAAATCGTCCAAGTTGATCAAATAATTGAGCCAATTAACGAAACAACCAAAATTTCCGAGAAAATTCGGAAGATAGCTGGAAATCCCCAGATATTCTTGGAATGTCGAAGACTCCGAGTGAAGTTTCGAGAAATTGCAAATGATCCGAAATTTGGAATTAATTCTGAGAAATGGCAGTACTGACATTTTTATCACTTTTGTTACCCTTTAATTTGAGCTCTCTGGAAATAGTTTTGAGACATCAGCTTTTTGATTATTTCATACAAAAAATACTGCAGACGGAAGTGACGAATCAAAACGCATCATGTGTGAGACTGCAAGAAAGGTACCAGGTTGGAAGGAGAAAAAAACTGTATGGTGTATGAGACTAGTCGGATGACCCTCGTTTCACTTTTTCCAGCGCTCTCTTCCGTGACACAATAGAGGAAACCAGAAGACGAAACAAATCTCAAAACAACTTACTTGTCCATCCTAAATTGAGGTTGAAGTCCCTCGTCTCTCGGTCAAGCACCCCGGCGTCGTTGCCATATTTGGAAAATCCGAACAAAATACCCGTGGAAAAACTAAGAAAATTGGAAGTCGTCCGACAACTTTGAGCCTTGACGAACTTCCGAACGATTTGCTCCGGTCCCCGCTTCCACATATCCGAAAGCTCCGGCCAAGGAAACTCTGGCTTTGACGCCAAATTTTTATGAAACAAAGGTTTTCCATAGCGTTAGCTCTGTGATGTGAATTAAGCGAGTTTTAAACGGTTGGCAACCGTGGACTCCTCCGGTAAATTTCTGTACTCTCTCCGAACATGCTTACCTTCGACATAAGGCGAGCGTTGAACCTGGTGACTAGGATTTCGAACCGTTGACTCGAGCGATGCCTGATTGCTTTCCCGACTTGATAGACAAGATGCACTGCCCGGCGGAGATTGTCTATCGCTTTTGATGAGATTAGAAATGCTCTTTCGGGGACCTTGCGAAGACGATACGCGCGGTGTGCTCGAGGTTCGACGCACCGTAGGCACGTGCGACACTCTGCCGCGCTCAGGAAGAACGTCATATGAGCCGTCAGACGTTGCCAAATTTTTCCTGGTAAAATATGAATTTCCAGGAAACTGTGTGAATATCCTCCTCCCATTTTTCCAGAGAATTTAATTCTCAATTCAATTAAAAGTATTTGGAAATTTCGAGAAAAAACAAATATAATCTCACTTAGAAATACATATTTTACGTAGGGAAATTTGACAACGTCTAGATGTTCATAAGGCGTTTTTCCTTAGCGCAACAGCCTATGAGAGCCGCCGAGCATTGCGTTGGAAAGTGTGATCTCACGGTCATCGAACCGAAGGGGAAATCTCCACGTCTTCAGAAGAATCCGAAAAATTTGGGATTTTTTCATGCTACTTGCCGTCGTTTTCCCCGGAACGATGATGCAAGTTCAATGTGCTTTTCATTGGTATCATGTTATGTCCTCATTTGTCCCTCTTGGTCAAATTCATAGGGTTATTGACTGGTCCAAGTGGACAACATGAATGTTTAGGTAACAACAAAGAAAGTTATACCTCCGAGGAGAAATCGACCTTACTAGACTCAAGAATTATCTCCCGGTTATGATTTTTTAAACGTCACATATTGCGCCTTTATTATATCATGAACGGAGATATAAAAGACCCACAAGCAATTATTCGTGCGCACTGGAGGCAAATATGCATAACCTCTTGTTTGAAGGCGATTTTCTATTCGGAGAATTCATCATTGTAAGTTGCAGTTGCTACTTGCATGTTCAAAGAAATTAACCATACCACTGTCCGACTGTGCATTTGTGAGAGCACGTGCCGGAAATGTGTAAAAACTTCACACATTTTTTTGCGGGATTTGAGTAAATTTCATGGTCATAAAGGCAAATAAGATCTCCACTTGAGAATGGTCCTCTTGTGACCTTTGCCATTCTTTTGGATCGTAAGAGCTCCATGAAGCCTAAGATGGCTGAAACATCACGAGTGGAACCTTCAGTGAAGGATTGGAGCCTTCAATGCGGCTTAGAGGACTTAATGCACATATGTATATTTATAAAATGGCCCCCTTTGGACTGTTTATGTACACACTCACACCTTTTCACACACACACAAAAAAAAACAAAAAAAAAAAAACATTTATATACATGCAGAAAAGTATATGCAATGCTCACCATTTTTAGAGGCTCTTCATGAATTATCTTTCAACTCCTTTTAAATGAGATGAAGATGGGGCGCAGAATGATATTACCTAAAGGGGAGTGGGAAAAATTTAAATAAGGGGAGGACATCGTAGAGGAATTATGATATCTGAATGATATGTTACGATCTGAGGATGTATATGGTTCCTTCATTTTTTCCCTCCATGCATATCTCTTTGCTGAACTCGGCCCGCGCTCCAAGCATTGTTGCTCGGGTGAAATTTCGGAGCAAAATGGCATGTGCAGTCTTCAAGACTTTGACCTTCACCGACTACCGAGCGGCAAAATGTGAACATCGAAACCCGTTAAATTGCGAAATTACACTATCGAAACAGGCAGAGACGCCTCTGCAGCAATTCAGATCACCGGCAAAGGACGCATTATCATACGCGGAATCGTATCAATCTTTAATTATCATTTAAATGGCTTTTGTGACATTATCCCTCGATTTCGGTCTCAAAGTCGGGGCTGAGCAAAGGTTAAGGCGGCTGGGCACCACATCCACAAGATCTCCAGAAAAATCCGCAAAGACCAACGCAAGATCCGGAGGCTCGCGCACGATATAGCAATTTCATTGAAAGCTCCGGGCTAAAACGGTGGCCGGCCTTTTAGATGACCGCGTCTCGGTCCTACGACAAAGCGCAGTTGTCGTAAGTGACGAAAATTCAACTTTGCGCCATGCTGAAAGTAATATGAAATGGCTGAATTTGATGCTTTGTCGTGACAGCCATTCGAGACCTTGTCCAGTGGCTGCCGTGCCCGTCAATGTCGCGTTAGACGCCGCCGCCGTCCGGAGTCCGGACTAAATTAAAACGTGTCCGGAGCGGTGTTACCAATGCAGGTAATAATTTGACGTATCCATCACAAAAAGAATCATATAAGGCGATGATTTAAAGAAAAAAGAGCTATGCCACTTGCAAACCCAGTATACGCAAAGTTCCTTTTGATTTGATTTATTTTGGCATCGCTCCTCTTACAACCATTTTACACAAGAGTAAGTGTGAAATTATTTACGGCGCACGGTGGATCGAGTCAATGGGAGAGGTCGGACATGAAATTTGTGACTAAAACTGCGAGTTTTATGTTTATTTCGTCACATTTTAAATTTCAAGGAGTGTTTAAAGAAGAAAATTTTACGGGGGAACCGATGAAATAACTTTTAGAACCTCAAAGTTTTGTATGAACGGAGTTATAAGCGCTTAAAATTTCCGAATTTTGCAGTCCGACCTTCCCTACTGACTTGATCCACTGCGCGACGCGACGTCGCAAATCTTTGCTGCAATAAAAACCACCGCATTGAAGAAATATTCGATGAATGGCCACGACGCCAACAAAATATATAAATACTCTTTATGCCGTTATGAGTCCTGGGTGCATTTTAAGTCGGCGTCCAACGTGGGGTAGCTTTGAGGGTTAACAAGATTCTTAAAGCTGAACCAAGAAGGAAAATGAGGGCCGTATTTAGAGTTGTTTTTAAATAGCACCTTGAGTTAGGAGGCCTTATGTCGACGGTGGAACACCCAAACCACGTATTTCGGTTTGCGACATCCCAGACTTCTTCCCATACTTTGTTTTTAAAATGGAAGACCATTAAACGACGATTCTTAAAGACCTCCTTGATTTTTCCTCTCTGCGTGGAGAGAATTCTGTGAAAATTTCGAGTGATGATTTCGATATGTTTTCGATAAAAAAGTAAAAAGGCGGAGGATATTTTTAAACACCGCAAACAAGATACGGACGTATTTATGCTAAAAGGAACTATGTTACACGCGCGCAAACCCTATGCGCATAGTTCCTTTTAGCATAAATACGTCCATTCGTAGTTTGGAAGTCTCACCGTCGATATGCTTTACATTGTGATTGGCGAAGCTTAAGGAGATCCTCAAGGGAGTACCTATGATCAGAGAGATAATTTTAACGTACGTGTCTCGAGTAAATTCAACTGTCACCTTGAATAAAGACCATCGCAAGGGATTTCAATTATTTACTTTTACCAAAAATTAAATTTACGAAATTAAAATTTTGCAGATTCTGAAAATTCCAAGGTACATTCGTATTACCTTACAGTTTGTTAAAATTATATGATTTTCGATTCCCTTATTTTTCTATTTTTTGCAACAGTAAATCATCGTTATCCTATGCTAGGGTCTTTTCCAAAGCTGTTCTGTTAAATTTTGCTCGCGACTAGTAAAACTTGCCCTTTATATGATACTGTATGTCGACGGTGAAACTACCAAACCACGTATCTCGTTTGCGGTGTTTAAAAATCTACGCTCACATTTTATTTTTTTGAAGTAGACCAAATCAATATCATTCCTTGAAATTTTCACGGAATTTTCTCCGCACAAAGAGGAAAAATCACAGAAATTTTCAAGACTGGATGTTAAGTAGTTTTTCATTTAAAAAATAAAGTATGACAGGAAGTCTGCGACGTCGCAAACCGAGATACGTGGTTTGGTAGTTTCACCGTCGATATATGTTTAGGATCCCCTTAAACCTGTTGGTAGTGGGATGGGAAGAAATTCATCCACATTGTGGCAACCATGATTACAGGTGAATTTAAATTTAACTCTGCATAAATCACTGGAGCTTAATTGAGTAAGGTTCAGGTTCCCAGCTCTGAAGTAGAGGGCCAACTTGCGGTGAGAGGAAGTTGAAAAAAGGAGGAGTGGAGGAAAGGACGAGGAAGAAGAAGAAAAAAGAAAAGAAACAGAAGGAGCAAAGAATTAAGGAAACGAAGAACTTGATTAAAAGTCCATAAATATATGGAGTTAGTGGGAGCTAGCAGTAAATTTACAGTTTTTAAGCTTGAGAATGACCGAGGTCTGATCAAAGCTTAATCGCAGCTCAAACTACACGGCACGCTCGCGCACGGTTGTAAAATTTCAGCGGAAAATCGATTATTTTACTATTTAATATCAGCTGACTTTGATATGATAGGGGAGCAAAAGAGAAAAAAAAAACGAAAAAACAAGAACTAAAAACACCCGTGAGTGATATACTCTATTACATTCACCAAATTATTTCAGTGTACTTACGTGTATATCCGATGTCTCTGTTGATCAACTAATAATAGCCTGAGACGCTGAATGTCTTAAAATATACTAACTAAATAACTAATAAGCCCAGAAAGTGTATGATCATTTGGACTATACACTGCGTAGGAGGGAAGTATTATTTTGGGCTCACTCTAGGAACAACATATGTCCCATTAGTTGCCCTGCGTAGGTAGGTGCTTTTGTGGGCGAGACAGAAATAGTTATTCCTTATTGCAAGATGCATTCCATTAGGTCATACACTATAAACGCCTGGTTTATGCAGTCAATGCCTCCACCAATAAAACGAGTGTAAACTAATGTAATTCTTGTACGCGAAACCATTACTCAGATCCGAATTTCTTCCAGAAACAAGTGTTTCCGTGGTCGCTAGAGAAAAATAGAACGAGGTAAGATACATCCTGGAGATCAGCTCGAAATCGAGGCCTATTATTTGCCCTGTTTCCTCGGTCGTTGATTTGCTTTCGAGAACCCAAACCGCAAGCGGGTTCAAGAACCTCCGATGAATAGTGTCGTGGCCACCTTTCGAACCTTTTGTACAGCTCAAGGCCAGCCGAAGGAACCGTGGCCTATTTCACGGCCAAGTCTCTTCCACCTATTCAGGTCGGTCCAGGCTGGCGGGCCTTTTTTTGTAATTTCCTCATTTTTCAAAACCAAGCCACGAAAGGGCCACGAAATTCGCCATGGCTCTACAAAGGAGCCAGACAGCGGATGTCGTGGCGTGGGTGCTCAACGGTTGAGGTCGCCGACTGATCGAGCGATACAAAGCAGGGTCCGTCTGGCTCCCAGAAAAGGTTCAAAAAGTCGCCCGCTCCTTTTGTCAGCGGGTTCGTTCAACTCCTAGAGGTATTTCGGGACTCCGGCGACGCGTTTTTTGTCGAGGATTTTTGAAGAAAGGAAGCCACTTTCTTAACCCTCTAATTGACTCCTGATAATCCCAGGACCACAAAAAACTAAGTGATACACTTTTTTTCCGCCCTCACAAAAAAATAGGTCACCCGGATTCCTCCCGAGGTTAAAGACACACAGAGGTAACGTATCGGACCCGTGGGCCCGGGCCCTGGAACCGGTGAACCGATCGGAAAATAAGCATCTCGACAGGTTTGCTACGGAAGGAACTCATCTTCAAAACGTGTATATCCATGGTAAAACAACACACAAAGAAAAAAAAATTGCATAAATCGATTGCAATGGTTCACAGGATAGGGGTTTGCTAGGGCAGATCGCTATGTGCTAAATTGTTGTCCCTACGTTAGTTTTTTCAATTTTGCCCGGCCAGATAAGCAATCTGCCCGTATAACGTCCAGGAAAAATCTATTCAAAATGAACGCGAACGGTAAAAGTAAAAAGTATAAAGGCGCTTTAAATGTGTGCGGCATTGAACTATCGATTTGGAGATTTTCAGCGTTAGGTATTTTTAATTGTACTTTAATTGTTTGGATACTTTTTACGTTTTTAAAAATGTAGACGTTTACTGGTATTAATTTCCTTTTTCGTGAATTTCAGTTAATGCACAGGCCTATAGACGGCGACAGTGCAGTCGCTCTCGAATATGAGAATAACTTTTTAAAGTGTAATATGGAGCTACTACATCTTGCTTATTTTAGCGATAAAATATGTACCATTAGGTACCGTAAACAGTGACAGAAATTTTTATGGATGAGCCAGAAAAATTATTTATTGCAAAATTTAATCAGTTTGAAGTGCGAATGATATCACTCAATGTATGACGTTCAACATCTAGAAACAAATTACTAGGGTGAAAATTTAAATTTCGGTGAAAGTAACATGATCATTGTTAATACATGTGCTAATACAGTAGCATACATCATATTATTCTTTATTATTTTAGAGCTAAAATAGAAGCTATTATAGAAGCTAAAATCTTTAGAGTAACGCGTAACGCTTAACATTTGAGGCGCAAAGCGCCTGGGGGATGGGACCGAGAATCGGTCGAGGGCCGTACCTCGCAGTATGGGTAAAAGAACATCAGTGGAAAGTAATTAGTTACGATGTAGGAAAGAGAAGATTCTCGAATGATCAACTACTTTTAAAAAGACAACGCATAAGACAACGGGTGGCAACACATATGGCAAATAGAGCGAAATATAACACCGAGTGGTTCGGAAATGAAACCATATGCTACCACGGTAGCTATGGGTGCAATGAGTCATTTGGCAGGAGACATGCTAAAGGGAAGTTAAGTCGGTCAAGGAAGACCATAAGTTATAGGTCTGATCACGGGCCGTTCCAACGGAAACACCGAGGGCATGAAATATTATTGTTTTTTATTTACATCCTCCTTTTATTATTTTAGTTTCTGATGGCGCTAACTTAGGAGCCGGATATCTGTACGGAACATTTGGCACGACTACTCGGTTTCGTAGCTTGCTGTTTTGGATGTTGTTCTTGCAGGAACAACTCCCAAAACAGCACAATGGTAGGCAGCATTATTAGGTGTTTCCGTAACCGTCACAATAAGTTAGAGGTGTTTAAGCAATATTTAGTCAGATCGCCATACCTAACGAAAAAGGGAAAAGTAAATACGTTGCTGGTTAATTTTATGTAAGATTCACAGACAAAATATATATTTTTTTCTGTAGAATCACTGCATTTGTGAATAAATTTGGAACGCTTCTCTTGAGCGAAAATTTTCAACAAAATTTTAATGATACCACAGAGTTTTCACATCTGAATGGTCGAAACGAACGTTTATAGATTTCATGACAAAAGATAAGGCGATTAAAAGAAAATTCAGAAAAAAATATGTTAAGGAAACCACTCAACATTTTTTTTAAAAAAATGCTTTTAATATGCATTCCAATGCGGTGATCTGGATAAATGAGAACATTTACATGTTTATTTGTTTGATTGACGAGGTGCTGTCGATCAAATAGCATAACCACTGAAATGCAGGCTAACGCACCTTCTAAAAGCTTTCGTACATTTGACATAATGTATGTACGTGTATAGCTCGTTTCTTAGTATTCAGTGCTAGATGACTACATTTTCTTATTTGATCCCTTTCACAATCGTCAATTCTATGCTCATTTTAATTTTCTCGCAAAAAGGGAAATTAGAATTGGTTCATTTGATAGAATCGGAGGGACCAACGGAGGTCAACACTAATTTATACTTTAAAAGTTAATGTTGAAAATAATCACCGAAATTCTCCAAGAATTCTAATGTTTATTCATTCTTATTTATACCTACTGACCTGGCCTTTTACACCAATTTCTTTTTAGTAATTGTAAAATGTCAGGAGTTGATATATATGGTGTATGTGTTGACCATTAAGGTAACTGGATTGAAGACAGTATTTAAAAGGACAGTCTTGGGGATCGAAATTTTGAAATCAGCCAGGTTTTAAGTTTGAGTAGACTGCCAATCGAACGGTCAATCACTCCAAGTTTTTTGCTGATATGTCTAACACGCGAGCAAAAAATCTGCCGAATCGTGGTTTGACTTCTATTCGCCCGGTCAAAAATCTGTATTCATCCGCTAAAAGCACGGAAATCCAAAATTCTTTCGGAGAGTGCACCTGGATATTATGAAACATCACGATCGCTGATCCAAGCCTTATTTCTGATGAATGACTCACTCAGCGTATTACTCCCACTCAATTGAGATATCCGTTCTTCTTTCCGCGCCGCTCTTTTTACCAACTTGTAAACAATTTTGAAGGATTTCGAAACACTCAAAAAGTCCATTTGATCGATGCACCAAGGCTTATAAAAACTTTAGCTGGGGCCTGTTATCAAATCTACAGGATTTATATTGGTGACTATAAAGTACGAGACCATGTATCTCCGTTTGCGACGTTGCAGATTTAATGACATTATTTATTTTTTCTTCGGAAAACTGGTCAAATTCTTGAAAATTGCCTTGATTTTTCTCCCTATCAGCAGAATATTTTTTTCAAGCTTTAAAGTTGCCTTGTTTCACATCCAAAAAATTAAAATAGGAGTCGAAATTTTAAAACACCACAATGGAGATACGTGACTGTGCACTTCAGTGGCGTGACGTGAATGATCGATTATCGATATTTCCCCATTTGAAGCTATGGTAAAGAATCGGTTATTAAGGTGTTCGTTGCGAACACCCTGTTAATCGATCCTTTTCCATAAGTTTAAATGGCAGATGAATCGATACATCGCAAAACACGCCACGCCACTGGTGCACTTTGGCCGTCGCTGATAGTTCCGATGACCGACATGCGATGGGTTGGTTTCAGTGGTAGGGCAAGACACATTTCGGGGGGGGGGGGGTCTACGGTCAAAAATTTCTCATGGGGGATTTGAAGGAAAAACTTTCCTGAAAATTACGGAAAATGACGTTATTTTGGGAAAAATTTACAGTTCCGGACCTGGGTAGTTGCATCGGTAATAGAATTGTGTAAAAATGGCTTAAATTCCTTGTAAAACAGAATGATGGTACCCCAAATTTAACGTTTATACGTCCTTTATCATCGGAGATTTCACAAAGTAACTATTGCATATCCATCTTTTAGCTTTGTTGAAACTTGAGAGAGAGGGACGATAAGTTTCAAATTTAGTTGAACAAATTTCTACAAAAATTGTCCAATAGGAGCGAGGAAAATTGAATCATAAAAATTTACGTGATTTCATAAAATATACATTACCATCGGGCACTGAGAATCAACTTTTTGGCTGGTACCATTATTACGACCTATTAATTATGGTGAAGTGGGAGCAACTGTCAAATCACTTGCTAGTTCATGAGATTCACAATCAGCGGCCCACATGATGTCATTTTTGTCGCCGGCCACTAGAGCAAATCGCCAGCTGACGGTCAAAGGTGTTGACATTTGTCAGGTCGCTTAATTTAAGCTCCTTGGACTACAATGTTACCCATGCTTCGGAGCAGCGTAATCAGCCTTATCATTCAGTTTAGCGCTCGTTTAAGATTCTCGCGTTTAGGCTCTCGCAAAGGCACATTCCGTTGCTCCTCGGACGTAAGAGCGTATCTCAATTGCAAGAGAGCCCTGAATTCCTTATAATTCTATGCTTTCTAGGTCTCGTTTGGGAATAGAGATAAGCCCTCACGTTAGAGGAGCAACGATTTCTCGCTTCCGAACTAGGCGCCAGGACCATCATGGATGGGACTTGGAATCAAGGGTGGTCTTAAGGATGCAGAAAGACTCCCAACCAAAGGGGGTCGCCAGGTGGCAGCTCCAAATATAGAAGGGCTCTGAGAGAAAATGTAGACAGAATGAGTAATTACAGAAAAAATTTTCAGCTGCTCTGACCGAAAAGTCGATTGAAATATAATAATTCCAAAAAAATGTCAGGAAGTTATTGAGGAAAATATCTGAATTTTTCTGGAGGGGGCTGTGAAGATTTCTGGAGGACCAGCCCCCCCCCCCTCCCCCTCGGCTCATTTATAGTCAGGATTTTAGTATTTTTGTCGCTGGCGTACTTGTATTCTAAGTATGGCGGGAAATCTGCAGCGCTGCAAACGGAGGTATAGGTAATTCCGCACCTTGACCATCGATCTACCTTCGTATGTAAAGGCACCACATTTTGACCACCACGAATTGAGACTTCAATTTACTCTACCATGCCTTGTACATTTTACTCAAAAATTTGAAATTATATAACGTGTCTAGTTTTTTTTTGCCGAATCAAGGGGCAAAATGCATGCCCAATAGGGTTCTAGACCAGGTACGAATTAAATCACTGCGCAAGATGTTTGCTTTTCAAAATTTCACGACGAAAACGAATCACGCAACGGGAAGTCTGAAAATGAAATCCTGAACAAGATATAATTGTTTAAAATTAACATTGGTTAAATAGCAGTAATATAAATGAAGTCATTTGTATACTTGGACTACCATTTGACTCGCGTTAAAAATATTAGCGAATATCTCGTCCAGGAGTTGAATCCCGAAACTCTCGTTGTATGACTCGTTTTCTATGAAAGATTTTGAGGAGAATTCATGTTATATTAATTTCTAGGTCAGACCCTGTCTAGTGGTCCATTGGCTAAACTCACATCCCTCAGTTATTATTTTGGTATCGATTTACATTTTACTTGTGATTTTTAGAGGATCGTCTTGGAAATCAGCGAGAAATCGTACTATGTTTGATTTATTTTGTCGATTTTTCTTCCACAGAGAAACTAATCCGAGATGACAATTTCCAATCTAGCAAATCGCGAGACGCATTTTCCGACGTTGACCATCGAGCTCATTTTATTCGAGTCGTATGATGTTTGTCACCGGTTCAACGCCCTTTCAGTGGATCACCAGTGGGTTTTAGTCCTGTATCCTGTATCCTCCTGCCAAAAAAATTTGATGACACTAAGTTCTCGGAACTTACGTGGTATACGTGATTTTCACTCTGTGGGAATTGCTTTTTGTGGAAAATTTGAACGGGACTCTCATGCAACTGGATATGATGGAATTCATGGAAATCCACTCTCAATGTGCTGACATGTATACCAGGCGAGAGAAGTGGGTCAGTGTGACGTTTCCCACAGATGGAAAGAAGATGCGACTTATTTTGATCAGGGATAAGATTGCGCCTCCATAGTTCCCAACTTACAATTGGAACGCGAAATTTCCTTATTAAAGAAGGGTGAAATACATCCATTATCCAAATGGGCTTGGCAAACTCGGACGCTGGTTGGGAAGTGCGCACGCACTGATCATCTGAAGATGTGTCGCGTATACAATTACATGCAGATGCGAGGCTCAGATTCGGAATTTTCAGGTTTTAAAAGCCATATTGCCTCATTGCTTTACTTTATTGATATTTTCATTTCCTACTGGAGTGGGTGTTTATGTCCGAATCCTCACGGAAGAAATACGTTACGATGATCATTGAATCGTGTTTTGATGATTGCATGTATAGTGTACTACCTACAAATAACCAGATACATTAATGGACATATCACCCTTTGAGAACACGTAGAGAAGAGGGCGCCGCTTATCGCGGAAGTACCTGCATTCTGCGATTTTTCCACCCCTCGTCAAATTTTAATGTCTGTGAAGCAGCCGACGAATTTGCTTGTCATACCAAATGCATCGACAGTGGACGGAACACGGAAATGTATACTATGCTAATTCAGTGATCAGTGGTGACGCGTGAACTAAAGGTTTGATAAATAGTAACAATGATGAGGTTAGTAACGGTCAGGAGAGTGCAACCTTCGCTCTCTATCTATCAAGGAGGTTTGCGGAGGGTCTTGCCTAGAGCAGTTTAAAAAGTTTATAAATAATTAAGAATTATTTTAAACTTTTTAAGCCATTTAATGACTTTCCCTGGTGAAAATTGGCAATAGAATCTGTGTTCCAAAATACCATAGACCTACAGCCGGCTGTAAGATTTCCGATAGCTTCTTTAGCCGGCAATACAATTTCTTATAGCCTTTTATAGCCGATGGTGACTAAGCAACAGCCTGGCGATAAAGTGTATGCTAAACGTTACTAATTACGGATGCTAGGACTTAGTGAGTTTTTAGACAACCGCTCTCTTTTTGGGCAGTAGTATCTTGATTTATTTTGCGAGGAAAGCTCCGTACTTTTGAAGGATGCCTGCCATTTCGTATGATACTGAGCAAAATACCTCTGGTGTGAAATAGTTGCTTCAAGCGCCGTGGTACGCTGCGGCGCCGCGCGGCGGGCGGGCAGCCAGCGCGAAACTCGCGCATCGGCGCCTTCAAACCTAACAGGGATACTTCACGCATTGCGCAATGCGTGTAGTATCCCTGTTAGGTTTGTAGGCGGCAGTGTACCTCCGCTCCGCTTTGTGTTAGGCTCTAATATTTAATATCGTGGAGTCAGCGTTTTTCAACTCATGACTTTGAAATGTTTGCACACTCTTTATGGATTATTCTCATTTTAATTGATGAAAAAAAATATGTAGTAAAGGAAAATATAATGTGCGTTTTGTAAATATTAAGGTGATTCCGTACAAACTCAAGGATTTACAAAGCACACGAATTTCTACACAATTTCTTATAGCCTTTTATAGCCGATGGCGAAAAAGCAACAGCCAGGCGATATAAAGTGTAAAGCCCGGCGATAGGAACTATAGCCCGGCTGTATAATTGTTTATCGCTTCGTGTAGCCCGGCCGTATGATTTTTTCCACTTTCTACAGCCAGCTATATGATCTATCGCCTTCTTCAGTCGGCTATAAGAGCTCCTTTGGTATTTTGAAACGCAGCTCCTATCGCCAATTTTTACCAGGGTTCAACGTTTTAAACATTCTTTTCACACGATCAAAAATGCCTTGATAACTTACTCCCTTCAAAGTCTCAAAGTCGATTTTGAGATGTTCCAGTTTTGCCCCTTGTTTAAAACATCTTTGAAACATGTTATTGTTTTTCATATCTTTCAAAATCATTCGCTAAGCGTTATTGAGCTATCAGGGCAGAGAAAGGGATATTTTAGTGGTAAAATTATAACGATGCATATAAGTACTGCCGTCCATTCCACGGTATTAATGTAACAGAAGCTTTGAGTGCATATTTCAACCAAAAGAAATTGGTATGCACGCGCTCTCAGACCTATGATATAGATTGTACGTTGTTTTTAAAACTATTTTTAATGGTGAGATCCGTTTTGAACGAGACCGTCCACATAAAAAGAAAGAAGAGTGACAAGCGGCAACCGTGCAACTGTTGAAAAGAAACCATCTTAAGATTTGCGTACCAAAAATATATCCTCTTCCCCTGTTTCTCGGTACTTTCTGCGTTTTGATATTTGTATAAAATTACGACGAGAAAACAGCGAAATATGATGCTCCTCGCATTACAGTGCTCCTTTGGTTGATGTTTTAAGGAAATTCCAACGAATCGCAATTATTACGAAAAATCCGCAGAAACAGCGGCATCCAGAAGAGCATGAGGTTGGGGCAGGGGATGATGTAAGATTTCTCTCGAAAAGATGACACCAGGGAAGAGGACACGTGTTTAAATAATCTATTTCTGATACCGTTGAAACTTTTGATGAAATTATGATTTTGGAGGAATTTACCAATGTTCATATGGTCATTATCGCGGAAGAAACTGTCTCTTGTACATTAAAAAAAATAGCAATGTTAGGTATAAGTATACATTAAAATGGGGAACATTCTCGCTATTTGTTTTCGAGTTCAAAGACAAATGGACGATGACACTACACACTAATGAGCATTCAGTGATAGCATGAAGATGAAAAGCTGTATGTGAAATAAGCGTGAACGCATTTGGTAATGTAAAATTGCATCTCATCCTTTATTTTCTGTATAACGGAGGAAAGTAACAACTTCCATAGAATATGCGTATTCCCCCAGATAATAAAAAGCACAAAACAAGGCTGGAGTAGAACATTAGAAATAAATCCTTGCTATTAAGGGATTCAGTAAAATGATGTGCCACTTGATAAGATACTAAGTACGCAGGAAAAAGAAGATCCATGAATCTTTGAAGCTTTAATGTGGATCTGGAACCGAAATAATATTTGCAAAAGCCCTGATCATTTTTTCCTCATATTTCGTGATTGTTGTGGCGAAAAGTCATTTTAATTCCTTACTAAGATCAAGTTCCAAAAGTACGCTCCTTGAATTTTACACCAGGCTCAGAAATCTGTCCTTTTTATCGTAGAATTTTGAAGGCCACTTCAAACCCTCCTTAATCACAATGAAAATCATAGCGGACCTTCCTAAGAAAAGAAGCAGTTTGAGAAGCGAATATGAACACGGTCCCAAGTTTTTAAGACGGTATTAAAGCCTCCCGTTGTGCGATAAAAAATATTCGACAGCGTTGCCATATCATGAAGTGAGGTTATAACGGCTCACGTTTTGCATACTGAAGTACGTATAGTATATCGTAAACGAGACCTCTGTACATATGGCAACTGTGGCGAACACTTGAATGTGCAAGAAGGTCCTATAGGATATTAGTGTCTCGGATGGATACGTCTTTTTGCATATTGATACCTGGTTGAGAAGGTCACAAAATGCGAACCTTGGTCATGGCAGAGCAGACGCAGGCGGCTCGGACGGCCCACAGAGGCATAGACACAGACGCAGAGAAGCAGCGGCGCGGCGTGAATGATCGATTATCGATATTTCCACATTTGAAGCCAAGGTAAATAATCGATTATTAAGATGACCCTGTTTATCGATCCTTTACCATATGTTCAAATGACAGATCAACCGATACATCGCAAAGCACGCCACGCCACTGCAGAGAAGCAAAGGATGAATTGAGCCGAGCATGATTAGTATTCATGGAGCATTCTCCCTTTGACGAGCTGATTTCCGAGCAAATTTTGACCTTCCTTCCCCATTCGTCGCCTGCCGAGAATAGTGGAGGAACCGAGGATATACAGGATGGACCATAAATGGTCTTAGGTTAAAATGTCCAAAACACGTGTACATGCCTAGAGATGATACTGTTCTTTCTGTCGAGAAATTCAAGTACCCATATTGTCCAATAGGTATATCTAAGGTACCTTAATAGGGAAAGTACTGCCTTTGAGTCTTATTGAGGCCCTAGAGAGCTCTGACTTTATCCCAGGAGCTCTGAGAAGCCTGAGATAGCTGAGTCAATCTGAAATGGATCCTCAAGTAACCACAATTTCTCTATAAAAGGCACTACACAAAGAGAAATTTCAACACGAAAATTTTGTTAATGCAGGAAGTAAAACACAAAATAACACTCGATTTCGGTTGACAATTTTCAGAGCTAATACCAGCTAGTTTTCTTGAAAAAATGTAATTAAAAACGAGCGGTGAGTACCAACGCCCCAATTGGAGGAATGAATTTTTCCAGTCCCGCCATTGTTTTCTGCGATAAATTCATCGCAATCGGTACCAAAATCAACACAATTTTTGTGTTTATTTGTGTTCCACTTCCGATATTAACCATGAAGTAACTAGAAAACAAATATTTTTATCAGTGTATGGGATAAAAACCAGGCAAAAAACACAATAACTGATGGGCTACTGAACAAGGCACATACAATTTCATGGACCACAATACATGTTTCCTCATCAATATTTTACTCAGAGTCCGATAGGCGAATCAAAAATTTCTAAATTTGACCCATAAAGCATAAAATTGTGTTTTTTGTATAGGTGTATCAGAGAACCGCTAAACAGGGTAAGACACCAAAAACAGCAGTTTATGTTTCCCTAACGAAATTCTATGTTGCATTCGATGTACGCTTTATAATGAGTCGGTTTAATAGTATTTCAGAGGGAATTTAACGGTTGCGAGGAAGTACAACTTTTATTGATCATTGACATCCGTATGATCACTACATCGGCCTATTTTTTGCGAATAATGGAAAAGCTTTAGACGACTTCTGTTGTGCTAAGAAAAAACGCCGTATGAACATTCGAGAGTTGCCAAATTTCCTTCGATAAAATGTTTACTTTTGAGGAAAGCAAAGGATGTTTTCCCTTTAAATTTTCAGGAACTTTAGGTGAAATTGCGAACAAAATTATCTGAAAATTGAAAGAAGAATATTTACAAATGCTCCCTAAAATCCGTGATTTACTGAAGGAAATCTGGCAGCGCTTGGAGGTTCATACGACGTTTTCCCTAGCATGGCGCTGCCGTGCTAAGGAAAAACACCGTATGGACCTTCAGGCGTTGCCAAATTTCTTTTGGTAAAGCACGAATTTCCTAGTAGACTTATGAATATTTTTCTGTCAATTTCTCAGATAATTTTGTTCGCAATTTCACCTAAGGTTCCTGAAGATATCAAGGGAAAATATCCACGTCTTTCCTCAAAAATGAACATTTTATCTAAGGAAATGTGGCAACTCTTGAATGTTCATACGGCGTTTTTCGTCAGCACGGCAGAATTGCCCCACTCCCTAGGTAGGTACTCTATAATGCTTTTGTGAGGTTGCTGGCTGGGTCCCCGCACAAATGAACATGCTGTAGGGCAAGTTGGATCCTCCGACTAATTCGGGTGTTTCATAAGATGCTTCCGCGCTCGGCCTTGCCTTGCCGCGCTCTGTGCCATTGTTGACCTATTGGTCCATTTATCACCGTTGACCTATATTTCATGCCACTCATGTGCTTCGTTCAAGGTCCTCAAATTGCTGTTATATATGACACACGCCGATGAAACGGGATAAAACTACATTATGCATACTTACACCAACTTCTCAACCTAAGGATATGCCTTTCCGGCTTTCCACAGATGGGTCGATCGTAGCAGGTGCTCAACTGCCTTTTGATGGTAGAACACTGCAGATTTGTAAACAAAAATACGGCCCGTCCGAATGCAAATTTTTTTTACGTCCGATCGTGACGGAGAGACGGAGACATCGGCCCTCGAGAGACACGTACTGCAATTGACGTCATGCGCTCTAATGCTGCAAACTTACTGCCGTGCGAAGGAAAAACGTCGTATGAACCTTCAGGCGTTGCCAAATTTCCTTTAATAAAAAACGAACTTCCTATTAAACTCATGAATATTTTTCCTCCAATTTTCTAAAGAATTTTGCTTGCATGCAGTTCCACCAAAAAGTTCTAAAAATTGCAAGGAAAAATATTCAAAACTTTCCTCAAAAACGAGCATTTCATTGGAGGAAACTTGTCATCTCTCCAATGTTCATACGGCGTTCGTCCTTAGCACGGTAGACCGGTATTCACAGTCCGACCCCCAGAGGGCACTTCTCATCCTGTAAGACAAATAGTGAGTATTTACATTGTTTAAATGGGAGAATTCACAACTTTATCATGTAATATTACAAAAATTTAAGTCATATTTCCATAATCTGAATGAAACGGGCTCTTCTGAAAAAAAAATCACCTCTTGATATCTTTAAAAATCATGCATGTTGGCACAGTAGAATGAATAGTGACAAAATATGAAAAATTAGGGTGTCCGAGAGCTTTTAATGATGGGGCATCCCCCTAGTTTTTTCAGTCTGTCATGAGCAACGCTCATGGCACGGGCAGAAAGATAACAGTCAGTAGCGCGGCGTGCTTTGCGATTTTATACTGATCTGTCATTTAAACATATGGAAAAGGATCGATGAACAGAGTTTTCGCAACGAACACCTTAATAATCGATTATTTCGACGTATTTCTATCAAACGGAACTATGTGTATTATGACGTGAGCCCTGTTACACTTGTATTCTTATGGGTCTCAGGGCTCATGTCTCAATGCACATAGTTCCGTTTGGCAGAAATACGTCCATTTACCACAACTTTAAATGGGGATATATCGATAATCGATCGTTCACGCTTTGCCACTGATAACAGTGCTTTTAACCCTTAGATTTCCAAGACTTTTTTATACGCAATGTCCCAAGTTTGATTGTCCGTGTTGCGTCTGCAAAATTGCGCGATGGTGCGAGGCGTAAACTCGCAATGTTCCGTTCTAGTATGGTGCTAGTGTAGTGCCGCTCAAATTCGGAGGAATGTTAAAAACCGAGGCCCGTTTACGTCGCTCCTACCTTCAGCTGTGTTGCCCAAGAATCACCGCTACAAATAAGACGAACAGAAACCAACACTATATGGGAATAGAGGAAGGAAAAGGACGCGCGTTGATGACGGCGCAGAGATACAACTATACACACCTAATGGATGTCCGTGTTGCATGCAACAGATTGAAGGAGCGATGAAGCGGGCGGGCGTGAGCTTGCAGTGCTCCGATCTGTGCTGTTAGTGAGATAATGCTCAGATTTGGAGTGAGGTTAAAAAGCTTGGATCGTTTATGTCTCTGCTATCATTTGCTGTATACTCTCGATTCTTTTATTTTTCTTTCAATGAATGTCTGATTCTTTTTTCAGAACGTATTTGTAGACCTGAATCTAAAGCTCTTCTGTATCGGCCCCATAAAACCCGCAGGACACATGTTTTTTAGCAAGCCTCGGGTCAATTTGACCCAGTTGGAACATGTAAGTGTTAAAGAGGTATTATCTTGCATATCGAAAGTGTAAGTCGGCAATCGCGACGTCGCAGACTTCCTGTCATACTTTATTGTTTAAACGAAAAACTATACAACGGCAAATCTTCAAAACTGCCGTGATTTTTCCTCTCCGTGCAAAGAAAATTCTGCATAAACTTCAAGGAATGATGTCAATTTGTTCTCCTTTCAGAAAGTAACACAGAGGTGAGAATTTTCAGACACCGCGCAAACGAGTTATGTGATTGCCGACTTATGCACCGTCGATATGTATTCTGGATGGCAACTACGAAGACGCGACTCAAAAGCCCATGGTCCCACCTTCTCGAAAACATAAGAGTGGAACAATGTTCCAAAAGTATCTAATTTCATAAGATTACTTCTGTGATAGGTTGATTTAAGTTGCAGCCTTGGATCGTGTTTTGATGGTCGAATCTTGTTGGGCAGCAAAAAAGGATGATACAAGTCCAAACGCTTTAAGTCCCTCCCCGGAACTGACAGGTATCCCTCCCCCCCTCCTTTATCGTATTTTGAAAGACGTTTCGCTTTTGTGCATATATCGTCGCTCCCCTAACGTAAGGGCATACCTCTATTTCTATTCTTGAACCTTGTTATTTTTCTAGCTCTATGTTTTCTAGGGCCTATGTAGAAATGGAGATACACCCTTACATCTAAAGACCGACGAATATTCAAGGCGATTATTTACTCTCCGATGTTGGATGCATCACTTGCTCCTATACATCATCGATGGAACCAGGTGTAAGGAACCACTGTAACCTACTGCTTACCATGTAAA
The DNA here is from genome assembly GCF_918797505.1 of Bemisia tabaci. Lineage (NCBI taxonomy): Eukaryota > Metazoa > Arthropoda > Insecta > Hemiptera > Aleyrodidae > Bemisia > Bemisia tabaci. Next base: position 52,981,680 of record NC_092793.1, read on the forward strand.
TTGAGAAAAATTGATGTTTGAATACATCTTAATATTTTTTGCTAGCGCGTAAGATCTTAACCGTTAGAGGGCAATTCTATGAGACACGTGACTGATCCATGCATTCTACCCTTTAAATTCGTGAAACTACCTGATTATGCAAGTTTGAAAATCACATAAGGGCGGATTTTAGAATGCCTAACAATACGTCAGAATATTAAAGAAGGCGTCCTTTGGAGTTAGCTTAACAACGTGAGAAATATGCTATTATCCTCAGATTAAACTTTCAACATAGATAGACTTGAGTCATTGAAACTTTGATTATTGTTTCAAGTCAACGAGAATTTTTTAAAATAAGTATCTATCACGCATACTAAAAAGCTAGGAAAAGAAGGTTAGTTTAAGAAAAAACCATGCCATTCCTGCTGCCAACGAAGGAAAATCTGGTATGTTAGCGGAGCGTAATTTCGTTCAGAGCAGAGTTCTGACTCCGATCTCAAATTCAGTTAGTGACCGCGAGGTTCTCATCGATCAATGATCTGCCCGCTTTTCCCTATCGGAATTGTCAGTTTGCAGAATTATGAGCGCAAAAATGGAGTTAAAGAACCAATCAATCGATCGATTTTTCCTCCTTCGCATCTGGCAACCCTGCTCCCCAAAAACGCATTTAAAAATGCCGGTCGCTGTCTTTCAGCGAGACACCCGTCACAGCCTCTGCGACTCGTTAAATTTTTCGGTATCTCGACATAGTTTCAAATTTATGCGAATTTCTAATGAGCTAGTTTGTCAATTTGAGAAGACCCCCTAGCATCGCTCGATAGAGAAAGGCAACCTGTAAAGAACCAGAGAAAGCAACTTTCGGTACTTAAAATGCTCAAGTTTTTTGACTGGCTGAGCTTCATTTTAAGACTTTATATGAGCTTAGGACTACTGGCTTGGGTCTAAGATGAGCTTTTGTGATTGGGGTTTTTGTCATGCTATAAAAGGGCAGATGAATCTAAAGAAGCATACAAGTTCTCTAATTTTGGAGAATGCTGAAATCTTCTCACCAACAAGAGGCGCAAAGATAAGGGGCAGTTATTCACAAAAAATAATACTTTTTTTCGCCGCAATTGTAAACAGCACATTCATGTAACCTCAGAAAATAACAGTATATACTCAGTATTTCTTCTTCTATTCTGCTGAATATGACACGTAAAAGATAAAAAAATCACCTGCGGTTCGTAACGGCAAATTTTTGAGATCTGTCCTCCCGCTTACACGAAATTTCGCATCATTTATTTTTTCTCTCGTCTTCTTAAGAAAATCATCATTTCGTTTATAATTAAATATATAAAATATATATTATATAATAATATATATTATATACCGTTATATAATATATCATAACATATATAATGATAAATGATCATTTTCTTGGTATTTTTGTGGTTGGTGTGACCTGCATCTACGCAAAAAACCAAACATCGAAAGAAAATATTATAATTGAAAGTTTTGAGCAACCATGTTACACGTCTTTCCCATATTTTATCCCATTGGCTGAAATCCACCAATATGCAATGAAATAAAAAGTATCACAATCTCAACTGTACTTCCAGCCGATTTTGGCGCTAGCCATAAGAGTAGTTGCACTAGCTAGAAGTGTAAAGGCACCAGATAGCGGTATAGTTGAGTGAAAGTAAAATTCCGTGACTGCACGGGCTAAATTTTTTTTAATCACACTAAAAATTCTCACTCGGTAATAACTGTGGAGTTCTCTTTGAAGAAATGGATAACATTTATTATTTTTAAGTCTTACAAAGATAAGAGTTAATCAATTGTATTCTGTTCTCCGCAAGAAAAGCTATGAACACTCATGCGACATAATTTTCCTCAAATATATGTATTGATGTGAGCAATGTTTCCGATATGATTTTCACGAAAAACAATGCGTATATTAGTCGCGGGAAGATCTAATAAAAGATGATAGACGCAGTTTTGGAAAAGGTCAATTCCACCGAAGCCAGAAAATAGGTCAGTAGGATTCATTTTAATTCCTCTGTTTCTACGATGCAGTTTCTCCGCGATGCTCGATAAGAGAACATATCAAAGTTGCGCGAAGGCTCTAGACGGTTTGAAGTCTTGTTAGAAAGTTTAAGCACGAAATGGATCGTTTAAATCTTCGCGGTACTGGGCTCTCAGTTGTATCCAGTACCGTATTAAAAGAGAATGTTGCGTTATGCGTAGCAGTACATAAATGCGGTATCACGCTTTAAAAAAAAAAAAAATAATAAAAAAATATAAAAAAAAAATAAACCCTCTTTATTACACTTTATTGACACGTCACTATCGGACATCACGGAGCAGCGAGCACCTGCTGCAAAGAGAGTCAAATAACCACTTGATTTCTATGACCTCTGATTGTGTATATGAAAATTTATTGTCTTCACTTAAATTCACAAAATCTTTGCACAGAAGTGCTTTAATATAACGCTATCCTTTTATCTACGTCCTGAAAAAACCATGGACAAAGAGCAAGAAAGGGAAACAATTCTGAGGTGCATGAAACCTAATTTTCAAAAATGATGAATCAATAATGCGTTTTAAATTAGTCATTTTCCTCCTCAAATCTATCAGTTTAAAACTGTAACTATTCAAACGCTGCCGTCGTGGGGTTGCTTAGTTTTAATCTTGAAGGAGATTTTGGCACGCGCGGCGGAGATTTCCAGCATCAGGGCCGGATTAAGGGGGTGGCCACATGGGCCGCGGCCTATGGCGGCTAAATGTAGGGGGCGGCAAATTTTGCGATCTTTTTGAATGTAGGTATCAAAAAAAAGAGAGGAAAAAATCGGATTCAGAAAATAAATTACAAACGAGAAAAGACGACAACATCTCTCGTTTCCTCAGAGTAAAAGTATGGTAATTTCTAATTTTGTCGTCTCTCGGTGAAACATGAGACAACACCTTCAATTAGTCGAGTTAAGAGAGAAACCAAACACGCAATTTGACCTGGAACGGAGCAGCGCGGCGGCTGTCAGCATGAAACGCATAGCGCCTACAAGACTGCATGAATACTTCACGCATTGCGTCAAACAGTGTGGTCAGCAGCGGTCGGCGTGAAACGCATAGCGTCTACACGACTGCATGAATACTTCACGCATTGCGCCAACACAGTGCGGTCGGCGCGGCGGTGGAAGTTGAAATTTTTAACCTCATTTATGTTTGTTCTTTCATAATTTTTTCGTTCGTTTTTTATAAATGAAAGGCTTTGTCCAAACAGGGATGGGTTTACGGAACTGAACATTTGTTAGTGTTGACAGGGCTTTCACAAAAAATGTACCCAACACGAGTAAACGCGGCTCATACACTCCTCCCCCACCGGCACGTTCACTAGATGGTTTTTATAGATCGTAATCGACGGGTCACACGGGTGAGATTATATTGATATCGATTGGTTCAATATGTAACCACAGCCTCAAAAGTCAATTTAGAAATCTGAGGTAACGGGTCTTATGTGATTAAATTTTTACGCTCTAGCAATGAAAAGTGAAGTTGTTAGGAATTTTCTCATTTTCAGCTTTTCCAAATGAAATCCTAAAATTTTTGTTTGAGGTTATGTTCAATTGTTTTGAACCAAACGATACATCGAACCACTGTCGAATACAATCTATTGATGTTTCAAAACAAATGAGAAGGGGGCAGAAAAATGCGGGCGGCCCATGGGCGGCAAGTAGGTAAATCCGGCCCTGTCCAGCATTACTGAATACCCTGTGCCTTCTCGTGACTTCTCAAGGCTTTGCGTCAGGTCTTCTCTCATTTCTTTCTTACGTTTCATGCCACCCTGATTGGGACATGAAACACATGACGTCCGAAGCGATGTTCTCCAACCTCTGGGCTCCCACAGGGACGCAGCCGGTGTTGATCGGGATGCGGTTGCGGGCGGCGCGCGGCGTGAGAAAGGAGAGGCGATAAAATGACCTGGTCACTGGGGCAAGGAGTAAACTTTTGACGACGTCACTGACTTATCGGGCGGCGCGGCGGTAGCGCGACACCCGCCTCTTCCAGCTCATTATCCGCTCTGCCGCTCAATCGCCCGCTCGCGTGCGCATCTCACCCAACACGCGACCCCCAATCTTGTTGCCATGTTATAGGAAAATCCCCATCCATTTATCTTCACACTATCGTCAGGGAGTGACACAATCAGTTAAAGCAAAAGACGTTGAAACACTGAAAAAAAAATCTCGGTGTATTTACTAAGAAAAGGGTAAAATTACCTAGAATTCAGGGTTCTGTTTGATCCCAGTTTTTTCTTGGTAAAATTACCATTAATGGAATTGGTAATTTTACCGAGAAATCTCGGTAAAACCATTGGACTTTCTCGGTAATTTTACAGGGCCTTGGTAAAAACTCCAATATTTTTTATCAACTGTGGTATAATTACCGAGATAAAATGGCAAAGTTACCGGGAATTGATTACCAATAAAAGTGGTATTCTTACCTGAAAAAACAGTAAAAATACCGGTCTTTAGGTAAGCTAACCAGTCTGTCTTCGTAAAATTACCAATAATTGGTAAAAAAAAGTGAGATGGTATACAGGTACCAACGGACCTTGGTAAAAACGCCGAGAATTTTTTTTCAGTGAAGATAGAACAAAAAGAAATTTTTATTTTTCGTAGTAATTTTGTACTTTTCTCTCTCCTCATAGTAAAGAGGCAGTAAGTTAAAATGTATACTTACCATATTTAAGTTTACTTACAGTTCGATTAAGCTTTAAAAAAACATGCATAAGCTTCTATAATTGTATGTTGTACTAATTTGATTTTATACGAAAAAAAAATAAAAAAAAACAATAATCGGGGGTGACAGAGATTCAGAGCCGACAGGAGGGGCAAAAAAACGAACGCTATCCCGAAAAACGTCTTGCCAATTGGGAGAGTGCCCAAATTTCTCGCGTTTCTTGTATTTATTCAATTTTTCAGGGATGGACTGATTTTTTCCTCCTTCTTTTCCTGTCTTTCCTTCCTTTACTTCGGTTTCCTTTCCTTTTTCGTCGTCGTACTCTTCCTCTCATTCTGTATTTGCATACTCTTCTTCTTCTTCGTCGTCGTTTAATTCGTTTTTATTTCGTATTATTCACCAGGGCCGGATTAAGGGGGTGGCCACATGGGCCGCGGCCCATGGTGGCAAATCTAAGGGGCGGCAAAAATTTGCAATTTTTTAAAGTGTAGGTATAAAAAAAATCGGATTTATAAAAACAAAATTACAAACGAGAAAAGGCGAGAAAATCTGTCATTTCCTGAGAGTATAGTAATTTCTAATTTTGTCGCCTCTTAGTGATACAAGAGACATCACCCTCAATATGTACGAGAGAAAACAAACACGTAATTTGGACTGGAACGGCGCGACTTAGAGAGAAACGATAACGAGGACTTGAGATGAAAAGGAGACGCCCTCGGCGGCGCGGCGATCGGCATGTAACACATATTAGCGCCTACAAGACTGCACGAATACTTCACGCATTGCATCAAACACAGTGCTGTCATTACGGTTAGCATGAAACGGATAGCGCCTTCAAGAATACATGAATACTTCACGCATTCCGCCAAACACAGTGCGAGTGCGGTCAGCGTGAAACGCAAAGCGCCTACAAGACTGCCGGAATACTTCACGCATTGCGCCAAACACTGTGCGGTCTGCGCGGCGCGGCGGCGGAAGTTAAAATCATTGAACCACATTTATGTTTGTTCTTTCATAATTTTTTCGTTCATTTCTTATGAATGGAAGGCCGTGTCCACACAGAGATAGGTTTACGGAACTTAACTTTCGCGCTAAGTTCCGTGAACTTTTGCTAGTAGTGTTGACAGGGTTTTCCCAAAAAATGTGTTCAACACGAATAAATGCGGCTTATGCACCCCTCCCCCGCCTGCACGTTCATTTGATGGTTTTTATCGAGTTTCAAAACGAATGAGAAGGGGGCGGCAAAATATAGGCGGCCTATGGGCGGCAAGTAGGTGAATCCGGCCCTGTTATTCACGAAAGACGTCTTGGAACTTGAAAATTAATAAAGCTACTAACCTTCGCCTCACTCAGAAAAAGAAATCGTAGCAGAGAAAATAAAGGTCTTGTTGCAAGAAGCGGTATTTGTGATATATTAAATGTAATCGGAGGCAAATTTTAAGAAAGAAACAATAATGCCGATGAAAAGACACCAAATGGCTTAATAAACTCTTTTTCTCTCTCTCTCTCTTTTTCGTACAAAAAATTTAGGAATTGTATTGGAAAAGCTGAGAATGAGAAAATTCCTGACTGTTTCTCTTTTTATTATCATTTTGTACTCATTAGAATAAAGCATTTATCACAAAAAATCCGTTCCCTCAGATTACTCAATTGGCTTTTGAGGCTTTGTTTACATGTCGAACCAATTTATATCGATGAACGAGTCAACATCATTCCTTGATGTTTTCGTAGAATTTGCTTCGCACAGAGGAGAAAAATCACGGATGTATTTAAGAATTGACGTTGAATAGTTCCTTATTTAAAACAAATAAAGCACGACAGGAAGTCTGTAACGTCGCAAACCAATATCGTCGCTGAAACTCCCAAACCAGGTAACTCGGTTTGCGACGTTGCAGACTTCCTGTCTTTTATTTTTCAAATCGAAAACTACTCAGCGGCAATTTTTAAAAACTACCAAGATTTTGCTTCTCCGATCGGAGAAAATTCCACGAAAACTTCAAGGAATGATGTTGACTCGTTCACTTGTGAAAAAATAAAAAGGGAGGAGAGATTTTTAAACACTGCAAACGAGATGCGTGGTTTGGGAGTTTCACCGTAGATCTCTTAAAAAGCATAAAGGCAAGTACTTGGGAGTCATGAACTAATGGAGTAAACCCTATTTAAAAGGAAGACTGCCGGCAGTGGACGATTGTTTACTTTTAATTAAATTGGAGGTTAAAAGCCAAATGAAAGACGCAAAAATTCGAATACCAGTCACAACAAAGATCACGTCTACATTCCATGAAAGAAATCATTTTCCGTCATCTAAGTGAACTTTGCACCAACTTTTTTTTTAGGATTTATCTCGGTGTCTTTCATGAAACAGTAATGGAAGAGTATGCTTCATTCCGTCGAACATTTTGAAAAACAATAATCGAAGCGTCTTCATTCGTGGGATTCTTCTGTCGATCATTTTTCAACAATCTTATTTTTCCCGTCGGAGTTTTCTGAATTTACCGCGAAAAATTTCGGAGAAAAATTCAGCTTCCAGTTAAGTGATTGTGCAAGGGCAAGGTTGTTGGCGTTGGATACTCTCTCGCAAAAAGGGTTGTCAGTTTTAAGAAATCTTGTGCTTTCCCAAGAAGCATTTTTCAACCAAAAATTGCAATATTTTGAAATTGAAATGCGATTTTTTTACAATTTTTTGGCGATAAAATCGTTAAGACTATCAACATCTGAGCGATTATCCTCAATCTTGTCGCAATTGTATCCTTCTAAAATCGCGTCCGATACAATCAAAATTGTATTCCAATTTATCACGGTTTTTAGTTCGATAATATTGCAATGCATCGCCGTCGATAAAATCGATAAAATATAAGCAGTGGGTATAACCAAGTGAGTTGCTTTTTTACTAAACATTTTTTCAGCTTTTGCAAGAGCTTTCAACCTCACGTAGGGGAGCCATCAAACGAGTCACTAATGCGCATTGCGATGGTTTCAATGAACCGATGATTAAAACATGCATTGCTTGGAAAAACATAGACGGGTTGCCCGACTTTTTTAACAAGTGAGCAACTTTTTGGATTAGATGGGCAGTGTTGTCAAATGGTGGAAAATCTGTAACTCTGACAATAATTCTCTCATGGACATTGCAAACTAATAAGGCCAAGCGTTTTTAAGACTACAGACTTTGGAGTTTACGTAACAAGTCCTTTTACGTGTAAGGTAAATCATAAAAAGCGAAAGTATACAGTCAAATATTTGAAATTTTAGGAGAGAACGATTTTTCTCACATTTGTGAGGGTAATGTGTTTAGCAAAGAAGTACGAAAATAAAACTCTGTGAAATCTAAACCCATCGAAAACATGTAACTCTTACTGGGTTTACCCTAACCTAAAATTACCTTTACTGAGCCTCATCCTTAACTGAGTCTACTTTTATTGATTTTCAAAATTTCCTGATACACGTCGTAAAAACTGAAAAATGGCAAACGTGCCGAGTGATACGGGTTATCTGGGTGATATGAGGTTTAAATTTCTAATTTTTATTATGTCTGTATCACACGAGATGGTATGCAAACTTTCTAATGAAACATGCGGATGCGTAGAGACGTTTTGTCCCCCCCCCCTCTCCAAAATAATGAATTAAATACATTTTGAAAATAGAAATGATTAGTGGCTAACGCATTTACTGTGCTGTTTAGCCGATCTGCAACAAAACAAACGGGTGGTATAAAAATTCCAATTTTCATCAGCGATGCGAGAGTTGACTCATTGTCAGTCTACAAAATAATACAAGTTGATGAAAATTGACAAGTCTGCGCTGAGAAGTGGGGGTGCAAAGTTGATAACTCTTTTGGTGTAGCGTCCAATCCAGTTTACTAGAATGCATCCGTTGTTTAGGCTACGAACTGATGAATTTACAAAATTTTCCTTCGAAAAACCTGCCCGCGAGATGCGCAATCTGTGGTGAACTACTTTCGTGTCGGTAGCAATAGCCTCTGAAAATGTGTTTCCCGCTTTACAAAACAACCCACTTTTTTTCTTTCTCTCTTTTCCTTCATGCATCGAAGTCATTCACTCAATCGAAGCCACCTCTTAGATCAGATATTGCCAAAAAGGGCAAAAAAATAGATACTTTCAAATGAAATAAGAACCTGCAAATCTCGATTCAAAGATGTAAAGCATTTTAAATATCACCGTTTAAAAGTTGAAATACACATGTTGAGATGTAATGTGAAAACGATTTTGAAACATCTCGTCATTGGTAATCAAAAATCACGTTTCAAAGTTAGGAATAAATTTTAACCAAAGTGGCAATAAGAAACTCAAAATTGAAATATTGGAATCACTACTTCAAGAATCGTTTCACATATACACTTTTCGTCAAGACAGGCTCAAAACAGTCGACAAAATTAAAATTACATCTTTTGAAGTTTGCAGTTTATTAAAGTAGTTTTAAGAGAACGTTATGCATGCTCTCTTCTGACTCATGTTGTAAATTTAAAATTGGCACAAAAGGATGTAATTTTAAACAAAATTTATAGCTTTACTCATTAATTATGACACTATAGAGAGACGCATCCACCGAAAACGCGCTCTTCAATTCGTTGCCCAACTGAACGAAAATCTCTTTTGATAACATTTGCTCCCCTGCACGAAAACCTCTTTTTCCCATGAGAGGTGAAATCTCAATTTCAGAACAATAGACAAAATTATTAAAAAACATTCTATAATAAAGGTGTAGTTTCCCCTCTTGCTGTTCAACGATGAAGATTTTAAGGTTATTTTTCAAAAATTTGGCGACCAGGCCTTGATTTTCTTCAATGAGTGGATAACCTATAACCTTGCGCACGGTGCCGCTAGTGGCGTCTCTAGAAAGTTCCGCATCTTTCTCACTCTTATTTGCATACGCATATGAGAAAAAGATAAAGAAGCATTTTCAGGGTCTGCTGGAGCCTCCCTCTCGCTCTCTCTGCCTTCATTAATTCGATCAATGGCACAATAGAGGGGATTTCTATTTGCTCAGTTGTACTTACGCATGTTCGGTTGAAAGCTCCGACGAAGATAAGGTTGGAAATCACTCCGAAAAAAGCTCAACAAACATACTACCACGTGAGACGTATTGGTATGCCCCGGGCAAAAAATAGACAACACTGTCTATTGAATCAAATGTAAGTAATATAGGTCTTTCTAATTATAGCCGAATAATAATAAACTGAAATTTAGACTTATTTTTAGCGGCTTCCTCTTAGACTTGCAGCTTGTTATTTAATCTTTACATTTTCCATACTGATAATGATTTGCACGCATTAGCATTGTTGAATGGAAAGTAATGCAAAATGAAGCGAACAGTTGTTTTGGTAAAGCGATGCTCACACAAACAAAATATCCTAGATATCCGAAAAAGACTATATTCAGGTACTTTAATCGGGCGAAATGCTGAATACTTCCGGTTAATATTTATTTGACACTTCATATTTTCGCGTGTGATGAGAGAGTGTTTCCGGCAATCAACCGATGCAACCAGAAATGTTCAGTATTTTTTTTTAGATATTTACTTGATGCCACATTACAATTTTGTAAAAGGGGACTAACATATTTCAATGTTTCTAGGATTGCGCAGCTGAGGTACATTCATTGCAATAAAATTACTGAAATCATGCAAAAAAAATAATTTTACAAAGGTAATTTTAGTACCTATTGAATTTTCAGCTTAATCGGAGTAAAGATAAAACTTGTTCCGATGATCAGTTTATATTTTTTAAGGTGTAAAAAGTTGCAAAATCATAGCGCAGCGACATTGGAATGCTCTCGGCTCCTTTATTCAAAATGCAATCCAGCTACCCTCACACCGAAAAAAAAAAAATTGAAGTTGACTTAACATTCTGGATGTAAAAAAAGTGTGCGTAAACCTATAAAATGCTGAATTAACCACAGCAGTTAGTTTTACATCTTGGCATTGCTAAGTTAACTGCTTTAGAGGGTAATTCAGCATTTTTTAAGATCTCGCATACTTTCTTTACATCCTGAATGTTAAGTCAACTTCACTTTATTTTCGGTGCAGTTTGTACAAACCAAATCCAATTTTATACGCTACCTACCCAGAGGAGAGGGTCCAATCATGAATCGACCCCATTTATTTTTCTAGGGCAGCTGCACCCGCTCAAATTTTTTATTTTTCCTCCCTCTTTATTCAATTCTTAGCTTTTATTTTATTTTCTAAAATCGGAACTTTGAGGCTACAACAAGCCGGCAAGCACGCGCCTTGTTTTTCAGAGCGCGCAGGTTGATGCACCGGTGAATGAAAGTTCAACCTGCGTAGCCTGCAACTCTTGGAATCCAAAGTTCCTGCGCAAAAAGCTAATCGCGAACGCACTGAACTCGCAGGGCCGCGGCCGCCGGGATGATGTTGCGTCTTTTCAAGCTCCTGGCTTCCACCCAAAAGTCTGTGCGTTTCGAATTCGCCGTGCTAAGGAAAAAAGCCGTATGAACCTTCAAGCGTTGCCATATTTCCTTCCATAAAAAACAAATTTACTGAAAAATTGTCAACATTTTTCTTCAACTTTTCAAAATAATTTTGTTTCAAATTTAATCTAAAGTATCCGAGAATTCCAAAGAAAAAGTAGGTTAACTTTCCCCAAAAATACATGTTTTATTCGAGGAAATGTGGCAACTCTCGAATGTACATACGGCGTTCTTCCTTAGCACGGCAGAGTGGCTCTGCAAACTTGAGTTTCTAACTGATAAGATTTGGCTATTTTGATCTTCATTTTGATGTGTCAGTGGTACACGTGAAATGATCAGCGATTCCCATGACCACCTTAACTATAGAGCACCTTTATGATTTAAATAATTCGATTAGTTGCCCAAGGCATATGCTCTTTTGATCCACAGTATGATCACGTATACCCATATAGGTAGCCTAAAATCTTCGACAAAAAAATACGAGGGTACGCTGTTGTTCGAAGCTTTTTTTATTTAATCATAAATTCAATAAAATTATTATTTCGGTTGAGGTTTCCTTTTTTAAGGACATTTTATTCATTGTTAAACGAATATAAAGTAGAGGCTTGCGTAAGCTCCAGCTAGGTTCTAACTTCAACTTAAAATTACTGTGGGGGTCTTTGGCCAATATATGAAAGCCTTTGGGTGAGGGACGAGATCGTCTCGGAATCTTGAAATTTGTTTTTGTTTTAAAGGAAGTGGAAACTGCTTATTCGCGCCTAGATTAAGAGGGGGGGACGAGGAGTTCTCCAAAATCTGGAGCGCCCCAGGAAAGGTAAATTTTGAGATAGGGACAATTTTATTGAACCGTTGGAAATCATTATCTGCTCTGAAACATTGTATGTGTAAAGTTGATACCTCTGTGACCGATCCTCGAATTAAATTCGGTCAAAGAGGACGAATAAAGTTAAGTGTCAAGTATGCAAAAGCTCCGCTGACCTTCCACACAACTGATTTGTGATTAATTAAATAATCTCACGTAAAATTTAGCGCGAAACACGATAGTGTCAAGGGTTTTGTCCGAAGTCCACTCGAAAGTTTATGAAAACTATCATAATTGAGGCCGTAATGGCGTTTCGTTATTTTACAGTAGTAAACACCTATGTAACTTACCTTTGTAATTTGCCAAATTCTCCACGGAACAACAAGGCTACAAGCAGGATTGTCATGTCTACAAGATAAGATATTCGTCACCGATTTGATGCTTCTAATCTGCCCGCCGGAAGACAACCCTGCTCAAGTGTCCATGTGGCCATATTTCCACACCGAGATTGCGAACTAAATGCGATCCATAGACCCTCCCATAAATAAACAACTAGCAGCCATAGTGGCCCGACTTTGGGAGCTTTTGAGGGTCTGGTTCTATTTCACGACCGTATTTATATTTTTCAGGTTGACTCAACCAAAATCACGCTTAGGATAATCAGAATAATTACGGTTAATTTTACGAGAAATTTGGTTGGGCCAGTCGTAATCTGGTAAAGTCAATCAAGAAAAAGTGTTTGCGTAATTTGAACCAGAGTGCTGGTTCAAAATGTTAATGTAAATAATGTATTTTCCTCGAAAAAGTAAATCGGTTGAATTGTAAACGCCAAAACTTAGTAGGAGCTTCGTTGAATGTTTGCATCAGATCCTACACGAGCTTGTAAAATGTTATGGGTGAATGTTACAAAGATCATAAAAACGCAAGAGATTAAAGCATCAATTGCTGCAAATGGACTTAAGCACCATTACTTCATTAATTTTAATGAGCCGACTTCGTCAACTGTACAGGTTGCCCAGGAATAACGGGATTGATGAAAATAAATCGGACATTCGCTGCCGCTGCTCCATATTCATCGAGAGCTTGTTAAAGAGACAAAAAGGAACGGAATTTTTCATTTAAAATATCCTGTTCGCACTTTTCATTCAGAAATGGTTTGAGCTCGATCAGATTTTTGTCCAACACCGTGCGTCTTGTGTCCAAATAAAAGGTTCCACAGAAATCAAGAGAATGACTACAATAGCTGATTTTGGATACAATTATTCTTTGTTTCGCTCAAGTAACTAGATCCTTTGTTTTTATGTAATTTGGCAGAGTTTTACACCGCACAATCTGTGAAAAAAATCTCGTGTTTCAGTCGGTCTGCACAGTGGAGTCAACCTCTGTGAGACACATCAGCGCAGCCAAAAATCTTTTTGGTGCATGAATCATAAAACGGGAAAACGTTTTCATAAATAGTCGTGTTCATGATTTTCAGTTCCCCTGCACTCAATACGCGTTTTAAATTTCATAGGAAGAATGTGGAACAAAAGATGCCACCAACGCCGTCAACTTCGGTTACAAATTCCAATTGTGTGCAACTTACTCCCAATTTTTCCCAGCTTTATTAAACCCTACAGAAGATGGAACGGTATACCACTCCTCTCTATAGAATTTATAACCGTGACACAGACATGGTATAAAATATTTTTTCTCGGATGAAAAAGGAGCAGGCAGCTTGTGAATACTTCCGTGACTCGCAGTCCCTGGTAAAAATTGGCGATAAGAGCTGCGTTTCAAAATACCATAGGAATTCTTATAGCCGGCTAAAGAAGGCTACAGAAAACCATATAGCTGGCTGTAGAATGCGGAGAAAATCATACGGCCGGCTGTACGAAGCGATAAAAAATTATGCAGCCGGGCTACAGTTCCTATAGCCGGGCTTTACACTTTATAGCCTGGCTGTTGCTTTTTCGCCATCGATTATAATAGGCTATAAGAAATTGTGTAGAAATTCGTGTGCTTTGGAAATCATTAAGTTTGATACGGAACCACCTTAATATTTACAGAACACACATTATATTTTCCTTTAATTCATATTTTTTTTCATCAATTAAAATGAGAATAATCCATACAGGATGTGCAAACATTTCAAAATCATGAGTTGAATAACGCTGACTCCGCCAGATTAAATATTAGAGCCTAACACAAAGCGGAGCGGCGACGCACTGGCGCCTACAAACCTAACAGGGATACTTCACGCATTGCGCAACGCGTGAAGTATCCCTGTTAGGTTTGCAGGCGCCAAAGCGCGTTTCGCACTAGCTGTCCGCCTGCCGCGCCGCAGCGTGCCACGGCGCTTGACGCAACTATTTCACACCAGAGGTATTGCACAGTATCACAGCCGGCTGTAGGTTTATGGTATTTTGGAACACAGATTCTACTGCCAATTTTTACCAGGGGTTCACGGTTCTGAATCAATGCACCTATACTGCCGTGCTAAGGAAGAACGCCGTATACGCCTGTAATCGCTGCCAAATTTCCTTCGATAAAATATGAATTTTCAGATAAACCTGTGAATATTTTCCCTCCAATTTCTCAGGGAATTTCATTCACGTTCAGATCTAAATAATCTGAAAACTTCAAGAGAAAACACGCATGACTCTCTTCAAAATTCAACATTTTACCGGAGGAAATTTGGTAACTCTTGAATGTTCATTGTTCATACGGCGTTTTTCCTTAGCATGGCAGTATATGATAAGGTGATGAGCAAGTTGCCCAATACCCTCGGAGATTGTTTTTGATGATCGATTTCATTTCACGAAAATGAAGACGAAATTGAAAACAAGTATCTCATCACATGGTATCTGAGCTGCGCATTAACCTAGTAATCAAGTGATCACTGGAATTCATTGATTAATACTGGCGTTTTCGGGCACTTCCTACAGCCGACATATTTTTACAGCAGACCAATTGACTTGAGGACTTAATTTTTCTGAATTCGGGTTTAGAATCTGATAGATTCCTCATGCAACACCAAAGCGGGATGCCTTAGATACGATAAGAAAGGAGTCATTCCACAAAAGTAAAAATTGCGGACAAAATGATGCTACAGGTGCCACTGGTTTTTTCTGAAATCATCTCCCAAGCTCAAATAAAGCTCTCAAAGTGAGACCGAAATGGAGGGGATATCCTACCCTACCCTGAGAGTCCACCTCTACATCAAAACAAACTCTCCATGCAAAGATAGGGAGCAAGTACATTGACAGGGCTACCACTTTATTTGAGGACTCCAAAACTGAAAACACGGCAACCCTGCTAATGTATTTGCTCCCTATCTTTGCATGGAGAGTTTGTTTTGATGTAGAGGTGGACTCTCAGGGTAGGGTGGGATATCCCCTCCATTTTGGCCTCACTTTGAGAGCTTTTTTTGAGCCTGGGAGATGATTTCAGAGAAAACCAGTGGCACCATCGTGTTTTTCGCGAACTTTCACATAAGAATCAATGGTCAAATCGCAAATCCCTCACACATGCAACATCTCCATTGGTGCATGTTTGACATAATCAATGGGTGTCCCGGTGACATCATCAGCCGAGAACAGCCGGAAACAGCCAAATGGCAACCGGAGGCAACGGGTGGTTGCCGCCAGTCGGGGAGTGGGAGGGGGAGAAAATATCAGGGAGAGGAGGAATTTAACATTCCCTGAAAACGAAAAATGTATTAAAATGATGGCGAAACACTGAGCTGAACTGTCATGCTGAAGAAAAACGTCATATGAACCTTCAAGTGTTGCCAAATTTCCTTTTATAAAGTACGAATTCCCTGGTAAGCTAATGAATATTTTCCCTCCAATCTTTCAGATAATTTTCTTCGCAATTTCACATAAGGTTCCTGAAAATTTTGAGAAAAAATATTCATAACTTTTCTTAAAAATGGACATTTTACCGAAGGAAATTTGACAACTCTCGAATGTTCTTACGGCGTTCTTCCTTAGGACGGCAGTGAAGTTGGAGGGTCCACCTCGAGATTAGCGGGATATGCGCGGATTGCGCTGGATCTGGCGACAATGAAATAGCGGCTATCTGCCAAAGCTGTTCGTAAATCAAAGATGAAATTATTCAAGCGCTGCAGCGGCTTCCTCGTTGAACTCGTCAAAATATGTGTCGCTCCGCTCGCTGGACGTCACTCCTCGCAGTTACGTAAACCAACACTGATAAAGACACAAAGCAATGAACTTTTTTGAGACGATTCCGATTCCGGAGAATAATATTTTTCGCGCATGCGCTTCCGCGGATCCGCACTCTGCAGCGACCACTTCGGCGGGCCGATCAATGAAATTGATAGACGAAGCTATAGACAAAGAAGAGGAAAGGGATATGGCGAGATCCTATTGGTGGGAGCGGGTGGTTGCAATGGACAAAGGGAGGTAGATAATAAACTAACTAAAAGTAACCCAGAAGAGACCTCACGGTTAGTCCATCATTTTCTCCCTTAGTCTGTAAGAACCAACTATTTCAACCAATAGGATTGCTCCATACTCCCTATGTCTTCTTTGTCTATCGCTTGGTCGAACGCTTTGTCTATAGCTTTGACTATCGCATTACCTGTCAATTTTAACAATCAGCTGAAACTGAAGGTTCAGTCTGGGGGCATCGATGTGGGTGTTGACTGTTGAACACTTAGAAAATGAGTAAAAAACGGCAACTCGAGGTAAAGTGCAACGGATAAAGGAGATAAGTAATAGACTAACTATCGGTAACCCACGAGAAACCCGACATTTAGTCCATCATTTTCTCTCTTAGTCTATAGGAACCAACCATTTCAACCAATAGGATCGCTTTATACTCCCAATGTCCTTTTTGTCTATCACTTTGTCTACCAATTTCAAGAATCAGCCCGCAGGAACTCGACAACCTTGATGTAGGTAAAAACATCCCCCAGTATAGACGCTGTCAGTGTTTTGCCCAAGGAAGCCATTATAAATCCATTTATTCTAATTGGTGGCAAATTGGTGTTGTACTTATGGTTTGGATCCAACTCCATGTAACATAAAGAAACCTGATGGTGACATTACTATGAATAGCGCCTGTGCTGCCGCTATAGCGGAGAGAGCAGTAAGTGTCAAATCTTCGAAATTGAGCTTCTTTCAAAATTCATCTAATCTCTTTTAGAAAATATCAATGAAATAGCTAAGGCAGTAAAACTCCTCTGAATTGTATGAAAACGAGACATATGAGAAAACCGTAAGTGTCCAAAAAGTGACTTAGTTTCAGACAAGACAGCCGCCATATTCTTTTGGAAGCCAATAAAAACATTGCTTTTAAGTTGTAGAGTGACAATTCTATAAACCTGAAAATGTCTTTGCGTTGTATGCTCAAAACGCAACCACGAAAACATGCGGAAGATTGCACTTACGGCTGTCTTGCCTAACATGAAAATAAATAATACCTTTTTCATGCAGTTGAAATAAACTTGGTCGATTTTCAATCATACAACCGATTTCCAGGAGTCTTTCGAATGATTAGTGGCAGTTGGACAAAGAACAGAGGCGCACCTTTCAATTAAACTTCGCGTCAGACGCTTCTTAGCCCGTTTCCTCAAAACTTCATTTCTGCACTTACTGCTCTTTTCGCTATCAACGCAGTAATGGTGACGTTACCACTAACAGCGCCTGTGTTACACCCCGTTGGCGAAATTGTCCACTCTGGAGAATGGGCAACTTTTTTGTCTCGTCCGTGGACAGGTTACCCGAGGCGTTTCCGCCTTACGAAGAGTAGCCCAGTCCGTGAACTGGCCGATGTTCTTGCCCATACCGTGAACTGGGGAGCCAGTCCGCGGACTGGGCTGTCAAAAGTCTGAAATCTACGCCAACGCGCCGCACAGTGGGTCGGGTCAATTAGAGAGGTCGAACATGAAATTTTTAACCAAGACTGGCAATATTGGTGTCTAATTCTTCACATATTAAATTTCAAGGGGTGTTAGAGGTAGAAAATTTTACGCGAAAACCAATGAGCCCACTTCTAGAACCTCAAAGTTTTGTATAAACGGAGTTATAAGCTTTTAAAGTTTCCAAATTTTGTCCGACCTCTCCTATTGACTTGATCCACTGAGCGCCGATCGTTGATTTATTTTTAAAGTCAATCCATGCGCTAATCGACGGATGCCCCCAACTGACCGACTTTTGACGAATTATTCGCGAGATTTTCGCCGAAACTTTTAAGTATCAAAACAATTCACAAGTCATGTAAATAAATTTTACAACTTATTTTATTTTTTTTCCTCAAAAGCTTTACATACCAATTTACGAGGCTTTTTTAATTTTACTTATATTTTAAGTATCTTGAATGTTCGCGTTGCATATTCAAAAATTGGAGGCGTTTCCGAAGTGTAGACCGAGTTGATTGTAGCGCCTTGATGCAACTATTCGTGTCCTACGGATGCGCGTGTTGCATGCTCCAAATTGAAGGCACTTTCGTTTTTTTAACTTCTTCAGAAGTTCCGAGATGTACAGGTCTCGTCATTTCGTCGCTACTCAGACGTAAGGGCGTATCTTGATTTCCGCATGAGCTCTAGAAGACATGGCTGTGTTCGCGAAACAGGGCTTACGTGGAAATTAAGATGCGCCTTTACGTCAGAGAGTCGACGATTTGTAGCATATTAACAGAGTGCCTATACAGGGAGATTTTTACCGGTTATAGTGACAAGAGTCCAGAGTACCTGAGGCCAATAATTGAATCGGTCGTCATCTCTGTGAATGATCGCTAGGCCTTTGAACCTGCTGCTGAGACAAAGGTCGAGGAAACCCTTAATAGCTTTAAAGCAGACAAAGCCAGTATCCACTAGGAATTTCAAAAGTTTATATTAATTGAAAAAAAGTAGGTTTAACAGCAGCAGTTGATTGATTTCGAGCCAACTTGCCCAGTTGCCGCTGGACACCAATCATATTGGTAAAATATTGCTGCACGCCAATTACAATTTGTGATTTAGCTGTGGTTGATGTGCAAATCTATTTGGTCAGTAAACTGAGTCAGTCAGTTTTGTTGGCTAAAAGTCAAGTTCATTTTAGGCGTAAATAATGGTGCGCGGAAAGATTTCACTACAAATGAAAAACCTATCGATCCGTTCCTCTGAACACATGAAATTGTGAAAAATTCGATTACTTAATGGTCTCATTTCTCGATTATAGTTTTCGGGGCTATGTGGCAATGGCGGCCGGCAAAGAGGGCAGCCAGAGGGCTGGCTTGGATGCCTGAAATTGGTTCTTTGCGGGGAGTTTTTGACTTAGCCAAGCCAACTGGCGGCGCGTTGGAAAGAACACCAGTGAGGTCGAAGACCTGCTCCTCACGCTGGTCTAGTTCGCCACCCGACCCGGCGTGGCGCGCGGTGCGAGAGCGCCATGCCACGCCGCGCTGGCCACGCGCGTAGCGTCAACGCGCTGCGGCGTGGGCAGTGAAAGTGCGCCGCGCGCCGCTCGATTTAAGCTGAATCAAGTCCTCGAACTACAAGCTCGTCGAATTCCGTTTTTTTGCTTTGCTTACATGTCCAAACCACCTACGGCAGGTGAATGGTTTTTTCAAAATAATGAATTTTCCTCCTCATTCACTGCTTACGTGCAAAAAAGCGGATCTGTCCGTCCGAGTTTTTCGCATTTTTCGCATAGGTCGTTGCGATAGTATTAAAGCAACACCCGTAGCTTTTGCACGTCGTAATTGACTGTAATATCTGCAATAACTTAATTTTTATACATATTTGATAATTGTGTGTGATTAGTTATTTGCCCTCTTGCACCAACAATTATGTCTGGAGGAATAACAATAAAGGTCTTGCTTGAGTGAAGGATTTGCGATTCTGAGTTCCTGATGCAAAATTTAACGAGGGACAACATAGAACCACTGATTTTTTCTGAAACGAGCTCCCAAACTTTAAAAAATCCCCTAAAGTTGAGGTCGTAATGGAGGGACCCTCACGCCACTCCGAGAGTTCATCAGTATGCAATTTTTAAAGTGTAGGTATAAAAAAAAAGTCGGATTTATTTTCAAACACGAACAGGACAAAATTACAAACGAGAAAAGGCGACAAAATCTGTCATTTCCTGAGAGTATAGTAATTTATAATTTTGTCGTCTCTTAGTGATGCAAGAGACAGCAATAAGTCGATACCCTTAATAAGTCGAGTTACGAGAGAAACCAAACACGCAATTTGGCCTAGAACGGCGCGACTTAGAGAGAAATGATAACGAGGACTTGAGATGAAAAGGAGAAGCCCTCGGCGCGGCGATCGGCATGTATAACACATATTAGCGCCTACAAGACTGCACGAATACTTCACGCATTGCATCAAACACAGTGCGGTCATTGCGGTTTCAGGTCAGCCTGAAACGGATAGCGCCTACAAGAATGCATGAATACTTCACGCATTGCGTCCATCACAGTGCGTACAGCAGCGCTGCGGTCGGCGTGAAACGCATAGCGCCTACAAGACTGTCGGAATACTTCACGCATTGCGCCAAATACGGCACGGTCTACGCGGCGCGGCGGCGGAAGTTAAAATCATTGAACCATATTTATGTTTGTTCTTTCATAATTTTTTCGTTCATTTTTTATGAATGGAAGGCCTTGTCCATACAGAGATAGGTTCACGGAACTTTCGCGCAAAGTTCCGTGAACTTTTGCTAGTAGTGTTGACAAGGCTTTCCCGAAAAATGTGTTCAACACGAATAAATGCGTTTTATGCACCCTTCACCCGCTGGCACGTTCATTTGATGGTTTTTATCGAGTTTCTAAACGATTGAGAAGGAGGCGGCAAAATATAGGCGGCCCATGGGCGGCAAGTAGGTGAATCCGGCCCTGGTTACTTACACTTTTCAAGTTTCGATAAATCTACACATCTCTTCGTTATCATAACCAAATAAATTATTCTGTTAATTGAGTAGATGGTAAGTTTGAGCAACTTTCAGTTTCTAGTATTGACACATGTCTCTGTTGTTGAATTAAATAATCCATTTCTGTCAAATTGAAGCCACGGGGATTAAATCAAACATACAGCTATTTTTCCGCATGGGTTAAAAATACGGGGACTTTTATTTCAGTGTGAGAAAAATGTCGGTTACATGAAGCAGAATACAGTATTCTTTGCAGTTAATTCAATAATCCCTGCCTTCGGAGCCAGCAGATTTTAGCAGTCGAGCGACATGGTTGGTTTTTAGACTTATCGCTTCAGATTCATTAAAAGATTTGGCGAATGTCAGTACGCCAACTAGTTTATTCATAAAAACCAGAGAGAAGATTTAAGTTGTCTAAAATTAAAATGTTAAACTTTAAGACAAATCTCAGATCGCCCATTGGGAGCTGGCAACAGTGGCGGGTTGCAGCCTATTCTGCCGTGCTAAGGATGAACGCCGTAAGAACATTCGAATGTTGCCAAGTCCCCCCCCCCCCCCCCCCCATAGATTATACGCTTTCAAGCTTATTCTTGAATATTTTTCCTTGAAATTTTCAGATATTTTAGATTAACTTGATAACAGAATTTTCCGAAAAATTTGAAGAAAAATACTCACCATTTTGCCAATTAATTCTTAATTCTCTACAGGAAATACGGCCGCATCTAAAGGCTCATACGGCGTTGTTTCTCAGCACGGCAGTATTTGCCGGTATGGGAGGCAGTTCTGGCCGCTGGCGCTAGCGTCTCGATCGCGCCACGGTCTTCAGCGGCGGCCACGAAATTCCGAATCAAAATTGATCGGCGACGATCGGTGAAAGAGTCGCTCTCGAGCGTTGGGCGTTGAATTCACCCGCCGGGAGGAGTCGAGCAGTCTGATCTCTCTTTTCCATTTAGTCGGCTCGGCCCTGTCATTGCGATCGCGTCGGAAGGTAAAAGATAAGGTCGTTCTGTAGCTGGTCCGATCCGATGTAAGTGAAACGAGGCTGTCCCTCTTCCCTTCCCTTTCTTGAAAAGAGCTGAAATAGGGGGAAGCAACCGGAGATTTTCCACTTTTACTTTTGGCGTGCAATTTGAAAATAGACGGAAAGGGGAAACTTAACAGCCGCGATAGCGAAGAGAGCAGTAAGTGCAAAAGGAAGTTTGAGAAAACGGGCTCAGAGGCGTCTGAGCGGAAAACTTTATTGAAAAAAGCCACCGTTCTCTGTCAAATTGCCACTAATCATCCGAAAGACTCCTAGAAATCATTCGGATGATCTGGGCCGGATCAAGGAGGTGGCCACAAGGACCGCGGCCCATGGCGGCAAATATAGGGGGCGGCAAATTTTGCAATTTTTTTAGATGTAGGTATAGGAAAATCGGATTCAGAAAAGAAATTATGAATAAGAAAAGGGGACGAAATCTCTCTTTCCTGAGAGTATAGTCATTTCTAATTTTGTCGTTTTTCGGTCATACAAGAAATAGCATTTTTTATTAGTAGAGTGAAGAGAAGAACTAAACACGCAATTTGGCCTGGAGCTCAACGCAGAGAGGAATGATGACGAGGACTTGAGATGAAAAAGGAATGCCCTCGGCGCGGCGATCGGCATGTAACACATATTAGCGCCTACGAGACTGGATGAATACTTCACCCATTACGCCAAACACAGTGCGGTCAGGAGCGGTTGGCGTGAAACGTATAGCGCCTACAAGACTGCAGGAATACTTCACGCATTGCGCGCCAATCACAGTGCGATCAGCGCGGCGCAGCGGCGAAAGTTGAAATTATTAAACCACATTTATGTTTGTTTTTTCATAATTTTTTGGTTCCTTTCTTATAAATGGAGGACCTTGTCCACATAGAGATAGGTTTACGGAACTTCACTTTCGCGCAAAGTTCCGTGAAATTTTGCTAGTATAGTGCGGACAGGGCTTTTGCAAAAAATGTATTCAACACGAGTAGGTAAACGCGTCTTATGCACCCCTCCCCCAACGGCACGTTCACTTGATAGTTTTTATTGATGTTTCAAAACGAATAAGAAGGGAACGGCAAAATACAGGCGGCCCATGGGCGGCAAGTAGGTAAATCCGGCCCTGAGGATGATTAAAAATCGAACGATTTTATTTGAATTGCATGAAAAAGGTATTATTCATTTTCATGTTAGGCTACTGTCAGGCAAGACAGCTGCAAGTGCTATCTTCTGTATGTTTTTGTGGTAGCGCTTTTGACATACATCAAACACATTTACAGGTTAGAAATTGGCAGAAGAGGGTGGCACTTTACTTGAGAGCACTGTTTTCATTGGCTCTCTGGAGGATAAATGTCTGTTTTCATTGGCTCTCTGGAGGATAAATGTCAGTCAAGGCTGTTTTGCCTGAAACTACGTCATTTTTGGACATTTAAGGCTTTCTCATGTCTTGTTTGCATACAATTAAGATGAATTTTGCTGTTTTTATATCAGTGATTTCATCTGAAGGAGATTAGACGAATTTTGAAGGAAACTCGATTTCGAAAATTTGACTTATACTGCTCTCGTCGCTATCACGGCAGTTTACATGACGCATTGAACAACATGCCCTGCTTGAATACCTACAATGTCGATGATTTTTTGGAATGGTTTTTATCTCCGCTCATATTGGTTTCTCATTCGCTAAGACGGGTTTGCCTTCAATATGTCGATAGGCAATGTAAACGGCATGGAGACAGTAATATATAGGTGCTCGCAGGATTTCGGCCACGTTCACTAGGTTCAAATGCATTGGTTGGCAGCGGCACTTTTCCAGTGATTTTGGTTTCTCATGTTGTCGCCGTTTTGGGCTCTAAGAGGGATAAATCGAGTTTTCCGTACTCTCCCTATAAAATTACTCCATATTTAGCACATGATTCCAGCGTGACGGAGATCCCGGGACGATGCGCGACCGGGCGTCAGCGGGTAATTGGTGGGCAACATGCAGCGCACGTCACACGTCGGTGCATCGTGATGTCAGAGTGACGTCACTCGCGGGCGAGCGGGCATCTCGGTCTCGGGGTCTCAAGGACACGCTGCCGGGAGGAAATCCTTGAGAACGGCGTGTTGCGGGTCATTGACCCGCGGAGCGCCCTGGCTCCCGAGGCAGCGCCGGCGCAGAGCGGCGCGGTCTATCAGCCGGGCCGCGCTCCCGCGCCCGGCGCGGCGCGGCGTCGCCGTCGTCAAGCCGGCTGGCCTGGCTGGCCTGGCGAGCTTTCAATTCGAAAACAACGACAATTTCATTTCTCGGCATAACTCATGGGCTGTAACTATACCAGAAGTCCCAATCGACAGCGCCGTTGCCGCTCCTCTCCGCAATTCCCGATTCCCTCCCGCGTCCCGATTTTTAGGCGCATTTAGCGAATGGCACCCGGGGAAGGCAGAACACTGGTGTAAACTATATAAGAAGCTTCCCAAGGAAAGGTTCAGTATGAGCTTTGACTATGAATAAGACCCGAATTGTGTGGGTGTGCGTATCACGGAAAAAATTAAATTGCTGATTTAACAATTCAATTGTCAAAAAAAGTGACTGCAATGTTCCAAATGTACATTTTACAATAAAAGAAAGCTAATTTAACCACGGGGGTGGTTAAAGTAGCATTTTTTTTTGTTGTAAAATCTACACTGAAACATTAAAGTCACTTTTTTTTAACTACAAAATTGTTAAATCGGCAATTTAATTTTTTCCGTGATACGCACACCCACAAAATTCGGGCCTTATTCATAGTAAAAGCTCAAGCTGAACGTTTCCTTGGGAAGCCTCTTACATGGTTTACACCAGTGTTCTGCCTTCCCCGGGTGCCATTCGATAAATGCGCCTAAAAATCGGGCCTTGGCTCCGAAATATTGGGGTGCCGGGTCATCGTGGCGCCTAAAAAATTTGACTGATTGAACTCGCAATCGGGAAGCAGCGGTAGCGCGATGGTAGACTCAATTTACCACCAGAAAAATATAGCATGTTTTTTTAGAACATCCCGTAGCGTTTGGCCTGTTAAACTCTGCAACTCCGCATTCATGCCCTCCGCAAATTTTAATTCGCCATGGCCCGTATGCAAAAATTTAATTTGGCTCCTAAAAAATTGTAGACGGCTCCTAAAAATGGGGCTTTCCAGCCAAGGTGGCTCTTAAAATTTTAGGGGGAAGGCAGAACACTGGTTTACATAGTGATTGATAAAGGTTTGCGGAGATTCTCAATGTAGCACCATAAAACGGACATTCACGAATCTCGAGTATGACCGTCGGTAAAACTTCCGAGATATGCCCATGTTAAGGATTACCATGAATTATCTCCGAATAAAGTAAGAAATATAAAAGAGCAAATTTTCAAGATGTTGACGATTTTTAGGGAGGTATTGTACCCTCTTTAAAGTTCAGAGCAGTTGTAACATGGTGCTAACGACACTTGCAGATGTGCGGTTTCTCCCAGGACAATATCTGTAAATATGATACAGGGCCACAAGATTACGATCACCTATTGATGTGCCCTAATATGACAAAAACCTTCGCAAGGGATGAGATTTGTGACCGCTATAAAAAAGAGAAACAGAAACAAACACAATATGCGAATAGAACGAGGGAATGGGCGCGCGTTGATGACGGCGCAGAGATACAACTATTTGAGCTTGGTGGATGTCCGTGTTGCATGCACAAAATTGAAGGCACGATGGCACGAGGCGTGAACCCGCAATGCTTTGCTCTATGCTGACAATGAAGGCCCGTTCAGATTCAGGAGAAAAGATATAAAACGAGGCCCGATAACATCTCTCCTATCTTCGGCTGCGTTCATACTCGATTTTTCTCCTTTTTTTTCTCCGGAAAATACACTATTACACTATAAATTTGATATTTGATTCTTCTTTTAGGATGTATTAGTTGACCTATATATAAGACTCGTATGCACTGGCCCCATACAACTCGAGGCGCACGCGTTTTTAGCAAGCCTTGGATCAATTTGACCCGTCTGTGGCATTTAAGGGTTAAGTTTTATTTAATGCATGCGATTAACTATATTTTAAAACAAAATTTAACTTTAGAGTCATTTTACGTTACAAAAAGTCTCCGAATGCTCATAGAACGTTCTTCCTTTACTCAGCAGCATGGCAACCCCAGTAAGCCTGGTTAAAATGAATTGCGTTTTGGCAGAATACGATTTGCCAAAACGCATTCCGAGTGCACACAAAAGTCATTCCGCTATTTCGTCGTAACTTTGAACCTCGTTGGGGAACTTTGCAGCTACTCTATGACTCAGGCCAAAAAAAAAAAATCTACAAAAAGATAGCGAAACGGGAATCGTTGTTGTGAAAGTAAGGGGTTAGGGATATATGTTAGAAAAATGTCTGAAATTATGAAAACTTATCGAAGAATGAAACGAATTAAATTTTCATGACTTCAAACGGCACATGTTAATACTGCGGTTGTTCAGGGTCCCTTTATCTCCTTCTGCTTCACCTTTTAGTTGGTTTCATTTTCCCCGTGGAGTGTGTTAAAAGGAATTCTTCGGAGAATAGTGCCCAATGAATAAGGGTTAGCATATCTTCAAATTCGATGTTGCTGAATCATTTCAGCGAAAATATTGAAATTTTTGATCAATGATCCTTGCATTACTAACACAAATTGTGAAAATTGAGCGTTACGAAGGAGTCATGAGTTTCGTGATCTTAACTTTGTTATTAACCCACCCTTTCTTTCAAGTTCACGCTAATTTTTTCATTTATGAATTACATTTTCCAGAGACATTCGTTTACAAATGCTCAAGGATAGAACATAAATTTTAGCAAAATTAGAAAATGAAGAAAAAGTTGAAAAGAGAAGAGAAACATGGAAAAAAGTAAAATTCAGTTAAGTAAAGCTGCGAGGGCTTTAATCACGCCATTGTAAAATAAAGAGATTTAAAAATGACTTTTCACCTTCCATGTTTGACCTTTAAGAGCACATCCGTTATCCGCTTTTATAGGTGCTACTTTCACTTGTACCAAAATTTCAACAACCGCTTCTCGAAGACAATGCTTCCCATTGTCATTTTTCATCCAGAAATTTGGCAAACACGCCTAAGAAGCTCCTCATTCTCTCTACTGACGTGGCTGATATCTTTACCGGTTATTGACGAGTTTTTTTTTTCTAATGATAAGTCTCACCGGGTCACTACTGGACTCACCGGTTGACCCCCCGCCTCCTGTGTAGTCTTGCCCACGGATCCTCCAAGCTTTACGGATCAAGACTTGAGATAAAGGTCAAGAAAGGTACCCAGCAACGATTCAAACTGATAACTTCGATTCATGCGTTCGATTATAAATTTCGTACATTCATTACGCCTTTTTTCATACGCCTTTTTCACTTTTAATACGGTTGTTAAAGATATTAGATTAAAATTTTCGAAGCAAACCGGCATCGCTATTTGGGTAAGGAATGGGTCCGCAGATAGACTTTGAGGAAGAATATTAGTAAAAAGCATTTGAGGGGTTGGGGGAACCGTACCCAACATTTTAGTAAGTTTAACAACTCCACATTGAAATTTTGAGCATTTACCTTAAAAAATGTCAACATATTCAGATACTAAAATTTATGGATCATCCTCCTTCCGTCGAAAATTTTTAAAGAATATTATGCTTGATGATCAAGATTTTTGGAGAGAGTTATTTCAAACAAAAAAGGGAAAAATTCGTGCGAAAAACATCCTTCTATCGTAGAAAATTGGAAAAAGATGTTGAAGTCACCACAGAGTCAAACTCCGTGCCAAATCGGGCGCCAAAGTGTCTTCATTCCCTAAAAAAATATTTAGAAAACTCTATTAACGATGTGAGCTGCAGCGCTAAAATTTTCTTATCGTATGATAATTATCAAATAGAGTACGAGTGCAATCCTTACGAGTGCTTCAACAACTGTACTATATTGGACCTAAATTGACTATTTTTCTGACTACAGCGGCTCCAAAGAGTGTTTTGTATTTTAAATTGTAGTTTTTTAATGTTATTTTAATTTGTATTTTTAAATTACAAACAACAGAATAAAAAAACGGTGCTGGAAAATCTTCACGTTTGTTGTGAAGACGTCTGGCAATTCAGCTAGAAGGAATAACTCAAGCAGGATTGAAAATACCTCTATCAAGGACTCGTTTGGTAAGGTAATTTATTTATTTTCAGAATCCGAACATAAACCGCCCTCTACGATATTAACAACCAATAAAAAGTCAGTTCCAATCCAGGACTTGGCTCATCTATACCGGAAGCATAATAATTGATGATCACATGCCACTTCCTGATTATTTGAAATATGTAAGTTTAATTATTATTCATTTTGTTGATTTTGTCAGATTTTCGTCGGGTTGTCTATATATGCTTTTTAGTTGACGATCTCCAGATTTTAAGTGAAATGAGGCCATAATGAGATTGTTAAGATCAGAGAATGATCATTCTTAATAGCTATCCTCTGCTGTCGTTTCGTTAATACAGCACCATAGAGGAGTCAATTTTTGCAAAAGAGGAGTATCGACACGGGCTGTTTTTGGGCCCACTCTGGATTCCCTCAACTCCACGATTTTTATTTCATCGAATGTCTAATTTTGCAACATAATTTGGTCATTTTTGGACTCCTTTTGAGCCTAGTAGCGGCTCAAATATGGGTCTGTAGGCCCGAATAATCCGAGCGCCAAAAAACCCGCATTTCCTGCCAAAAACGGCCTACATACCCATCTTTCAGCACTGTTAGCTACCAGGAAAGAGTCCGAAAATGACCAAATTATGATGCACTCCGTAAACAATACCTCCTAAGCAAAACCGTGGAGTCGGGGGATTACGGAGGGGCGGGTAAACGACCCTTATCGATACCCCTCCTTTGTGAAAATTGAGCTATATTAAAGGTTTCCTTAAACCTCCTTTTACCGAAATGATAACTATAGAGAGATTTCTTATAGGACGCCTATTTATATCGGGCCCATGTCTTAGCTGGCCACCACCTTCATCTCTTTCCCTTTTTTTTCGAGTGGTGGCCGTACTGTCACCGAGAGCTCACGCAACTCAGGCTCGCTTAGTTTCTCCACGATTTTCACTGGGGTCCAGCGACCTCGGCAACATTTACCGATTTAACAGCCGCGGCGGTGCGGTGGCCGGCCGGTGCGACGCTGGGGCTCAGCGCAGAGCCCTTTTTTCTGTCGGAGTCGCGATCGCGGTTGCTTTCGATTTACATAACCCGCGTTTCAGCTTCAGCGGTGGAAAGCTAGCGCGGTGACTCGGGGCGTTTATATAACAATTAAAACACTAGATGAGTGAGTGGTCTGCGCCTGAATTAGTTGCTGGTCGCCCCGCCGCCGATACACCTATAATATTCCTCTGCTCCTGCAGCATACTGTTAAACGAGTCGTCAGCTACTCTCACTAGGTCGGTCAACGACCTGCGTCGCACCGCGCGCGCGCGCCAGCGCCGCTGCCGCTGGGGACACCGACGCCCCAGTCCTCAACCGATGTTGCCACCTAAGGGCCGCATTTGTAGTCCTTCCTTAATCAACTCCATCCATCTAGCAGCCTCATGCCTGTAATGCTGCTAAGAATCGCGTTCATTTATTTTTTCCTTTTTTCCTTTTTTCCTTTTTTCCTTTTCTCCTTTTTTCCTTTTTTCCTTTTTTCCTTTTCTCCTTTTTTCCTTTTTTCCTTTTTTCCTTTTTTCCTTTTTTCCTTTTTTCCTTTTTTCCTTTTTTCCTTTTTTCCTTTTTTCCTTTTTTCTTTTTTCTATTTTCCCATTTTTCTCTCTTTTTTCGTTTTTTCTTTATTCCCTTTTATTTATCTTTTCCCTCCTTTTTTTTGGAAGGTCCTTCTCTTTAGGAGCCTCGATGTACATATAGTTTACATGGTTATAAAGCGTGGTGTCAGGAGATCCTTAATATTAAAGCATCATAAAGAGGAAAATTTTAACTACTCTCGAGTAAAATTCAACAGGATCACTTCGGAGATGCTATAATATATTTCCTCCCTAAATAGGTAGACATTCATAAGAGAGGATTTTGCAGGTTTTGAAAATTTCACAAAGTAAGGTCGTACTTATCTTGAAGTTTGTCAAAGGCGTAAAATGTTTCCTGTATTATTCATTTTTTTTTTATTTTTTGAAGTGGCAGATAATTAGTATCCCTTACAACGATCTAATTTCAAGTATCCTGATGAATTTTACTGTATACTTGAGACTATTTTTTTTAATGATATACCATGATAGAGATCACTATAAACCTCCTTTAGTCTCAATTTCAACTTTATGGGGCACCTGAAGAAAGTATATTTCTAAGGAATGACTATAAAAACGACCATAGAGGAGGTTCAAGGAAGCCGATCAGAGGAGAATTGAAAGGAAACAATAGGTCTGTTTCTAACTTCAGCTATAGCAAAAGGAAGCATTTTTTTGTCGATAATGGCTCCAAAATCACGATGAGCGCATCGAAAAAGTCTACGCCGCAAACTTCACAATCTGCGCAAGAAATATGCATTTTTCTGAGCTCCCCGCTTCAAAACGACACTACGGAACATGTAAACATTTCATTGAAGTAATCTTTACATCCAACCCTTGCGCACGAGGATGCAACACAATATTCAACATGGCTGATGTTACGCGCAAATCGTAAGGGTGCACCACACATATACGCAAGAAAAATGTAAAAAGAATAAACAAACCTATTGATTAAATCCCGTCTCATCGCGTGCGTTTTGGCGGATTGGCGTCGGCCATGTTAAATATTGCGTAGAGTCCTAGTGTGCAAGGGTTGAATGTAACGACTCCTCTTACGAAATGTTCACCTCTGCCGTAGTATCGTTTTGACAAAGGTACCAGGACCATTGAAAAAAGTCGAATTTTCCCATCGAACTGGAAGTGGGAAGGAGCTCATGAGGCATTGCTAGCATGGACCATTGTACCAATGGTAAAGAGCCGAAGCAAAGCTGCTGCAAAAGGCGCAGTACTTCATAAGGAGGGTGCGCTTAAAACTACAAGAGAGATGTAGTTCTATGGTTTTAATAAACTTTCAGGAGGCCCAGGGCTTGTTTTTTTTTTTTTTTTTTTTTTTTGAAGAGCCATTGCACTTTGCCTAGGTATTTTTTTTCTAAAAACGCTCTCGATGAGGACTAGCTGTGATCTCATGGATCCCGTGATCATGGATCAATGATGACAGTTTTCTATTCGGTCGCAAAAGGCTCGATGAGATTTTCTCAATCTTGATTCTGTATGATTAGGCTCTCTGCTAGTCATGACTGCTGCTCCTGCGAGAGCAGCATCCTGGTTGCGTTGAACTTTAAAAAAAATTCTCCAAAAACCACTAAAAAATCTGTTCATAAGTTCTTTTTAGGAAACCCTTTTTGGTCTATTATTTTAAGTAAAATTAAACTTTTTGTGAAATTTACTCAATAGAGTATTTCAAAGATTGACTACTATTTCATGAGTTATTCATCATTTTTTCACACGTTTTTAGTGTCTAAAAACTACAGTCAATATTTTAAGAGTTTCTCCTTACTTTTTTACTTGAATTTTACTAAAATCGTACCTCTCGTTTTTCCTTTAAAAATAAACGAAAAAGGATATCCTAATAAAACGAATATTAAATTTTATCAGTGATTTTGATGATTTTCTTTTACTGACTTACAAAAGTTTTAAACGTTTTTTTTCTTTTTTTTATTGCTAGGATTTCCGCTCCCTTTCTAAAAAAATTTCAGCATTTTGGTGACTCTTGCAGATACCGTTAAGGAAAGACCTACTCATAGATACCCATTCATTTCCGTCTTTTTAATCTCAGGTAAATTTGGGACGAACAAAGGGATTATTCGTGAAGAAAGATATTAGCTCATTAAAAAAAAAAAACATTAATTGATGATTGAAACATAATTTTTTCGAGGATAAAATGCACTGTCCATTGTTTTTGTCAGCGACCGAGTTACAAACATCGAATAGGCAACTATTTTAACTCTTCGGTAGTGCATATTGCGTCGACTTTTTTGAAGGCGTTTTCATGGCTCCACATCTTCGCCGTGCAGAACCTCGCCATAACACCCGATACTGGTTGGAACTGTGCGCATGGTCCAATAGTGCACCTGTTTAGGCAGTATTATTGTTCTACTAAAACGTGAACGATTAAATCAAAACGAGAAAATCGAAGGAAATACTCTTTAATTCAGTTTTTATTGTGTGCGTAACCGAACCTCTCGCTGTTTTTATTACTCGTACCTATACGTTGTCCGTGTGAAATTAAATGTAAATACGTGACCTAAATTTTTTTAAGGATTATTTGCCATTGCCGATTCAGTTCGATGTAATTGTAACTAAATTTGGGACCCAAATTATGGGTCAAATATCTGACATTATATGTTTATCTCAATAGTTTATGGATGAAGCAGAGAATCTGTAGCTATACAAGGAATTTTAGGGTGGGGGCAAAGTCAGAAATTTCAATGTTTATTTGCTGTGCATCATCATGTTCAACTTTCAGGATTTACATAGAGGTCATTAATTTGCTTTCTCACAAAATAAATTCCTTGAAATCTTTAGAAAAATCAACAAAAACAGATTTTTCTGTACGATGAAATCTAAATTTTTGAGTAACTTGTAACTGATAAATAATGGAAAGTAAAAATAAAT
Organism: Bemisia tabaci; assembly: GCF_918797505.1. NCBI lineage: Eukaryota > Metazoa > Arthropoda > Insecta > Hemiptera > Aleyrodidae > Bemisia > Bemisia tabaci. The sequence goes on from NC_092793.1 coordinate 53,014,127, forward strand.
TATTTCTTCTCAATTCTATGAGAATGTGTTGGTGCCCCGGTGCATCCCTCCCCCCTTTTTAAACCACCTATCTCCAAAACATTTTGGGACGACGAAACCATAAATCTGATCAATATATTTTGAGGCAAAAACTAATGCAACCTACTTATGAGAATATCCAAGTATTTTCAAATTTTCATGTGTGATTGTACCTAATTGGATTTATTCGGAATCAGATACATAAATGTATAGACCAGTTTATAAGAATGTAAATGGCAAGCAAAATGAAAAAATCAACAAACTATGAAAAATTTAAGGGATCAATGTTACCCTCAAAATAGTAATTTCAAATACTTTCCAATACATGCAGATTTTTATCCTCAAAAATGTATCATGCTTGATTCCATCTTAATTCATCACAATCAATCCTATCACACATGTTATGTCTAAAAATTCGCACGCAATACATGTTCTGAAGTAAAAATTATTTATTTATAGTTTTGTCATTCTAAGAAAACTGGAAAATACATGTTTAAGAAATCTCTGTGATAAATTTACATTTTTCTCGAATGGTCTGCTATTAAAGTGAATTTAGAGATCAATTTTTTTTTCATGCTGAGGCATTCAGATCACTTTGGTAAAAGGACTAACCAAAATTGGGTGCCAAATTCGTCATTGGTTAACAGAAAAATTCACAAACACAAGGGAAGGAATTTGGAAGTGAAAAATCATTTATTATGCAGAGGAAGAAAAATCATAATTTTGTTTGTTTGTAGGTTTTATCACGACAATCTTTCGAAGGTACTGTTAGGATGAATGAACGACGCACTAATAAGATTTCAAAAATTAATAGATTTTAAGGTGAGGACCAATAGAATTGTCCGGAAAATTCTTACAAATACAATTTATAATAATAATAAAAAAGAGAGAGAGAAACCCGTATAGGAGGAGGAAAATAAGAAAATACGCTGAGCCGCCTCAGAGAATCAAGAATTTTACGAAAACCAAACTGCTCATTGATTTAGGAAAACAAACTTTGGATAATTGAACGAAAACTGAAAATGTGTTCAAGATTTGCGATGAAAAACACGAGATAAATTTGAGCTCTGATCTTAAGATGAACGTTGGTGGATTTTCACAAAATTTACGCTTGAGACATTCGTAGAGAATCATGAATTTGCGAGTGAGTGGGAAAGTTTGAAAAAGTGCAAAATGAATTTGAGAGTAAGAAAAAACTAGTACCTTCGAAAGTATGATTTTACGGAAAACCAAAAAGCAATTGCGGAACGGGATTTTGGCGGTGGGAAAATACACACGCGGCGGCGGGGCCGGCGCCTCGCCGGTCAGAGAGACGCTCGCCGGGCGCTGGGCAACGGCTGGACAGCGACTGATTAGCGGATGAGCTCGAGAATGAGCGGCGGTCGTACTACCGAACCACGTGGATAGCATCCCTCCCCCACTCCGTAAAAAATCACAATAGACCACTTCCCCTCCTCCTCGGCGGCAAGGTAGTCCAAGGTACTATATACATTTATTTACGTACGCACACATGCATACATATACACCATTCATATAAATATATATATATATCACTATATCGAGCCCTTTATTACACATGTGTCTCAGTCTGAAGCGGACAGTAATGATCCTCAAGAGAACCTACATTTCACGTCTTCGCTTCGACCGCGCGCGCGGTGCTCGTCTCTTTACGCCGTTCGAGATTTAACGCTATTTATGAATTTAAACTGCACCGACTTAGCTTTCTTCAATTCATTCCAAGCTTACAAATTTAAAAAAAAGAAAAGAAAAACTATCCTCTCCTAATTTTCCGATCCATTCATAGTGCGGAAAATTATTTGTGACTCTCCGATTTTTACGAATTAATTTCCACCGGGTGAAAAAAAAAAAAAAAAAAAAAATTACCGCCGATTTCGTCGGATCGAGCCCTCGGTTCCTTTTTTATTATTTTTATTTGTTACTAAATTGTTCGTTCTTCGTGTTTTTGTGTGTTTGTGTTTTACGATGTCGTACATTAAGAGTTTGATTCTGTACCTGCTGCACGAGGTGAGGAGTCGGGATCTGTTTATTTTTATTGCTATCCTGGCAATTTATAAGTTGGTCTCGGAGTTGAACCAGATCCGCAAGCTCCCGCCGGGCCCCTGGGGCGTACCTTTCCTCGGATACTTACCTTTTATGACAAGTGATCGGCATTTGCAGTTCTCCGACCTGGCCAAGAAGTACGGCGGCCTTTTCTCCACCAAAGTCGGCAATCAGCTCATCGTCATCATCAGCGACTATAAACTCATCAGAGAGACTTTCAGGAAGGAGGAGTACACGGGCAGGCCCAGGGACCAGCTCACCAACATCATCGAAGGCTACGGTTAGTCAACTTATTACATTATTTCCTTATTCTCAGAAATATGTCCATTTCGGCGGGAAATTTTATGAAAAATTCAGACTTGCGATTTCATTTTCAATATATTAATATTTTTTTATTTTTCAATATTTTCTCCCTCTTTCTCCTTCTCCAGCATCTCTGTGATTTGATGACAGTTTTATGATTTCTTCATGATCGCGTTTTTAACCTAAAACCGGTTTCTTTGTACTGATTTTCACCATATTTTTCCCCAAAACTATGAAATTCAATTTAGGTTTGAGAATATGATGAAATTTAATAACCGATTCAAAAATTATTCCCTCGGATACAATGAAATTTAAAAATTGATTTGGCATATATTTTACACGATTCAAATTATGTGCGCACAAATATATTAATTATGCCTCTAAAACTCGCGATTGATTTTAGTTTGGCAAGGATCGAGAATAAGGAACACTGGCTCATTTAATGAGAGCAAATGAATGACAAATAAGATAGAGGTTGTCATAATTCATGCTTTACATACTTTAACCTTATTTTTATACTTTCTGAAAGTGTTCGGTCTTTCTCAAAATGTAAGCCTAGTTTTATCTGTGCGAGTGTACTAGCGATACAAATTCGTACAACAATTTAAGTGCGGTGATCGATAGTAAAGCGAGCGTCCTAGTTTCATAATTTATAATATTACGATTATTAATATTATTAAACATTTTGCTTCTGTTCTGACGGGGATATTGACTACTGGTTTTAAATTTTTTCTCTGGTGTTTGTGAATATTTTAAGACTTATAGGTAGAGAAATTATACGTATAACTCATTTTCAATGAGAATAGTTCAGCGGCTTATGAAACGTAAGAAAAACTTTTCACCTAGACCTCCAACTTAAAAGAAATATCCTCGATGCTGAGAAAACCACATTAACTGCTCTTTATGGTGCAAAAAAAAAATTAATTTAAAAATATTATCATCCCCATCCCGACCTTGTCATTGCGGTCCAATTATCTAGTAAACATGACTCAACACGGATCTGATAACTATTCCTTGCAAAGCATTTCCGAACATTTAACGTGACTGTTTCAAGTTCGACTAGAAAGTCATGCTTTTGAGCTCCTTCTTGAAACGTGTTCGCTTCGATTTTCCACAAATTTAGATCAAGGTTTCCCAATCGCTGTATACAGACTTTAATCTTCCGAGTGGAAAAGCTAACATAACAGAAGATAAGACTATGTTCCAGATTTTCTAAGCAAATTCGCAAAGCCCCTAACGCAACGCTCTTTGCACCTAGGACTCGGCCCAGGAGAGTAGAGTGTATTGCTCCTCGTTTAAAATTCGGCTAATTTGTACGCGGTGACGCTTCAGTAAGAGCCGGTGAGCGAAAAAGACTTTCCGGTGTTAGGAATCAATTGCGGCTGTGTGGTTATGCCAGGTCGAATGTAATTAAGCTTACGAATTGATAAGTGATGTAGTCACGCGCCGTCTACACTCCTCTCGGAGATTTGTAAAAATTGACACACTTTTCACTTCATCTCCTCTGATTGAATCCCATGCTCGCGCCCTATTCGCAGAGTTGCCGAATCTTCCAGGGATACCTGAGCAAGAATAAATGATGTAATGCGGCATTATCTTAATCACGGCCTTCCAACATCTCCATCTTCGATTTTATCTTCTCTGAGAAAAACAAATCAAAATATTGCACAGAAAAGTCTCTAGAAAACTTACTCCTAAATCATAGCAGAAAAAGTTGGCCGTGAAAGAAAATAAAAGTAGTTTGGTTTCTCTTGAAAAAAATGAATAGGGCCATTGAGTGAAATTAGATGAAATATTTCAAAAAAACCTCTGAAAAAGCATTCCTTATTTCATTCATAGTTAATACTTGTCGACTAATATAGACTCAACTATAAATTTCGTTTTTAAGATGGGTCGCTCTCAGTTCTAAATACACTATAGTACTTATTCGGAAAATGTTTCTATTATGATGGAACTACTTTCCTCCTCTTAATTGTTTCACAGCGATAGCTGTTGGCCGCATTATTATTGGTTTCCAAATTTTATACTTAGATTTCCTTGCTATCTGGGTTGGTTTCATTCATTTTGGGACAGATAATGATATATTATTTCTTCCAATCAATTATCTCATACCTGATTCCGCTCAGTTACCTTAAGTTTACTTAAATGCTAGACCCATTGCTTTCTTAACCTAATGCCCCTTGAAGTATCCTTGGACATGATGAAAACTGACCTTTCCGAATAATCTTGTGGCCTACTAAGTGGTCAGTCGCCCAAGATGAACGAAATCTGTTGAGTAGTGTTTCGATATTGAAATTTCCACGAAAATCTGTCACAACAGTGATTCCTAAGAGAATGCTGTAACGCTATGATCAATCGCTGATTGTTGATTTTTTTCATTGTTTTGATGACCCATACTTTTTTGAAGTAACATCGAGATGCCACCCATCACGAATTCTCAAAGTATTCTCAAATGGTATTCGAGAGCCACCTCATCCTCGAGGAGCATTGCGTGATCTCATCCAGTAAAATGAAGAAGACAAATATTTTTTCATTTCAGAGAAAATGAGCTTGAATCATTTCGCAAATTGATAGCTACGCACATCCACCTTAAATAATCGAGACGTCAAATTTTTCAAAAAAAAGATTAGTGTGAGATTTGTCAAAGATGGAAAGTTTTTTAAGTTGTATTGCTTGAACGTGCACTTGAACGCTCCGCTCTGTAAAAATAAAAGCCGAAGTGCTATAGAGATTAACGCTTCTTACCTATGCATTTATTACATAAGTGTAATTCCTTTACAATCAAATTCCATTTATTTAAAGGATATAAATAAACTAATTTACGTCATTTAAACAAACGGCTTATCTAGATCATACAGATGAGCTAGAGTAGAGGAAACGTTCTGTTGTGTGTGAAAGTTAAAGTTCGTAATGACAACGAAAAAATTATTGCCACGAAAAAAATAATAAAAAAATTTGCGGAATAGGTATAAAGGCAACAATTTGACCCTCTTTGAAAGTTAAGCAGACAATTCGTCGCTCCTCTGACGTAAAGGCGTATCTCAATTTCGACATGAGCCCTGGAAAGCATGGAGTTAAATGGACAACAGGGTCCACGTGGAAATAGAGATACGCCCTTACGCCAGAGGGGCGACGAATTTTGCAGAGTTTTTAGGAAATTCGGTCAAATCAGCTCTGATTCTCGAAGTTGAATCAACACATTATCGGGTATATTCTAAAATAAGTTTTCCATGACGAAGAGAGGAAAAAAGACAACACTCCTTTTAAAAAACTAGGGTTTTCATCGGGATATTTCATCATTTTCCGAGCGTTAAACATAGTATTTCGAGAGATAAGATGCCCAGTCAACATGATACGCAATTTTTCACGGCTTAGTGTAAAATTTTGCCGAAATTGCATAACATTCTTCAGATGGGTTCACGATCACTTGCACTTCAGAAAGTGCATTGACGTCACGTCATGACGTCACGGTGTCAACGAATCGAAGGAATCGCGGGAAATGAGGGCAACCGAGATAAGAATTTTCAAACAGAATAAGTTCTCTTCGTTCGGTATGTGTTTGGTCAGCTTTTTGAATGGATGCGCTTCGAATAAACAAGTTTGCTGGCAGCTGTTGTCACTGACCACGCATTGGTGGTGTCCATTCGTGGGCGGAGACCAGGTGGAGTAGGAGAGTATCAAAAAGATGCACAAAACAGCGAGCGTGAAGAGAGCAATGAAGTGTTGAGAAAGTAAATAAGCTTAAAGATCTGTCACGTTGTTGTGATACTTGATTTTATTGATTCCCTGAACTACTGATGAGCTATAAACGACAGCTTCAGGTATATCTACACTGAGGAAACTGTATACATATTAAAAATGCTGCAACAGACTTTCTCGTTAAGTCAACCGGAAACCTCCTCACATCTTCATTGGACTGCTGTTTGAAAAAAGTGTAGTTTCCTGTTCTTTCAACAAGGAATTCTTGTCCGGACATATTTAACAGGAATTCGTGTGGTTCCATTCTAGTTTGTCTCACCAAGGCCGGAAAATGCGCCAGGAAGAGAGTGTCTACTTAAATACTTGTATCTTTTCTTTTTCTCTTCAAAATTTACGGATCTATAGAGCAGCGGTTGTTGCGGAGTTGCTATCTCTATACTCCGCATGCTTCTTCAGGCCGCTTCAACTCACATCGCACCACATGACCTTACATTGCAACTCAAGATGTTTGCACTTAAGTCACGCATCGCTTGACCTCTCACAACTGCCTTAGAATCTAAGAGAACGAGGAAACGGCGAAAAACCGAATTTCCGAAAAATCGAACTTTGGACTCGCTAAATATTTGAAAATCGCGCGCGCGGTGATTAAGCCGCGTGCGACGACCTCGGACCCCGTGTGAAAATTCGGATTCCTTGGTTTTATTTTGCCTCTTTTCTGCAACAAACATGGCCGTGAGGCTAGAAATGGGCGGAAGATGACGTCAGAGAGCCCGCAAGTAAACAAGAGCGAGTCGAGGAGAGGAATTCATGAATGAGTCTCTGATAGTAATTTTCTCCCTTTTCCGGTTTTCGTGTAGCGTAGTACCCCGACACTCAGGTTCAAGGTCTGCGCCGGCAGGAGTGACGTCATACACGCCGTTTATGAGTTTTATGACCTGGGTAACTAAACTCGAGTAGGCGATGAATGGAGCTGGTCTTTGAACTCGCGGGCATACGTCATAGGTGTGCTTTTCCAAAACAGCTCTTCAAACCTTGTTACGACGTCACTCGTGAAGCTTCATCGATCTTAATGCCAATATACCAGCGACGTATCAGTCTCGGTTCGTCGAATATTAGTAATCATCTCTGAATGTTAGTTTTCACAGTTTTGAAAACTGTAATCTGAGAGATGATTGGGAATGCGCTTTGGCAATAGGTTGAGTGCGCTGGTTGTGAGGAGGGGCTTTGATGATTCAACTTATGTACATATAAAAAAAAAAAAAAAAAAAAAAAAAAAAAAAAAAAAAAAAAAAAAAAAAAAAAAAAATATTATAAAATTGACCTTTCACTTTTCCAAAATTATATTGATTGATGTCATCCATCGCAATTAAAAGCAGACGATGATTGCGTCCACGCCTTTTTTTCATTAATGCATCCATTATAAATTATCGAACTAAGACGAAACCTAAAGGCACTTGGCGTTTCAACAGAAATTTTCGCTTTCCACCGCTGGATGCACCGAAAAAAATAATTTTCTTCAATAGCATCCAGGATGTCAAAACTGTGTCCGGTGACTCCTTAGTGCTGACTTGACTGTCTCCGCAGCTAAGTTCGCATTCTCAGGATGTTACACGGTAAATATGCGACGGCCGTCAAGCAGGTGCCTAGGGATTATCCGACACATTTTTGACATCCATGACGCTGTTTTAGCATTTCATTTTTTTCGGTCAGTTTCAACCCACTTAGCACCAATCGAAAACTTTCGCAACTGACCTATACGTTACTTAAAGCGAAGCTTTAAAAAGGTAAAACTGACAACCGTGGGTACCACCATGCGACCAGCTGACGGCGCGACGCCGAGTCTCCCGGTCTCTCTAGGCCAATTCGACACCAATTGGATTCGATCTACCGTGCGATCGATCCGTGTGGAATCCATCGCTATCGGATCGATAGAATCGAGGCAAGTCGATGAGCAGCGGTCCCTTGGTGTCTGGAACCGTTTCTCTGATGTGCCGCAGGTAAACGACCTTCGCTGCTACCGATTTCCACCGCGCCGCGGCTCGGCGACGCCCGAAAAAAAACGAGCCGTCAAACGCGATTATTTTGGTGTTTCCATCGACGGCAACGAACGGCCAGCAGCCGCGATTCTGACCGCTTGCTAATCAACACGCGCGTATTTGCCACCCCAGTGCTGCCACCTTCACTGTGAGACGCATGCGACACCATGGAATCGTGGTAGTCCAGTCGTGGAAGAATTCTACTCTGGCGCTTCCACCGCCCGGCAACTGAACGCAAAAATAGAAATTTTCACCCTGGAAATGTTCACTGTTAATCTAAAACATTCAATTCAAGTTTTGAACCGTGCATTGAAAGGCTCGGTCATAACAACTAGAGAAATATGTTCAATGTCGGCCGTATTACTTGGCTCACGTAACTGTACCCACGGTTCATGCGATCAAGCTTTTCCGCGACAGCCCGGTTAATGCTACAGAACTTTTTCTTTTCAAGCTCAATTTGGCTTTAAAGTTCGGCTGTATGGACCGAAATGTAGCTACGAATACCGATAAGAACAGGTACATGCACCGAAAAACGTGGTCCTTTTTGAGAAAATATCATATATATGGGGAAAGAATAAAATAAAAATCACCTGGCAACGGTCGAGACGAGAGTTTGAGCAGTCTGGACGTCGAATTACGCAACTGGTCTAACAAATATTGTCGGTACATTGACTTGTGCGATTTGGCGTCCAACGTCGATCCATCGAAATCCGACATTTCTACCGCGGTGGGCGGGAAAACGAACGAACATAGGTCTCGATTCTCGCAAGCCAGCCTGTCGCCAATTCATAAAATTGAGAGACGGCAGGGCAGGTTTCTGGCCCTTCTCTGGTTCGCGTCCATACACAACCCGAAAAGGACATTTGGACATGAACTAGCGTCGAAATCGCCGGGCCTCCAATTCAGTTGCCGCCTTTTACCAACTTCCTCTCTTCCTATCGGTCCGAGCTCTGTTTCCTCGCTGTCTGTATTTTTTGTTCCAGTGAAAAAAAGGTCGATAAAAACTTATGGCTTATCAGGTGATATACACGTCTGGAAGACTGTTTTTTTTCTTTTATTTAACCACACATGCCGTGCCTTGTAGAGTATAGAACAGACGACCTATGAAAGTAAAAAATACGCTGAGAAATAAAGATCAGTCATATGAACCGTGAGTACAGTGTTGCATATTGGCCTTATAGCTCGGTTCGTGCAACTGAGCTCATTCTACAGGCTAGTTTTGTTTGAATGATTTGTTGCATGAACCAAGGATATGATTCTTAGAACTGAGAGTATGATATGGAACGAATAGCACAGCCAATATGCATGCGACATCGTACTTGCGGTTCATATATCCGAACTTTTTTTCTCAGCGCAGGTAGATGACAAGAATGTCGACTGGGAGAAGTTCGAGGAGGTGACAAATCGGGGAAAGGTCGTGAAATTTATTCTGATTTATTGGCGACGAAAATCGTTGGAGCAGATTAGAGAGCCGCATGCGGCTTAGCGCCGCCGTTCCGGGGTTTTTGACTGTCGGCGATGATCAGTGGAGAGTCGTGAATGATCGACTATCGATATTCCACAATTTAAAACTATGGCAAAGAATCGATTTTCAAGGTTTTCGTTGCAAACACCCTGACTATCGATTCTTTTCTGTAGGTTTATATAGCAGATAAATGGATATATCGCAAAGCACGCCACGCCGGTCCCGATGATAGGCGACCGGACGATCCGCAGATGCGGTGAGCGACCGATCCAGTTTCGACAAAGCTAAAATTAGCAGGATCAGTGAAGCTATGCAGGCTGTGCTGTGGTTGGACGCACGGGCGGGGGGGGGGGGGGGCGAGAGAGGAAAATGTGTGCTAATCAGCCGGCTTTTACCCGGTCAAATTCGGGGACCGGTCGCCCGGCTCATTCTGCAAACCTGTCAGCGGTATGCGGCAGTTTACATTAATGAAATGAATCGAGATTCAATTCCGGTGGCAACTTGACGTAGAGTAGTAGTTGCTCCTCTCCGAGTATCGTTCACCCCGTGAATCGGTAGATAAAACACGTGAATCAATCGACAATTCCGTGAATCGATCGACAAATCTGTGAATCTATCAATTAACCGACTTATAGTATTCATGGCCGCGGACGCTCACAGAATGCTAAATCTCTTCATTGAGCATATTCAGGCATTTTCAAGAACTTCATTTATGTTAACGAAAATCAAGAGGATTTCCCGGGATTATGAACGCTTAAAGTAGCCCTTTCATGTGAATGCTGATGCTGATGACTATGAGATGTCTATCGATTATGGAATCCATTTAAACCCCTATCGACACCGGTGGCGTTAAAGTCTCCGAAGAAATCACAGGATTCGCATACCGGTTATGCAAAGGTTCCGTCAATTGATAAAACACTCAATTAATGTCATCATTTACATTTGGGAAAAAATTCCTCCAATTTGAAATGTTAAAAAGTGAAATCAACTCATGAAACGTGCGATAGAGAGCACTAGGTGGTCACTTTCAGATTGTGAATTCATATTAACATTCTGAAAATTGTAGGCTTCGAAATTTACTGATCCTTCCCGAAAAGATTTATGACACAATTGCGATAAATGCTGGAGGGCGTTACTTCTTTAACCTTCCCTTTCAGTGGATATGCTCCAATTTCCTAATCCGATTTCAGCTAGATATCTCAGATGATTAACGCCCCTCCTAGAAAATCTGAAACATGATGGTTTGGATAGCAAAAATCGACACCCCTTGATCAATGCAGAAATATCCTTTATTAATTTGAAATTTAAATTTCTCTACGTACAGAACATTACTTACTTCCAGCTCAAAATGCAAAATATTATAATGATGACGTATATGATACTGAAATTTAAATTTTTCTGTGAGAGAATGGAGAAAAATCATAGTGCTTACCGGTCCATAGATATCGGCGATTTTTCAATTCACCGCTGATAAAAGAGGACCCTCAACTTTGGATTCAAGCCTTGATACAATCCGATGAGGAAATGTGGACATTCTCTTTTTTTAGATGAGACTTCAAGGTGTCTAACATTTTCTAGATTAACTAGCTTTTGGCCTCAATATTGAAATTTTTCAATGGTTCGGTCTATTTTTATTATAGCTAATTTTGATTTTTGTTAAATAATAGCACGGATATATTTGATAACGGAGAGTGTTTCCCGTGTCCCTCAAACGTGGCAATACTGAATAGCAGGACAGAAGAGACAATTTATTTTAGAGACCTCGCTCTGCTATCTTCTCAACAGTGTAAAAGTCACTCTTTCACATCAAGGCTCTGATTCGCCTAACGATGACCCATGACCAAAAATATGAGCAATCGATTTAGCAATCCTTATCCAATTCGCACAAACTCGCGTATTAAAGTGCCCACCCCGACATTCATCAGTCATCATATGACGAAGTTGCTCATCAAGTTGCTCATTAATCATTATCAGGTAGAAGATATCGTTGATCTGGAAACTTAGCTTTAGCCTCATCCAATCTCAGCGCGGAAACTGTCACACAGTCAACGAGAGAGGTCGGACATGATTTTTCACTAAAACTGCAAATTTTGCTGTTTAATTCGTCGTATTTTAAATTTTAAGGAGTGTTTTCAAAAGAGAATTTTACGAGGAAACCGATGAAACCACTTTTAGAACCTCAAAGTTTTGTACGAACGAAGTTATGAGCGTTTAAAGTTTCCAAATTTTGTCCGAGCTCTCCTATCGACTTGATCCACTGTGTGTCTGTGTGCTGTCTCTAAAACATATCGACGGTGAAATTACCAAACCACGTATCTCCGTTTGCGACGTCGCAGACTTCCTGTCATACTTTATTTTTTAAATAGAAAACTACTCAACGTCAATTCGTGAAAACTTTCGTGATTTTTCCTCTTTGTGCGGAGAAAAATCTGTGAAAATTGTAAGGAATGATATTGATTTGATCTCCTTCAAAAAAATAAAATGTGAGTGGAGATTTTTAAACACCGCATACGAGATACGTGGTCTGGTAGTTTCACTGTCGATATTGTCTCTGGTGGTGAGCGATTCCTTGGACACGGCGCGAGATCGCGAAACGGCGGCGCTCGCGCTTTACGTAACGAGCGGCGCGCGGCGCGGACGGATGAGGCTCTCCGGCGGACGGCAACGGCGCAGGAGCTGTGACGTCACCGTTGTCAAATCACGCCGCGACGTCGGCGACGTCCAACGGGAAATCCGGGATATCCCTGGCGATTCGGCAGCATCGGCTCAATCACTCATTAGTTAGTTGGTCATTGCTAACTTGTCTTGCGGATCACATGACTCCCTGATGACTTGGTCTAATCCGAAACACCTCCGTTTTTTATGCTATCCTCCGTGTTTTTTGCCGACTCGGCTAGCGCCGCCCCGACGTCTTCGTGCGTCTCGGGGGCGTCCGCGCTCTCCACCGCCGCGGCCCGCCCGCCCGCCTCCAGATCCACCCGAAAATTTGACCCCGAGCCAATCCGCTTTCGCCAGGAGTCCACTCAAAAAAGTTACACGTGAGCCACTCCAACCACCAAAATTCGCTTTATCCTTGAAATATTATTATCATCTCGATGGGCGATTTCATATATGATGCAGAGGATAATCATGTTTTCAAACCCTCGTAATGAGGAACGTCTCCGGTGAAACTCGTGATAACTTCTTAGACTGGCGCTTGACGTACACTGGGTGTGGTCTTTCCATCACGAGTGCCAAAATTCCGCGCAGAGACCGGATGGCAGCGTTACGTAAAAAGCGATATAAGGTGAAGAGTAATGGATTTTAGTTATTACGTGGGAATCCCAGCAATCCATATTCACAGCCAGCAGGGTCAGGCACATCCACTGGTGATGCCTACCATGTAAACAATCTTCTAGTCAGGCTGCATTTGTGAGCTTACTATCGGCCAAAAGCGCAGTATCCCCTAACGGAACAAATGCATGTGGAATTCAATATTCGATAGTTTCATTTACGGGAGAAAGTCTAGTTCCGGCTCGGTTTATGTTAGACACCGAAAATTTTTCTGTTCGGATGACCGAAAAATTTGTGATGGGAACCAAACTTCGCGTATATGGACCAAATTCCGGTTTCGGCGACCAAAAACCTTTGTCAGCCGAGCTGAAAAACATTGGTGTCCAATTTGAGCAGATCTCTTTCTTTGTGCCATCGCCTGGGCCTCGCGGAGAAAGAAAAACTTGAATACCCGAACTAGGCGAGAGTTCAATTTATTATCCCGGGAAAATATAATCCCGCGCTTATGAGCGCTAGGACGATGGCGAAAAGTAATCTTATTTTTGGTAACTCTAGGCTGAAATCATTTTCATTTTTAAAGATACGGAATGGATATTGACACTCACTCAACTTCTCTAATCATTCCCGAAACTGTCATTTAGGTATCACTAGTGTCTATTAGAACTCGAGTGCACTGGAGAACAAGCAGTGAACTCCAACACAATGTGTTGATAAGGCGCGTCATTAACTCGCACATATCAACCCCTTTAGTTTTCATTTACAGAGATTTCAAAAAAGGCAAGCAGCACAACAAGAGAATTCACGATCCAACACTGCAAGGTCAACGACGCACCTTGACGAGACCGTGTATTGTGAATCTAGAAAGCTATTCGAACAAATTTAAGTTTTTTGATCCGCCTCAAGCAAAATCTTATCAGATTCTTGAAGGAAAGTGCTACGGAAAAATTTAAGCGAAGAAAGGAAAAATTCTGTCGAATTCCTAGAAGATAAAGTCGATTTAAAGGTATTTTGGGGCTAAAATACCCAAATCACCGGTATTATAAATCCCGTTATATTATTGAAAAGAAATTGATCGATATAAATGCAATTGTATTAAATATGTCTTGATTTTGTTATTTTAAACGTCTTTTCATGCAAAGAAGCTCAACCATGTCCATGCTTTATTCATTCATGAATTGAAAGTAAGCAATCCACATCCCGAAAATCTACCGATTTGCCGTAAAAAATCGCAGAAACTTGATATACCAGGTCGATGTACCCACTCTTTGAATTTACCAATCAATTTAGTGAGTGCACGTAGGTATGTGAAAGTCAAAATGCTATAGTCATTTTGGGTGCATTCATTTTTCATGAAACAATTGTAAGTAATTTCAATCCCGAAAAACCATAAATTTTCCGTATAAAATCGAAAAAATCAAAATATGTCGACTCCCTGACGTGAAAATTGAATTCTACGTGTGAAAATACTTATGTATCGATATGCTGAACAGAATGCCCGCCTCTCCTCGTAATGTACAAACCGTTCCTATACTCATCTTAAAATTGTTCTCAGAGCTTTGTGTTATTATCAGCTTCCATTTAAACCCCGGTTTGATGGCCGAATCGGCTGCCCAAAAAGCAAGCCATTTTTGAAGGGCTCTATGAGAAATTCGTGATATTATCAGCTCTCAGGAAATCACCTCATGGGTAAAATTGCTGATATAAATCGAGTGCTTAAAATAATCGTATTCAAGAAACTAAGGCATTAAACTATGGAGTCAATTTCGTTTTAATAATATAACGGGATTTACTTGTCTTCAGGTCAAAACTCATACAAGGAAGCCCCTTGCAAGAGGCTAATTTTTTGTAATTTCACTCAATTTTTTCTCCTTTTTATAATTGAATTGCTTGTCACATTCTGAGGTCAATCATATTAAATTGTAATTTATACATTTCCCCCCCCCCTTCATTTTATTTTTTGTTTGGAGAAGTTTTGTTGATTTCTTCGGATTTCGAATACTGTAACTTCTCTTCTATTTGGCCGATTTTTATGAATGAGACCTCTTTTAATTCGTGTTTTAACGGAGAGTAAGGAAAAAATTGCTAAAAACTCGCGAAACAATTTTTTTTGAAAATTGGACGAATCCTAGCGTGACGGTGAAATGGTTAATGAAGCGTAAGTAATTGGGCGAGGGGCTGAGGATCCCGGCATCGCTTGGCAACCGTCATTAGCTATTGTTCGTCGAGACGCCGACGCAGTGAGCAGGAGCGTGGGAAAGAGAGGGGTAAGTGGATTCCTGTATGAGCCACGTTTAGCTAATGGTGAGATATTTGACTTAAGTGACTTAAGTAGGAGGAAGACAAAATTCATCCACAGATAAGCGGAGTAGTGCGTTGGACAAAATTAGTGGGTCTAATGAATCGGGTTTTTATTGCTTATTCTCGGCTCCGCTCTGATAAACGATATCAGCATTGAAGAAGTACGTACTCAAGCGCCGCCTTATCGAAGTATTAGAATATAGGTTAAACATTGCGCGCCAAGTCAGGTCAATCAACTTTGTCTGGCCGATTCGCATTCGCGACATTGCTTCTGAATCCATCGAAGTGAATTCATTCGACTGGACAAGTAAAGACAGATCCCCTATCTTTGCCCACAGATTTTCCCGATTAGTTGTCATGTATTGTCCGATTAATTTGCATGTATTGTCCAACTCAACATAGTCATCTGGTCTCCAGTTATGTGACCAAAATAAAATTTGAGTATGATCTTGTCAATTGGACTATATTTTGCGATTAATCATTTCTTGCTCATTTTAGGAATAAAATATTATGTCATCAGTTTCCTTTTGCAAATAGGTGATTTTGTGAGCCGTACATGTTAGTTCCTCATTGAGAGATACTATCCAATTTATCTGCAGATACGGCTAACAATGCTAACATCGTCATCTCCACCTTTTTATGTACCGTGCAGATTTTCTCGGGAAGGCTTAAAATTTCAAACGCGTAGATCAATCAGCAAAATTAGGTTTAAAAATTATAACTTCGCTCAGTTTATTTTATGCTTTTTAAAAAAATTAATTTTCGCCCTTACAAAATGGTTAATCAACATTTTGATATGGAGTCCCCTTAGGGTCAATGACAGACTGCGGGAACGCTCTTCATACGATAAATTTTTATTCATTCTTTTTCCAGCTTTTACAATTAACTTTGAATTGTTGGCAATTCAAGAAATTTCAAGATTTTGATATTTTTGCGCAGGTGTTATCAATTGTGATGGAAGGCTGTGGAAAAATCAAAGAAAATTCTTGCATTCGCACCTTCGATCGTTCGGAATGACCTGCATGGGAAAAGGCAAGCAAAATATGCAACTCAGGATTATGGTAAGTTAACAAATTACTAATCATTTGAACATGCCGAAATTTCATTCCAAGTTCATTTCCAAGAATTTTCAGGTATGGATGTAATTTTTCTATGGATGAAGAATTTACAATCTGATGAAGTGTGACAATAACCACCTGATCTCATGGAAGCTTGGGCATGATTTAACAGGATATCTCACCAGGGTTGTTCGTTTGCTTAACACTTTTAAATGCCTACGGCACTAACATAACAAAATATGATCGATTTTTAACTTATGATGAGATAACGAATGAACGGCAAACTCTGTAACCGGCTTTGCAATAAAACAATGGTGAAGTTGTGGTATTGCCTGAACAGCAAGGGCTTATGTGGTAAAATGCTCACTAGCCATTCTGCTTTCACGATGGGAATGTTGCACACATAGAGACAAACGGAAGAAAACAATTTCAAATTTGAAATTTAAGTACCTCCGGTTTCTTACTTCTTAGTACTCTAGCACTTGGGTAAATTGATCTGACTTTTCGAAAAGAGACTCATTTGAATAATATTGTTGCAATGAAAATGTAGCACCGAGAAATTATCATTCAAATTTGGCGACGTGCATCGACGCGCATTATTAGATTCCTTCACGAGGTGGTGCTCTCAGGTTTCCTGAGAGAATTATTCGCGGATAAATTGCAGCCATGCATTGATCGACACCGGAGAAATAATCAGCGAGGTCAAATTTTTGCTATCTTTGATGTCAGAACTGAAGCGGATAACCGCAATTAGCATACTTAACCTGTCAGAAATGAAGAGGTTAAATGGCTGCAGAATACTGGCTTGCTCTTGCAATGAAAGATAAAGCCACTAAATTGATTAACCAGAGAAATATTGAGTATAGTGCTGCTTCTATATCGTTTGTTTCTGTCTGCCGAGATCCATTTAACTCAGTTTCCTTCACGTAAAAGCAACAAACATCCAACCAATAACAGCTGAAAATGAGCTTTAGAAATAACACTGACCTGAGTAGTATGTAGCATCGATTGCGATTATAAGGTTAATAAAATTTCTGTACCAAGGTGTCGTATATGTTGCCTATTCACTGATTAAAGGGGCTCCCTATATTGAAATTTACCGCTAAACATAAATGAGTTCAACTTTTGTTTGCCCTGCAAATTGCCTACCATTCTAACACATGGAACTCATTAGATGAGTTCCTAAGCTCTGATTCCATTTAAGTGACTTGGAGTCTTTAGAAATCGAGTGACGTCAAACGATTAGGTGACCAAAAACCAGAATCTGGCGAAGGAGACATCTGTTTCTGAATACGCGCTGCCGAATTTTATATGAAAATCGGTCGCGAAGATGTCCTCCTGCGGCCGGCGCAGCGTACCTGCTCTTCTGTCGCCGTTTTCTTCCAATAATTTTAACTCGCTTGCGTACCAAACCGGATCCATATTTGAATTTAAATCAGTGTCGATGATTCAAATGCTTGCTTTTTAAAAAAAGGATTTTTGATACAGGGAAATATCTGAAAATTTGAGACTAATTTTCACTTTATAAAATCTAAGTTTGAAAAATAGCATCAGACAAGACCTACAATCAAGGGTCCGTCAAAATAAAAAGTTTTAATTATCTTATGTGTCTAGAAGAGAGGTACCTTTGAAGAACTGTAGTTCATCGTTGGATCATGAAAAACGAGTCTCATATTTTTTCAAGACGTAGGTTTTGCTATTGATATACCTCTATCGATTGCTTATGTTAGGTTGGTTCTTGATAGAAACCTAGAAAACGAAAAAACGAGAGCCAGTCATGCATGACTCACAATCAGTGGCTCAAGGCTCATGGCCTTTGCATACGCCCTCATCGCCACGCTGGCTCATGTTTCAGACTTGAGCTGTTGTTCATTTTTCAAAGGCGTAACATTTTCATTGCTCAATTCTGGAAAGCCTCGGTGAAAATCATAGAGAACATTTTATACATCATATCCTTCAAATGCTAGAAATCTTTATCGACCGGAGTGTTGGCAGAGAGAAACAGCTTCTCTGAGCCTTCCTTCGTTCATGGATTGCGGAGTCCTTCCATTATTTTTAATGATACGGGAAGATTAGGTTAGGTTAGGTTAGGGGGTTCCAGTTTCTTGTGGTTCGGCAAAATGGAAAAACGCAGTGTACGAGATTAAATAATCTTTTCATATTTTTTTGTAATAATTGTCTAAATGATGGAACTAAAATATTCACATTGCTGTAAGTTGAGATTATATTTAATATTTGTGATGGGATCCTAACCAGTTTAACCCGTGGTCAAAGCACGTCTGGATCTAGTTTACAAATGAACATAACGGAATGGTTATAGCTCCTAACCAATTAATAATTTCAGAGGCCCAAAAATCGCGTGTACTATTTCCATTCTCACGAGTTCTGTGAGGACCTCAAAGACAATGTATCATCTGGAATTTAAAATGTTCACAAATTAAAATGAAAAAAAAAGAGACACATTGAGAAAAATTATATTTTATGGAAGTATCGGGGCAAGACATTGAAAAAAGAACCGCCAAACTCTTGATTTTTGGGGGAAAATTTTCTGAACCTTTCGACGAACTTTCCTGTTGAGTAATTTTCCACGACGCATTGATAAAATAATCAATGAGAGCGAAAATTCAACTGTTTCTTTACATTCCGCACGCTTGCTATATCTTTTTGGCGATGGGTCCTCGATGCAACCGAGGTGCTGGTCAGTCGCAACGTGATATGTCATTTTCCGAGGTCGTAACTAATGTGATTTCGTCTGGATGTGTTTCAGAGAGAGGTTAACGTGTTTTTGAGGAATTTATGTCGCAGCGAAGGGAATCCTTTGGACTTGAACTCGCCCCTGGCCCTCAGTGCGAGCAACGTTATCTGCTCCATTATCATGAACATTCGATTCCATCTGAACGACCCCCGGTTTCAGCGCTACACCCACCTCATCGAGGAAGGCTTCAAACTCTTCGGTGGAGTCATGCAGTACGTCAACTTCATCCCCATTCTTGGATATTTACCGGGACAACAGAAAACGAAGCAAAAGATTGAAGCTGTAAGTATAAACGCACGTTACGGGGATGTCAAAAATTATTCGATAAGTATTGAATCAGAAGAATGAGAGACTTGATGTAATTACTTAGCTCTAATTAGTTACAAACTATAATTCTTTCAATTATGGATAGTTCCTGGAAAAACAGTCAATTTTCCTTGCCGTCCTTGAGCCTCTACAGCGAAAGAAGAAAATTGTAGATCATTATTAAATCGTTAACTGGTGGTCTTGTCGCCTGCTATATATATCATATACTATGTAATACAAAATCATAAGAATAACGCGTAGTGCTTAACGCCCCAGGTGCGAAACACTTGGGGAATGGGAGTGTGGAAGGTGGTCAGGGGTGCACATCCTACTTCCGCTGCCAGGGTACAGAAGGGATGAAAAAAAAGTACAGCGTGCGCAAATCTGCGAAATAATTCAGTCAACGTTTATTTCACGTGACATCTGTTTTTATTCGTTGTGCGTTAAAATAACGCCAATCTCTGGGTTAGTAAAATGATCGATAATCTGATGATTTTTTTTGTTGCAGAACCGAGCTGAGATGGCTCAATTTTTTGAAGAAATAGTCCAAGAGCACCGGAAAACTTTCGACAATGGCAATATCAGGGATGTTGTAGATGCTTACCTGCAAGAAATCGAGGTGGCAGAAGAAGAAGGTCGCACCGACGAGCTCTTTGAGGGCAAGGTCAGTTTAAATTATCTCTTCTTCACCCTGGATGTAAACTTTTTAGACCTTAAAATCTTGCTCTAATTGCATGGATAAAGTTGCACTTAATTTTAAACTTTCGTCGCTTAGATCTCTTAAAACATCCTCGACTGGAAATTTCAAACGAAGAAAAGACTTGAAAAATATACACCTTACTTTACTGTTAAGTTTTTGGAAGAGAATGAGCGGGCTAGACATTTTGGGAGGACATTTCTTGAACTAGTTGGATTTAGCATGTCCGTACTGTGGACCATGTTTAACAGCACCTCGACGTTTATCAGTCATTATTTGGCGAATTTTATGCTCAACAAGTTGCGCATGAATCATTTCTGGACGAAAAATTGCGTTGACCTCCGAGCTTAATAGCCTTTGCTCCTCCCGATTTCATTCATTGCTGGGGTTGTTGATGTGAGGTTTCTAAAACATATTGAGTTTAATGAGTTTAGTTTAACAGCAAATAATCGATTTTTCTCTATTTTAATCATTAGCCTTTTCATATGATTTTTATCCCTGATTATTTATTTTCTGTGTTGCTCGCAGGACCATAACCGACAGATGCACCAGATCATCGGCGATCTATTTACAGCGGGAATGGAGACGGTGAAGACGACGCTGCAATGGGCTGTCGTATTTATGCTGCACCACCCGGAGATCGCCAAGCAAGTCCAAGAGGAGCTTGACCAAGTCGTCGGCCGACACAGGCTTCCAAACCTCCAAGATCTGCCTTTCCTTCCTTTCACCGAGTCCACCCTCCTGGAGGTTCTCCGCCGTTCTAGTATCGTCCCTCTTGGCACGCCCCATGCAGTTACCAGGTGAGCCTCCACCGATTTTAGATTCTCAAGGTGAAATGTAAAGTTCCAGAAACCCTTGTCCGAAGAAGTAGATTAGCTCCGTATCAAGGGCTCGTGTCATGGTGGTGGGGTCCTCTAAAAAACATCCAGTTTGACAAACAATATTCAAGTGTAACTTTGGAGACTTGAACGCATGGGTAGAAAAGAGCAACATTTCGCATTTGGCGAAAGATTATAGAATCTGTCTGAAAACTATCAAGACCTATAGTGAAATTAAAACTTCACGATTATACGAAAAGTACTTTTGTTGAAAATCCAGTAAATTTTACTCTCCGGGCCCTCATAAATTCAAATCTCTAAAAATATTTTGGAAATTAAAACTTCTCCATTGCTGTTACTCTCCCTTTCTGTTGAAACGAATTATTTGACGTCTGTAACGCCTTTTCTCCTTGTTTCATTCAACAGAGATGTGCAGCTCAATGGATACACAATTCCTAAAGACACCCAAGTGGTTCCGTTGCTCCACGCCGTACACATGGATCCTGACCTATGGGAGTCTCCTGAAAAATTCATGCCGACCCGATTCTTAAACTCTGAGGGCAAAGTCACAAAACCAGAGTATTTCCTGCCTTTCGGAGTTGGTAAGTGTTTTACCATCATTTATGCAGCGCTTTGAATCCCTACCCAACTCCCTCCACCAGTTCATCTATTTATTGATTTCTCAACATCCAAACCTGGATTTATTCTTGGGGCTTACATGTAGGAGAGTGGAAAGAGCAAATGAATCCGCAAAACAAGCTGAAATTCAAGATCAGTGTGAGTCAAAACGTCCTATGATTTGATATTGAAGAAACTAAGAGATCTGGGGAGGAAATAAGGGAGCTTGGAGTGAGCTGGCGTCACGAAAAGTTGCTTTCGGTGGAGCACATTTACATGTTACTCTCTTTGCAGTATGGCAACGTGGGTTTCTGAACGACGGTTACCCTGAATTTGCCATGCGTCAATAGTCTTAGTGACAATGGGACAGATTAAGGTGACTCTCCGTTCTGGCGGAGCGTTGCCATTGTCTCTCTTTTTAGGGAGTTCGTCGAGTGGTCCAGCTCCTCTCTTATATCGATTTTTAGATCGTGACAATCCGCTACTGCTGCGAGATAGCCACCGTGCCGCACCGCGCAGCACCGTACCCGCGTCGTCGAGACGGTGCCAACGGCTTGACTTAAAAAAGAGAAGAAATCTTTTGCAACGTTTCTTTCAATTAATGATTTCCTTGTGAATAACCGACCTGACCACCTACCTACCTTTTCCTAATACTTGCCTTGGAGCGACGATCAAACTGACTCAATCAGCAGGCCACGCGCTGCTGCCAAGTGGTTGAGGAAATTTCCTTATTTCCTTCCTTGGTTGCCTAAGTGTGATTGTGCCCAAAAATCACTCGCGTGCTTTCATATAATCTTCGGTACAAACCAAGCAACCGCATTTACTTCGTAACTTTGAGACAAAAGGAAAAATGAGAACTTATACAAAATGCCGCTGCAAGTAGTTAATAAGATTCATTTGATTTTGAATTGAAATGAGTTGCAATACTACAATATTTACAGTTGAATGATTTTCCTATATGTATAATTTTTCCAGATAGACGCATACATATTGAACGGAATGTAGAAGTACGTCTATAATAAATTACAAGATTCAAATGAATGATATGTCCCCCCCCCCCTTTCCCCCACCACGAAAAAAAGATATCATGTGCTCGATTGGGCAACAGAGCTGCTTACCTACTTTTGGAAAATCGACCCACGAGAAATTGATACTGTGCCTACCTTGATAAATTGGCATCTAACAAACCTCGGATTTTATTACTTGCTCTGCCTACTTATAGTTGCTTCCAGTGCGAATAAAAGAGCTCAACTATCGAATAAAAACTCAGAAAAATACGTGACAATTTGCATTGACACTTGCATAATTTGTGATGTGCTTTTGTGTTTCAGGGCGGAGAATGTGTCTTGGAGAGGTTTTAGCAAAGATGGAGATATTTTTGTACTTCACATCTTTGCTGCACGTATTTGATATTAGTGTTCCTGAGGGCAAAGAACTTCCTAATCTTAAAGGCTTTTCCGGTGTTACCATTACTCCTGAGTCTTTTGAGGTAAAAATACAATTATTTCTTCCTCCTTCCTCTTTAATGTTCACACTTACTGAAAACGAGGGAAGGCAGGGTAAGATGACAGAAACCTAAGTAAAAGCAAAGAGTTTGACCAAAATACTGATAACCAGATGACACGGTATCGGAAAGACCACATGTGACCAGAGAGTGCTCTTTTGGTCACCGGCTGTGGCTACTGTTTTCTTCTCCTTTCTTTTCCTTGTAGACAGTTTAATTAGTATTAGCAAAAATATAATGACTGAGGTACCCTCACGAATGGGATGATTTTATTTTGTTTTTTTTTTGGGGGGGGGGGGTGAGGGGGCGGAGATTGCCTCCTCCTAAAACGCCCAAGGAGCAAGAAGCTTGATGCCTATCTTATACGGCATTGACGGAGCCAAAAACGACAAAATTGACCTCATTTTCAGTTTAAGAACTTGCGCTACCGGACAAAATACAACGATCTGAATAAATTTACATGCATTTAGGAGATAAAAGAGAGACAAAAAGGGTCATAATAATGGTACACGGCAGAGACATGAGAGTTGAACACGGACTCATGTTCACTGCTTATAGGCGTCGAAATGATCAGGATAAGACTTGAGCTGGCTACGGCGCTTGACTAAAATGGTTCAAGATAGTGTATGATCGACTCATCATGGTCTCAACGCACATACTGTTTCTCTGGCTTTCAATTATCTCCATCACATTGATTTTTCTCTCAAATCGCCGCTTTCAAAAAATTGTGAGTCCCTGTTGCTCTATGATTCTAATAGAGAATAATCAATTTTTGTTCCAGGTTTGCTTGACTCAAAGGCCACTGGAGAACCGAGATTTCGAGTTCATGAGTGACGAGCCCTCTCATTTTAGGAGTACTGGCTCTCACTAAGCGAAGTCCTGTTTTATTATTTTTTGCAGTCAGTATTTTTAAATAAGTAATTTATTTAATTTATTTCTCATGTTGTCGTTAGATTTTAAATGCAGTTGACACGTATTTCCCTATCGAGAGAGAATCGGAGAATTATTTTCCATGAAATATTCTTTATTTAAAAAATCTATTTCCGGCTTCATTATGTTTTTTCAAAAGAAGCTTATTGTTATACTATTAATTTCTTTTAAAGACAATTGACCCACAACAATAGAACATATTTTTTTGGAGTTTCTAAGCAAACCCTGGCTGAGAACCTAAATTACTCCAAAATAATCAAAAAGAAACTAAGGAGACAGTGTCTTCTATTCCTTTTTTAATTAATCCATTGACTTTTGAAAAAAACAAGAATTCAGAAATTCGTATTTTCTTTCGATGAGGTAGTTCAGCGTTGCATATTGTATGTATAATTATGTTAATTACAAAAAAAAGTTCCTGAAATATACCAATAAGTTGTACATGATGTAAAGATCCTTACGATAAGTCAAAAATATGGGTAACCAATTTTAATGATTGTTGATAGAGACGTTGGAAATTTCGTCGGACTGTACCATTTGAACTTTTAAAAACTTCATGTATTACCATTTGGATTAAGTTTTTACCAACGGTTTTAATTCAACGATATTTTTTTATGTATTGTTTAAGAAGGTTTGAGTTTTCCTATCACTCATATTGTTATGAGATTACGTTTCAAGACACGCGTGCTGTGGAAAAAATTGTCAAATTGTCATCTCAAAAAGTAAATTTCAGAAAGTGGGTAAAATGAGTTGAGAACTGAAGATTGATTATTTCAACTAATCCCTAGTGCGGCTCTATGTAATTTCATAACTGTTCTTAATTTATGTCGTCCAAAACTGATCAATTTCAATTTGGCAGTTGAGCAATTTTTCCCAGCACCTTACTTGAGCGACCATGGCTATATTTATTAGTGACGATGGTATCATTTCCCATCAAAAAGTTTCCACATGAAAATTAGCGTCTCTTTATCGTTAGCAATAAAAATTGCGCTTTGTGTTACACATTGCCATTGACTTTGCCGTAGATTAAACGCGAAAGCACACTCGATCCAATATATAAGCGAGAGATATTTAGTGCGAAGTCCTCAGTGCGTTAAAAAGTTCAACTGACCAATTAGGGACTGGGAAAAATGAATTATCTTTAAGTTTAGTTCCACGTCACTAACTAAATTGTGATGCCACTATTGGTGTTTCCACTTAAGGTTTCAAGTTCCTAGGGGTGAGAATCTATCTTAGATCCACGACACACAAAGTCATGTTAACGGAACGCAGTAAACAGACGCTCGAAACAAAGAAACTATTGACAAAAAACAAAAAAAAATAAAAGATATGTTCAATTACTTTTCTGTGTTGGAATAAAAGTTCAAAAATTGAAAAGTGTATTTTAAAAGATTTGAGTTGGAAAAGAAAAATTAGAGGTGATGACTAGAGAAGAAACATTTCATAACATGTCCACTATGGTTGTTCACAACTCACTGTCAAAGTACTTTTATCTTTGCACCTGAAAGTAAATACAAATCGTAGGTGTCCTTCTGAATAATTTTGCACTGTGAGTGGCACAGAAAACCAGCTTTTTGCACAGCACTTTCGAAATTATCGCTGAAATTCACCGCCCATACAGTATACGATAATTTATTAGATATTTAAGTGAATGGTAAACCTTGTAAATACATGTGTATATTTTCAATTCATTATTGCCATGGCTGTGTGGAAGAAACTAGTTTCAGGTCATCCCATTCCTGACGCTGCGATCGAACATTATACTCAAACCTGTTTAAAGGAAAAGGAAGTCTAATTTTCTGTTTTTTTTTTTTTTTTTTTTTTTTTTTTTTTTTAAATATATCCACCCTTGATTTCCTTGACGAGGAGGTGCTTTTTTCTGAACGTGTATATATGTACTTACTTCCTAGCTGTTAAACTCAATGCATTTATTCCCTGAGCTGAAGTCAAGATTCGTTTCTCTAGTGAATTATCAAAAACAAATAATCCATAGCAGGATTCAGGTGCCATCTAATTCCTAAAATTATGTGCCTTAATAATAAACGGCTCGCAAATATTGACCGATGTAATTCATCGCTAGCCTCAGTGGGATGCCTGGATTTGAGTAAGCTCATGCTGAAACCGCTTAACTGTGTACGTGTGAAACCTCACGCTGTATCTGCGTTAGTTGATTTATTTGCTGATTTCTCTCTTTTATATGTACGTTATTTTCATGTTAAACGATGAACTAACGCACGTTCTTATTTCTAATTCTTAGTTATACTTTTTTTTAAAATGTGTTCATTAACATAAGAAAATCATTGCATGCGATTTATATCGTACGTCCTATTCCAAACTGTCCATGTTTACTCACATTGAGCATACTCGTAAAGTATTATTACAATTGTATTTAGCCGGAATGATGTTTCACACTGGATGTATGCATGCGTTATGCGTGTATAGCCTGCATGATTAAAGTCTTTAGTGTGTAAAAAGCGCAATCTACACAACCTTAACTAGCACCTTGAGATTTGTTTACAAATTTACTGGTTATTTGAATCTCATTAATGAGGATTGTAATTCATCATCATTTATTTGTCAAAAGAGGAAAATAGCGCTTTACATGATCACGTTCCTAGCGCAAGCCTGAACGGCAACTCAACTAATAAACATATGTGTTTGTTTACGATGACACTAAAAAGTTTCCGAAGGAAGTTGCGGTAAACATTAATTGTTAATGAGTTAAAGATTCACCTTCAATATACCTACATGAACTCTAAATCTAAGTGTATCACTTTCGATACATTAAGTTTATTACCTCCGCTTCATTTTTTAATACAACCGCACCCGGTGATACAAAGTTGCTCTCAATGAAGGAGCGATTTCATGCTGCTAGGAATTTATTATGCGATATTCATTACACTGTGATTATTGTACATGAATAGTTCGTAAGACCTGTAAATGTGATGTTCAAATGTTGTAGTAATTAGTTTTGTTTTTGTGCGATGGGTGATTTCCACCAATATTCGTTTATGTTTTGTGTTTTGGCATTCATTGCCAAAAAATGATAAAATACTCAGTAAAAAGAGAAAAAAAGAATCGTAAAATAAATGTGAATTGAAATCAATCAAATTGTTTTAATAATTTTTTTGTTTTTGCCTTTCACCTTATTCAACTTCTACCGTCTGTCGTCATTATTAACTAGAGAGCTTGGATTAACCAGGTTGGAGGTTTTTTGTTGGTCTTCCAAGAAACTGTTTCCGTATTCCTCGAAACCGGTAAATTCAAAATTTGGTGTTTAACTGTAAAGAATTATAATATTTCCTTAAAAATCCTGGAAGAAAGGAATGCAAAAAATATCCATTCCCTAGTAGAGCGAAAAGCTGATTGCAAAGTGCAAAATGCAGTGAACTCAGCGTGTACCTAACCAACTGGTGATGATAGCTGGCCATGATAATGTATTTTTATGCACCAAAAACGTCATGTGCTTTGATCTTTTTGTTTAATTTAATGGTATTTTTAATGGTCATTCAATCTCAAACTCAATAAAGCACCATTTACCTTGAAAACAGCAAAAAATGAGATTAACTTTAAAAATGAACACCTGAAATTATAGAACCGTGCATTCTTCTCTCATACGCTGACAAAAAGAAGTCGAATTGAGGGAAAATATGTGACTGGAATATCTCAAAAGAAAAAAGATGCTTAAAAGATCTAAGATCTCACTGAAGTTTGATTGGAGAGAAGTTTTATCAATTTTTTCACTTATCTGAAACCAATATTTCTTTTTTTAACTGATCACACATCAGAAAAACTGAGAGAATTTTTTGGAAAGAAACTCAATAAATTAGCTGAATGTATTTATTACAGTGGAAATCGGATACAACGACTTTCTAGGGACCGGCTAAGGGTCGTTTCATCCGATTGTCGCTATAACCGATGCTTCAGTACATTGAATAAATGGGATCTCAGTCACGGGACTAACCACATCGCAGGTCGTTATAACCAATATGCCGTTATAGGCGATTTCGTCATATCCGATTTTGTCATATCCGATTTCCACTGATGTACATAACTTAAACGGAAGTGAACAGAGAATCCCATCCCTAAACTGTCAATTGATCGTGGCCATAGAAAAATATTTACATACTAAAAAACCGCGGGAGTATAAGACCTTAAATTATTTTGAATTCTCACCTCCGTCCCGCGAACTCACCTCTGGCCCTAGCTGAGAATGTGGAATAGAGTTGAGTGGAACAGAGTTGAGAATTCTGCTTGTTTTGACTCCAAAATAGAAAAATAAAAATAAAATAAAATAGAAAAAGCGTGAATTTACTCTATCTGCTCTTAAATTAGTTCTCAAATCAAAATTGAGCTTACTTACTATTAGACGGAGATAATACATAAGTGAAAACATGTTTCTTTACTTAAAATTCTTTTGTATTCAAAGAAAAAGGTACAAATTTATCAGGACATTAGAATAAAGGCAATTTTTATCAACTCGTTTACGAGGGAAAAATGCTGTCTTCATCGTTTTTTTATCTGTCTACATTTCGCTCCCGGATGTGAAAATTTAGCACATACTTTTTCGGAACGTATAGGAGCCCACAATCTCCGTCGAGTGCATTCTGAAGTTCTTCTGGCGTATTGGGTGAAGTTATTTTGTACCTGTGCAAAACATTCGCACAAAAGAGGAAGGTCATCATCCTTGCCAGCTCGTCACCTAGACACATTCTTTTACCTGCAACAATTGAAAAAAAGTTGAGTCACAATTTTAGCATTCAGAAAAATGCGACGAGGCAGAGAAAAATTATATTTTGTGTAATGTAGAGAAATTCATGCGGATGAGGGTCCCAATTTTGAAAACTTCAGTAGGTCAAAACCGAAGGGCCTCACGATAATGCGACATATGGTTCAGTATTGGTTCAGCTCTTCACACAAACACACGCAGCGCTCATATTACCTCTTAATTCCATCAAACATGATTTAGAAATCAGGACTGTACATATTTGTATTTTTGAACAGTTGAAGTTTAATTATTCTTAATTTGGCCAGTTGCGCTGGTCACAGAATCGTGTTTTGATGCTTTATTCTTGTAGAATAGCTAAATATAGTAATATCTTTCCAAACAGCAACTTTCTATGTTATATTAACAGAGATATCGTCCTATGAAAATTCGTGTTTTGACGTGACCCACCGCGGTAGTGCATAGCATCGTATATCGACGGTGAAACTACCAAACCACGTATCTCTGTTTGCGACGTCGCAGACTTCCTGACATACTTTATTTTTTAAATGAAAAACTACTTAACATCCAGTCTTGAAGATTTCTGTGATTTTTCCTCTTTGTGCGGAGAAAATTCCGTGAAAATTTCAAGGAATGATATTGATTTGGTCTACTTCAAAAAAATAAAGTGTGAGCGTAGATTTTTAAACACCGCAAACGAGATACGTGGTTTGGTAATTTCACCGTCGATATATTACCACAGTGGGTGACGTCATAAATCGAGTTTACCAAGGCGCGATATCTCTGTTAATATTCAACGTAGAAAGTTGCTGTTAGAACAGATCTTATTATTTTTAGCTAATATACAAGAATCAAGCATCAAAACACGATTCTGTGACCAGCGCAACTGGCCCATTGGTGTATTGATCGATAGGCCAGTATAGCTTCCAACCTCACGAGCCGGATTTTATGCCCAAGTTTTTGTTTTATCACTTTTCCTTAATTTTTTCGGTCAACAATATCCGGAGGACTTTAGATAAAACGTGTTCTAAGTAATCTTGAATTGTCCTGCATTTTCAAATTTTGCCTGTCAATCAACTACTATCACACAGACGTCAAGGTGAGAGAGACCACGGAAAAGAGTGGCAGGAGTTAAGTCCGAACTTGGACATTTCCAATTAATTGTGGTAGTGCCCCAATAAATTAGGTTACTGACTCAAATGTTGCAGTACTACCACAATTGAGATGTTGCATGTGTGAGGAATTTGCGATTTGACTGTTGATCCTTGTGTGAAAGTTTGCGAGAAACACGATGGTGCCACTGGTTTTCTCTGAAATCATTTCCCAAGCTCACAAATAATAGCTCTCAAGTTGAGGCCAAAATGGAGGGGATATCCCACGCTATCCTGAGAGTCCACTTCTACATCAAAACAAACTTTCCATGCAAAGATAGGGAGCAAGGTTGCCGTGTTTTCAGATTTAGAGTCCTCAAATAAAATGGCAGCTCTTTCAATGTATTTTCTCCCTATCTTTGCATGGAGAGTTGGTCTTAATGTAGAGGTGGACTCTCAGGATAGCGTGGGATATCCCCTCCATTTTGGGCTCAACTTGAGAGCTTTTTTTGAGCTCGGGTGTTGATTTCAGAGAAAACCAGTGGCGCCATCGTGTTTCTCGTGAACTTTTACATAAGAATCAACAGTCAAATCGCAAATTCCTCACACAGGTAACATCTTCATTGATTGGAAATGTCTATAAATCATCCAAGAAATTTGGATCGTGCCACAATTTTAGGAGATAACCCCTGAAATTTTTTTCTGTTCAATCGCCCGGATGAGAACTTACCGACTTGGAAGGGCATGAAGTGGTCGGGCTTGGCGAATCTACCGTTCTCGTCGATGAAGCGCCTTGGGCGGTATTCCAGGGGATCGGCCCAAAGTTGGGGGTCCATGTTGATGGCCCAGAGGAGGGGTATAACCATGCTTCGCTCGGGGATGTGGAATTGGGCCAGGTCCGTGGCGGCCCTCGTCGCGTGGGGTATCCCGAGGGTCGTCAGGGGACGGAGACGCATTGACTCAGCGAACGCAGCTCGCAGCAGCACAGCATCCTCCATCCCCTCGAGCCCGATCAATCCGTCCACACATTCCAGGTGCTCCAATTCCTCCTGGATCTCTACCTGTTTCCGAACAAATCATTTACATACATTCAGAGACAAGAGACTATTGGTGTCTTGGCGACAGATGGAAGCTTTTACTTTCGGGGATTCAACACTTCCTCATGAACAATTATATAGGAACAACAGTCATCACCCGATTTTCGACTGTTGACCTACCTACAATCCTACATGTTGGACGATGAGCTTCGGGTATCGTCATGAGCCAAACAAGTTTCCTAAACTTTGGCTTGTTTGCAAAACGAAACTGACAACACGTTGTTAAACATCAACCATGTAGGTGAAAAACGGTTCACAAACTACACAAATTGCTCGCTGAAGAGTAGATTTCAGATTTCATTGATATGCTTATCATTATACTTTTGTTTAATTTTACGCAGAGAAAGTCCTCATGCGTGAGTATACCTCTTGTTTGCAGCAGACTATTCTTTTAAACCCTGGTAAAAGTTTACAACAGCCCAAGTGACACTTGTAACACTTGGCCTCGGCAGAGGACTGGATATTTTCTTATTTTAAAAGATATACCTGAACTTGGGGATGGATCACAAGTAGCAAGAGGAACCACTTGATGGAGGTGCAAGTAGTGTCAGTTCCAGCGCCAAGGAGATCGGCCAGAAAGTGGTCACATTGCTCCCTTACGAAAGAGTGGGACCCCTGTGGGGAGTCCTGCCGCCTCTCCATTTCCAGCCTGTAAGCAGTCGCAAGGCTGTCCGCCTCACTGAGGATTTCCTGATTCTCCTTGAAAAATTGCTCGTAGAGTGCGTGCTCCTTTTTCTTTCCACTGATCAGGAACTCGATCATCTTCCTGAACTTCGGTATGAATCTGCAAATAATCGATAAATAAAGGGCTGTGTCCACGGTCGTTCTTTACCAGGCTCCTTTTCCTTAGGAGGGTTCCATTAAGTTTCTATTGTGACTGATTGACATTAGAAAGAAAGGAAGAAAATACAAATAAAGAAGATAAAAAAGAAAAAGGAAAAGAAGAAATGCGAAAACAGAAATGAGAAAGAAGAAGGATATGATAGAGAGGGGGGGAGGGGGAGAAGAAAAGAAGAAATGAGACTGACGTGAAAAGGTGGTGTTGTCGTGAAATTGCATACCTATATGTGGAGGAGGGATAGAACCTAGCATTCTACGGAGAGGGAAAAGATTAAATTAAAGCCATGTCAGTTTGCCTTCAATTTCAGTGTAGGCAACACGAGGGAAATGGCGCGCTCACTCCGGACGACACACTTATTGCCTTAACGGGAAAGGATTACATTAAATTAACGTCATGTTAGTTCGCCTTCAATTTTCACTGTAGGCAGCTTCAGCACCCATGTGGTCGAATAGTGGTATCAGTCCGAATGTATAATTCATTATACATTTAAGTCATATAGTCAGACAGCCCCTGTCGGGGCATTTTTACTGGACACGATAATTTCTTTAGTTAGAATTGTGACGAGTTAAATTTTATTAATGGTTTGCCTTTTGGTCGTGTATGGAGGTGGTTAAGTTGTTTCTTTTAAACGCACCTCCTCGTGTTTAATGAGTCCCTAATTTATTTATGGCTCATCAATGTCTGAATTGTAATGAAAAAAAACATGATTAAATCACACAAAAATTGTACGTGAAGTTAAATTGTTTTGGTTTGAACCACTGAGTTCGAAATTATATTGAATGACATATGGTCCTTTCAGTCTATTTCAATGAGCGTTACCAGGTTTATTCACCACTTAAACAATGCACACAAAAATGTAATGAAACCCTCTGAGCATTTTGACATATAATAGACTACAGGAGAGGTTTTATCCCACAAATGTTTAAAAGGAGTTCATAACAGTCAAAGACACTGACCTCAACCAAGGGAGAAAATTGATAGGACCTGCGACCTGCATCATTTGGACTCCCTCTTCCATTTTCTCCCGAAGCCAAATCCACATCGGATCGTCATGGTCCCAAGTTTTGCCCAAAACTAGAGAATACATCACCGTGCCTACCGAATGAAAGAGAGGGTGAGTCAGGTCCACATCACTCCCTCCGAAGGCATCTAGGGACTGGAAAAGAACCATATTCCTTTCCTTCAAAAACCATGTTATATAAGTTTGTTAACTATACAGTATGAAAGTCTGCAAAATTAGTACGTTCCATCTTATTGAAAAAATTACTCCCTGACTTTTACATTAACACATACACGCAGTGCATGGGAAGTAGACTGATACAACTGATAAATCTACAGAGGAAGAGGAAAAAGGAATCAGTCTTTAGAGAATCTAATGAAAAAAATATTTGTAAGTACCACGAAATTGGTATAAACTGACTATCGGTATGGACTCACTAATAATATGAAATGACTGTCAGATTCTTACTCAGAAGTTAGAAATGCATTGTGGCAAGTAAAACGCACCCGAAATAAGGCCTGCACGCCTTTCATTATCCTTTGTTCCATATGACTTCTTTTCGCACCGAACTTCACCATGCCTAAATCTCTCAGTGTAGATACTGCAAACTGCCGCTGCTCCTTCCATCTTTCTCCTTCGGGCACGATTAAGCCTTTAGTAATAATAAATAAAAAAAAGAGTAGTAGTACATCAGTTTTAATGAATATAAAACAAGCAGAAACTAAGTTAAAGGAACACCTTAGCAAGGAAGGCTATAGCGATGTTAAATGGAATCCTCTGGGATCAGCGGATTTCCAAAGATAACAAGAGGAGGATATACAACGCTGTAGTAAAAAGTATATTAACATACGGATGTGAAGTTTGGCAGCTGAAGAAACGGACACAGGATATGCTAAGAGCAACGGAGATGGATTTCTGGAGAAGGTCGGCGGGAATTTCTAGGAGAGATCGGGTCCGTAATGATAGAGTGCGTCAGATAATGGAAGTCGAAAATGACATCGTGTTCGACGTCATGACCAAACAACTTGTTTGGTATGGTCATGTCAATAGGATGACGGAAGAGAGGCTGCCAAAAAAGATGCTTGATTGGGTTCCTCCTGGGAGGAGGCGTAGGGGACGCCCAGTGAGAGGTTGGCGACAGGGGGTGTTAAGTGAGATGAGGGAGTGTCAACTCCCTGATAACCTGTGGGAAGACCGAGCTTTGTGGCGATTAGGTGTCGCAAAGCGCCAAAGAGCGCTATAACAGCGACTCGTATGTATGTAGAAACTAAGTTTAACCATTACACTTTCAGAAGTCTGAGAAAGGCTGTACATATCTTAGAAGTAATGGGGTAAATGTCATTAAATTTTGAGATGTTAGGGTTTCGACATTCGAACTAAGGTTTCTCAAACTGGAGTACACTATGCAAATTAAAAAACACGAAGGAAATTGTTAACCAAGGCCACAGAGAGACAAAACCAAAAGCTTTGGACGTATCGGGGTGGTTTCAATCCCTTCCAGGACATACTGTGTATACACTGCTGCCAATAAAAAAACCCATTAGGGCACAGCTGTTAAGGCCGTAATCGATGCTAGGGCGATACTGCTTATTTCATTCAGGACATGCTGCGCAACAGTACAAGAATTGAAATTGGTAAGAAAGATTTATTTTTTCTATTTATACACTATATACACTCAGGGCCGGATTCGCCTACTTACCGCCCGTAAGCCGCCTGTATTTTGCCGCCCCCTTCTCATTCGTTTTGAAACATCAATGAAAACCATCAAGTGAACTTGCAGCGGGGAGGGGTGCATAAGACGCGTTTACTTGTGTTGGACATATTTTTTTCGAAGCCCTGTCAACATTACCAGCAAAAGTCCACGGAACTTTGTGCGAAAGTTAAGTTCCAAGAACCTATCTCTGTGTGAACAAGGCCTTCCATTTATAAGAAATGAACAAAAAAATTATGTAAGAACAAACTGACCGCACAGTGTTTGACGCAATGCGTGAAGCATTCCTTCAGTCAAATAGGCGCTGTGCGTTTCACACCGACCGCTTCTGAACGCACTGTATTTGACGCAATGCGTGAAGTATTCATGCAGTCTTGTAGGCGCTAGGCACTTCACGCCGACCGCACTGTGGTTGACGCAATGCGTGAAGTATTCATGAAGTCTTGTAGGCGCTATGCGCTTCACGCCGACCGCTGCTGACCGCACTGTGTTTGACGCAATGCGTGAAGTATTCATGAAGTCTTGTAGGCGCTATGCGTTTCATGCTGACCCCCGCGCCGCTCCGTTCCAGGTTAAATTGCGTGTTTGGTTTCTCTCTTAACTTGGCTAATTAAAGGTGTTGTCTCTTGTATCACCGAAAGACGACAAAATTTAGAAATTACTATACTTTTACCCTCAGGAAATGAGAGATTCTGTCGCCTTTTCTCGTTTGTAATTTATTTTCTGAATCCGATTTTTTTCTCTCTTTTTTTGATACCTACATTAAAAAATTGAAAAATTTGCCGCCCCTTAAATTTGCCGCCATGGGCCGCGGCCCATGTGGCCATCCCCTTAATCCAGCCCTGCATACACTGTGCGATCAACATTATTCACTCACCGTAGCCTTCCATAATACCATGAGTGACGTATAAATCTGCTCTGCCGGAGAAGACGTCCTTTCTGAAAGCCTCCCTGATTAGTACAGGGTCAGCGAGCACGACAGTTGTCAAATTACCGAATTTCAGAGAGTATATTTTCCCGTACTTGGACACCAAATTTGTGAGGGTAATATGAGGCTTCTTGGGGTCAATCCAAGGCAGGTATCCAATGACTGGGAGCCCATAAGGGCCAGGCGGTAACCTCCGCAAATGCTGGACGTAACGGACTAACCACTGGACCAGAGATGCGCAAAAAGTGAGGAAGGCGAGATGCAGGATCCATGACGTCACCGGGCTACAAAAAAATTGAAAATGTAATGGGTCAGTTGCGCTGGTCACGGAATGGGATTCTGATGCTTGATTCTTGTAGATTACCTGAAAATAATATGATTTGGCCGAACAGCAACTCTCTATGTTCATAATATTGACCGAGATATCGCGCTTTGAAAAGTCGGGTTTTTGACGTCATTACCACCGCTGTAATGACGCCCCTGGTTTCTTCCACCTTGCTTTCATCCGAGATTCACGTTGAGTAACCAGTGCAAATGTGTGTTTACCCGATGACTGATGGAAGCAAGGTAGAAAGAATCCAAAGGTGCCACAACCGCGGTAGATGACGCCGGAAACCCAATTTTTCAAAACGCGACATCTCGGTTAGTAATTAATGTAGAAAGTTGCTGTTTAGACGAATCTTAATATTTTTAAATGATCTACAAGAAACAAGATCAAAACATGATTTTGTGACCAGCCCAACTGACCCATTACGTCGAGTGCAAGATTGTGGTAAAACGACAGCAAAACCTATCATAGAAAATTGAAGAAGTTTCAAGGCATATTAATCCTTTCCTCTTATGTGGTTTCCTTATTTTCGAAACAAAAACCATTGAGCGATGTCAGTCTTCTTCCAGTTTTCAAATTGCATGCTAGGTTCTTAAAGAATGACTTGAGCGTGTTTCTTACCCTTTTAGGGTGTTTGGAGGTAAAGTAGACATAAAAGTTAAAATTTCAATGAAGCGGGATTATGTAGGTGATTTTGATAGTTCAATGACATATGAAGAGCGCACTTAAACTCAAGAAGCCGCTTATCGAAATTGAAAAATGAATACAGTGCCCGTTTAGATGGCGTCTTACTCCTCTTGTCGTTTCACTACTAGGTACCTCTACCATAGGTTTGAATATTTTTAGGACAATTCAAACATCACTGATCATGTTCCACAAATGTCTCATAACTACTGTTAAAAATTGTTTGCGTCAGTGTAGACACCTTTATTAGGCAGCTTTCTCTCAACAACGTGAGGAAATACCTAGGTAGGCTATAGGTATGTAGCAAGAAAATTATACTATACTTTGAACTAAACTTTATGGCTGGGTGTCACATAGAGCGCCAAAAATATTTACTTGTAACTACTAGAACTTGCATTTGAGTTCACTGACCAAATTCCCCTCTGAATACTCTTATACACTGGTAAAATTGGTATGGGTAATAGGAATGGATAGATACTCACGATAACACCATTATACACGAAAGCTTATTGGCTCATCTGTGAACAGAGCATATCACTTTTATCACTAAAATGTTTTAATTTGATTGATAATTTTAAGTAAAAAGTATTTTAGATAACGTGAAAACTGAGATGAAAAATTCAGATGGGTATCACATCGAAAGCACGGCGTGTAAAGAACGTTTTTCGTCAGGAATTGTGAGTCACGTGGCTGAGACGTCTGGTGGCCGCACGTATTTCGGACACAGCCTCCAATCACAGCATTGCCGTTTGTTTTCTTAAAGGGCTTCACCCATTTAGGGCCATTTTCTGCCCCCTAAACGTCAAATTGTAAATACCTCGAACCCTTCCATCCCTAACCGTCTTTTTTGGCACTTCGAGGTCCAATCTGTAAGGTTTATCAACAACTGGATGTGCGAGAAAGTTTAACTCTTGTTTGTTAGGTTAAATGGCCCGCGATTTTTCGTCTTTTCGCAAAAAATGGCAGTTTCTTGGTATTCTTTTAGTACCTAAATATGTATACGAGCGTATATACAAAAAATTGACCTGAAGTAATGTCTTCTTTAAATATATGCTTTTATGTACCATTCCAAAGACGGAAAATGGGAGTTCCTCGACCACACATTATACCACCTAAAGTTTTAATCAAATATTGATGGCGTGTCATTTTTCGAAAAAAAAAAAAAAAAAAAAAACCGTGAAAGCACCAGCCAACTGATGTATAAAATAAAGCTGAACCTTTCTGCGCATCCAGTTTTTTCAACAGGATGAGTGATACAAAAATATAATAATAATCCAAGTAAAAGGATTTAATTTGAGAGGGCTATCCTGTGATTGTCGCGGCAAACTGTGAAGGAAAACCATGATGAAAAGAGATAGAATTTCATTCCAGAACAAACGATTCGTGAGAAGATTCAGGGTTAAATTGAAGACAACATTGAGACATCAAGCTGCAGTCTCAGCAGTTCTGCCAGCGTTGCCGTATCTGATACCATGCAGAATTAAGCCCGAAAATCGAAATTGTTCATTTTACCAAATATTTTACCTCCATCTATACTCATTGATTCTTTACTGAATAGGTCAGTTCCGTCATCCGCGGATTCACGTCATGGTGGTTAACGCTTAAAGATGAGCGAAAAAATAATAAGATCCGAACATACACCAAGTTCCCACGTACATTCTTAACGGAAGTATCGCTCGTCGAAAAACAGAAAGTATGACGTCACCCGTAGTGCGTACTGTGGTTCCTTCCACCTTGCTTTCATCCGTATTCAACGCGGGCAACCAGTACGAATGAGTGCGTCATCGATTGATAAATCCAAGGTAGGAGAAGCCATGGTATGCACCACCGCGGTGTATGCCGTTATGGACTTGATTGTTGCAAGGTATAATCTCCGTTAAAATTGGAAGACAAACTTGGCAATAAGCGTGAATTTACCATACTCTTGATCAAATTTACCATACTTTTTATTTCGTGTAGTCCACGAGAAGAAGCCTCACAATGCCATCAGACCAAGGTCGGCAACTAACGAAACCCCATACCTTCATATAGACGACAACCATAATGGAAATTGGAATTCGAATCCACAACTATTCGAGCTTAGTTGTAGTTTTCTGGTATCACAGGGAAATGAAGGAGCTTTTTATTTTTCGCATTCGTATAAGATTGAACATTTGAAAAGGTCTGAATAAAAGCACCGAGCTGCATGTCCTGTTTTTAGAATTTTACGTGGTAAGTGATTTACACATAATGGAAAGTTCAATGAGATGTCATAAAGTGCACTTAACGCTGATCAATTTAAACCCCGGAATGTACCTTAGATCTCCATCAGACTTTCGCCTGTTTCCAGAATTAAGAGAGGCTCCTTGTGGATTGCGGAAGGACACTAATGAGAAAGTATAAAACTTCGTGTGACGAATTGGTTCAATATCCAACTTGCCGAGTTTTTTCTACGCAGGGATTTCTGAGCTTGTTTCATAAATTATCGGATCTCAACAACGATTACGTTGGCAAGTAAATATGAAAGGTAAAAGAAAACCATATTTTTTTACTGGGAATAAACGTTAACGCGCATGCACAGACTCAAAAGATTTTCATATTTTGTCGAGGTCGTTTTGAGGTCCTCAGGTCAAGCACACATCATCGGTGTAAGTCACATTTTTACTTGTTGGTTCGCATTTTACATGTGGCGCACTTGGATGCAAGAAATAATAGAATTGACTTTTCCGACGAATGACCCCATCTACTGTGTTTCAAAGTGGGATACATACATAAAGTCGCTTTTATAGCGCCGCCTCGCGCTCTGCGACGCCCAATCGCCATTGCCCCCTATCCTCCCAGAGATCATCAGGCAATTGGCACCTTCTGATCTCCTCCTCCACCCCTTGTCGCCAACCTTTCACAGGACGTCCACGCCGTCGCCTTCCGGGAGGAACCCAATCGAAGACCTGCTTGGGCAACCGGTCGTCTGCCATCCTTCGCACATGACCATACCAGACCAACTGCTTGGACCTAATATCGTGCACGATGTCCTTCTCTACACCCATGATCTCGCGTGACTTTAAAGTGGGATACCTCCTTTAATATTAGAGGTGGATTCGTGGTGGCCAAATAGATCCCAACATAAGGGAATGAAAGTTTTTGTAGTTACAACGGATGCTGAGTTGGGTCCAATTACTTGGTATAGCAGCTACATAAAATTTAATTGTAGTGGTTAATTGTTTAGTTGCAGTGAACAAACTATTGTAAATTAATGATGAATGTGGATGTTACCAAGAAGATTGAGTCCCAGCCGGAAACAGTTACAATAAAAAAATTGCGCCTCGCATTAGCTCGATATCTTGGTTTCACTACACCCGCTAATGTTCATTTCTGTATATCAGCTTTCACCATCAAAACACGCAAGGCTAACCAATTCGCAAAAAGCGTGCAATTGTAGATTGTAGAGCTTTAATCGTTCGCATTTAACTTTTCAAATGGAAAATCATTGGGTCGTGTTGTTCTGAAGAACAACTTCTTTCGAGTGTAAAATCGCCCAAAAAATAATGAGTATGCAATTTCAAGGCAGTGGCGGGCCGCATTGGACTGTTGGACACGTTAGAGACGAGTAGAAATGGATGTGAACCCACAAGATTTAGTTAATGACAATTAAAGCACTGCATTGGAAATACCTGTATAAAAAAATTTAGATTTAAAGTTTAGAACAGACTCCTGAGTCGTCTCAAGTTTCAAAATTTCCCGAGGGAAATCCCACGAACCCTCATTTGGAGGAAGAAGGAACCCACAAAGCTCCCTTAATGTAGTATTTGTTAGTGTCCTTTAGACCTCTCTTGACGATATATGTTCTTCGCCCCCCCCCCCCCCGCTCTCACAAAACGTTCATAGTTGCGCCCATGGGCGCCTTCCCTCTCCTCCCCTAACCATCCCGCCGTTAGCAGTTGTACTGTTGTATTTTCATCTGTTTTTTTTTTTTTGTAAGCCCTAAAACAAATTCAGAGGGGAATATTAAAATATTAAAAAAAAAAAAAAACGAAAATCACTCGTCTGAATTTAATTTCACTATTTTCACCCATTAAAAACGTGAATAATTGTTGTTATTAAACACAAAATCCGTTTAAAAATAAGAAAAACTAACCAACTAAAAATCCCACTGTACGATGAATCTTAGATACTGCCTAACTTCTAAGTCTGTGAAAAAAAAGAAAAAAAATTAGACAGCTAGAATATTTTGACGTTATATCTGTATAGGGAGCGTTCATAAATTACGTAACGCACCTTTTTGGCATTTTTGCCTCAGATCTCCC
The DNA here is from genome assembly GCF_918797505.1 of Bemisia tabaci. Lineage (NCBI taxonomy): Eukaryota > Metazoa > Arthropoda > Insecta > Hemiptera > Aleyrodidae > Bemisia > Bemisia tabaci. The sequence goes on from NC_092793.1 coordinate 53,054,652, forward strand.
GTCGGCAAAATAAAATAAAAAACTTCTAGAAATATAAGTATGCTCTTACTGTGTTGGTAGTTATTAGGTTGCGCAGTCCGCACCATCTAGCGCGACAAGTGACAAGGCAATCCAGATCCCTCTTCGAACGTTTAATCAAATGAGCACAATCAATCAACTGTAAACTTTCTTCGGTCAAAGTGAGCATGGAGCTACAGTCCCTAATTATAGTTACAAAGGTTGACAGAATAACAGCTCAATATAAACAAGGCGAAATCGTCTAGACATTTTTTTTTACCATTCTATCAATTTCCTTCGCACTAAGAAGGTTTTGCAATAATTTCAACACTCAAGGTATTAGAGGGTTCAAAAACCGACTGACAAATGACAAGATGTCAAACGTTAGGATACTTTGTTCACCTTGAGTCTGTCGGGGATAAAGACCGAGAGGTCATGATGAGGTTGGAATCGCCGCCAATGAATATGATCGTGAAATCAAGCGAACACATATGTATCAAGAAAATTCGATCACACTAAGATGCTTCAATAAAAAAAGACTCAATTTAATCTACATGGAGACAGAATTTCACAAAACCTACTAGATGACGCAAATCTCTCAACTTAAAAAATAATGACCATGGTCATGGAAAAATGGGTTATTGATCCAGTATTTTTCTTTCTTTCTTTTAGAAATTTGAAAAAATATTCGACAAGCGTGTCTACGCATTTCTTTTATTTTTCCCTTTTTGATTTTTCGACTATCCCCTCTGGCAATGTTTAGACGTTAAAAGTAAAACTTAAGTGGTGTTTACATATTAACTTGACAACTTCCTGAACGGCTGAAAGTATAGAAACATTGAAACCTTGAAATTCTAGAGCAAAAATAACTTAAGAGACGATTCGTATGAAATGAAAATTTGCCCCCAATTTAAATTGCTTCTGCTTTACGCATCTCATGTCAGTGGTCACAAAAAAATACAAGGGACACTTTTTGTGAACACGTAATGATAAGTGCGCATTCCTACTTACCTCGTGTTTGATATAATGCGATGCATAATCACAAATATACAAATTCGTTTGATGCAGTTTTCTGTGACGCATACGAAAATTGTAAGCTCCTGCTCCCCCCTCCGCTGGGAGAAGATGAGTCTGAAGGAGTGTACGTAGAAAATGTAAAAAGTGTGCGAAATTGTGTCTCCGCCAATCCCTAAGTAGCATTTTGGGACAAAAGAAAATCGCAATATTTTGAAATATTTTGCGATTTTTTCAAAATTTTTGGCGATAAAAACACTAGAATCATCAATGTCTGAGCGACTATTGTCAATCTTGTCGCAAATTTATCTCTAAAAATAAATTGCGTTAGATAAAATCGAACTAATCTCATTTGATCACGATTTTTTTTTTTCGATGATACTGAGATAAATCGCCGCTGAAAATTGCGATTTTACTGCTACTTCATGCCATAAAATCACAATTCCCCTAAATTTTCTATCCGATGGTTTTGAAATAAATCGACGTCGAAAAAATTGCGATACATTCTCTGAACAAATTGCAATTTATCGTGATTACTGCTACCTAGTATACGTGAAATAACAGTAATGTAACATGTATTATGCAGTTTATGTAAGTCAAAATTGAAGAGGATAATATCTAAAAAAAAAAAACCTACCGCCCTCGTTTTTTATAAACAGCTGAAGATAGCTTACCGGCATTTTAAAAATCGACCTCAAAACGTGCGACTAAACTGGTGGGTATAATTTCCGCAACGACGTTGATTATTATCAAACCACATAAGAAAGAAAGTCAATAGGCTCATTTCGAACAGGACGCAAACGAGGAACTAACCAGCTTTAGAATTGTAACACTTGTGAATACTGCCAAGCTAAGGGAAAACGCCGTATAAACCTTGAGGTGTTGCCAAATTCCCTTGATACAAAACTAATTTATTGAGGAAGTTTTAAATGTTTTGCTTCAAATTTTCCTGAAAATCTTGTTCGCAATTTGATCTAAAATATCTGAAAATTTTAATTAATAATATGCATAACTTTCTTCCGAAATACATGTTTTATCCGGGGGAATTTGGCAACTCTCGAATGTTTATACGGCGTTTTTCCTTAGCACGACAGAAAACTCGTTTCTCTTAGCAAGCAAATAATGAGCTGAAGTTTTGAAAGAATGAAGACTGAGTAGGAAATGAAAAATGTTCAGAGGATCGGGATTGGTCACCCGAGTCCCGTTTCCTCCTTGCGGTGCAATTTTCGATTCTAGCATGGTTTCATTTTTTATCCAACTGAGTTGAGACAAAAGGAGAAACAATTTAATCATTGTACTTTCCTAACCTCCTATTTTCATAATCATAGTCTTCGAAGCATAAAGCATGAGTAATAGGTAAAGGAGATAATTTTCCTTTTTTTGCACTTGCACACGCGGTTAAATTTTTCGTACGGTGCGTATGAACATGAACGAGACCTAACGTCTAATGTTTGATTGAGAAGTCTTTTGAAATTCTGTTTCATAATTTACAGACTAATATTTCTGTTGTAAGTAGACAGTTCATTTGATGGTTCTCATCGTATCGCACAAAACGCAGGGCTTTGAAAATAACTGTGCTGGTGGACAGCAATCAACAGTGTATCATTGTGCACTCATGGTGACCAGTTTGCCTTCAATACTAAAGTAGGCAAAGTGCGTGGCTTAGGAGCAGTAATAGTTGCTCACTAGCCACGTTCATTCACATGAAACATTGTATCAAATGACTATCTATCGAGAGTGCACCATTCCACACTCATTCCGATCGGTTTGCCTTCAACACTATAGCTAAAATAGGCAATGTGTGTGACTCGGGAGCAGAGTGCTTGCAGTTCATTTATTTTAAAGTAAAAAAAAAAATCATGATTATGTGATCTTATCGAAGTATGCAGGAATTCCTTGTGTTCGTAGGTGCCTATGAATAGCCACACCAATAATCCACGTTTGGTAAGTTTTCTATAAAGTTGGACTGTTGTGTAGAGTATACGTTATTTTTAAATTGTTAGAGTATATTATTTCGGACCAATTTCTGAGAGGGTTTTTTGGTTCAGGATACGGTGCCATACATACCGGAATATAACCACCTCGAAAAAAACAAAATTAGAGGAAATCAGGCATACTCTGATATAGTTACGTTGATTCCGGGTAAATCCTTTCAATCAAGGGTGAATTCAATAAGCGAATCAACTTCATGCTACGTTCGTAATTTCTTTAAGCGCCTATTCCTGTGATACCTTTACTAATGCTTCTGATGTCAAAGCACCATGGACGATACTCGTTTTCCCGTAACTTACGTTATTGGCAGTGGTGTAGTTTGCTCAAAATTGGATGTATTTCTGCCAAACTGAACGAGACAGGTGAAAAAGAGGGGGCATGCTCGTTAGTCGAGGACCGTAAAAATCAATGGGAATCATAAAGCGCCAGTGACGTCAACGATGACAGATTCGGTATCAGGATCGACATCCGGAGTCTTTAACTCATGAGCCCTGTCCATAACGCTTTTGTCACATGTGTATGGCTCATGCGTACCGCATTCAGTGGCACATAGTTCCGTCTGACAGAAGGTCAAATCCCGCATTTCTATCTTTAATGGGAATCACGTCTTTAACATTGTTACTTGTGCAGCTTTCTAGAGCACACCCCATGTTTCCCACTCTTCCTTAGTTCCGTTTGGCAGAAATACGTTCAATTGATGGTTGAAATTTTGGTGAGCGATTTCCTTCATCTCAGCGGTGCTCCTATTCTTCGAGGAACTTGAAACCCCGTCCACATAGAAAATAGCTGAGAGCTTTTCTAATACGAACGAATTAGAGCTTTCCGGCTTGTTTATAGTCTGAGAGCTGCATGAAGCCTTACTAAGATGGGTGAGTAAATCAGAAATGGATTCTTTAGTAATTAAACTTTCCCGATAAAAGCATTATTTTATAATTAGAAAGACAAAATAAGTCGCTGAGACTTTATTGAGCTACTCTGGTTAATCCTAGAAGATCTGTATACAGGAGAGTATAGCCATCTCTGTGCCGCGCTCTCTGATTGGTTCATCATTTTTAGGTTATCATGGAGCTCCGAAGTTGGACAAATGTAAACAAACCCGACCCAGAGGAATACATATTGTCGACTGAGAAATAAATGATAATCACACTCAAAGTTTAATTTTCCGGAAAAATATCTATTAAAGGTCGATCCGAACTCAATTCAGAAGTTGATCATAAAAAAATGTCCATCGCATCCAAAATTACGTCTAGAACTTTGTAGAACGTTGTCGCCATATTCGACGGTGCAAGTCGGCAATCACATAACTCGTTTGCGGTGTCTGAAAATCTCCGCAACTATGTTATTTTTTTAAAGGAGAACAAATGGACATGATTCCTTGCAGTTTTTGCAGAATTTTCCTCGCACATAGAAGAAAAATCACGGCAGTTTTATGGAATTACCGTTGACTAGTTTCCCGTTTAAAAAATAAAGTATGACAGGAAGTCTGCGACGTCGCAAATCGAGTTATGTGATTGCCGACTTTCACCGTCGTATTGTTTCTTTACATTGGGTCAAGCTAGGAGTGGAGGGGCTGGGGTTTGTTGACATTGGTACAAATTTGGGGCTCCGGGATAGCCGACCAATCACAGAGCGGCACAATTTTTCCGTAGTAAAAGTATTGAGATGACAATACTCTCCCGTATACAGGTACTCTAGTTAGTCCCAAGGCGGAAGAACGAAGGCAGCTGGTTCCGTTTTGGGCTTGTTTACAGTGAGCGAGTAACGTTTGGTGTTTGGTTATGATGATTTTCTCCGACTCAAGCGCGGAAAATCCCTGGAAATGCGAACAAATTTGCCCGGTTTGAGCTATTTACTCCATCGTTGAAAACGTGATCTGACACGGGCGATTAGCCTAATTTTAAACTCGGTCCGAGTGGCATTGATCGCGTTCAAGGTGATCAATGTCAGTGTGCGAGGACCCACCTCGAGCTCGGGCAAGTGCAGCTTCTTCCGTGTAAACATGTCGACGGTGAAACTGCAGAAACGCCTAACTCGCTTCGCGGCGCACAGTGGACCAAGCCTTTGGGAGGGGTCGGACATGAATTTGTCGACTAAAACCGAAAATTTTGATGTTTATTTTGTTAGATTTTAAATTTCAACGGGTGCTCAATGAAGGAAATTTCACGAGGAAACCAATGGAGCCACTTCTAAAACCCCAAAGTTTTGTATAAACGGACGTTATGGGCTTTTAAAGTTTCTGAATTTTGTCCGACTTCCCCCATTGACTCGCTCCATTGTTCGGCGTTGCAGACTTCCTGACATATTTGAGTTTGTACGCAGAAAACTAATCAACGTTATTTGTTTAAAACTTCTGTAATTTTTCGCCTGCGCGTGAGGAGTATATTTTGTGAAAATTCCAAGCCATGGTGTTGGTTTTGTCTCCTATGAAAGAAATAAAATAAGAGTGAGGATTTTGAATTGCTGCCATTGATACTCGCGTTTTTCCAACTTTACCGTCAATATTTTGCCGAGCCTTGCGCACAGCACACTTCAAAACGGCCGCTGCAAGCGTGCTCTGTTCGGTTCCTGCAACCATCTGTCTGGGTTGGAAGCTCGGTCGCATGAATCGAGTGTACGGTTCCTAGAGCCGAAAATTCAGTTACACGCACCTTATAGTGCGGCCGATGTGCAATACCGTACTAAAGTCACTTACGGTTCATTGACCGGGGCGTCTTGCGGTCTTTCTTCAGTGTATCGAACCTACTCGTATAAGTGTACACTGAAAAAAGTTCAGACGTATGAATCGAACGTTCGGTGATCCATATCATCCCAACTATTCGGTTTGTCAAACTGAACTTTCGGTTCGTATAACCGGACATTCGGTTCATATGATTGAACTTTGTTCGTCAGTTCACTTTACCGTGAAAGTTTGGTCACACGAACCGAAAGTTCGTTTTGACAAACCGAATTAGTTGGGATGCTATGGAACATCGAACTTTGGTTCAGGCGACCGAACTTTTTTTTCAGTGTAATCAAGCCACACTTCGCAAAGGTCCGTTTCGTCCGTCCAAACCATCTTTTTTACAGAAATTGTCCGGGTTCATTCCCCTCGCACGAGAGCGAACCTGGATTTGATCTATTACAAGCTCAAGGTCGAAGTTCCGCTTCAACTGTTTTATTTGACCCCCTCCCCCCTTCCCTCACCACGGATCATCTCTAAGAACATTTCAGGCGAGCCTCTTTAGTAAAACAAACAACTATAACTCGTTTAAAATTCTTAATTTCCACAAGATATTCTCCAGGCATTGGTCCACTCCTCTATTAATAGACGCGTCTATTTTGATGAGCGCCGAAATAGTTGAGAAAAACACGGGCTGATTACGGTGGATATGGTTAATTTGTTTTGGGCGCGTGTTTGACGTCATGAAAAGTTGTGTTTGTTTTCGTCCGGCCTCGGAAAAGTCGCGAAAACACGAAAACAAATCTTAAAGCGCAATTGAGAAAATATGAAATCGGATCTGAAAAATGTGGGTGTCTCAGATTGCGAAAAAAACAGCCGGCGTATAAGAAAACAAAATATTTTTTTTTTCCAACATTTTTGACTGAATAACCCGGGACTCGCAGACTCTGAGGTAAAAGAATAATATGAAGCAAAACAAAATATACCATTCCTAGCAGTAGGCAAAAATTCGATAACATTTTTCAAGTTGGTTAACGATGAAAACACTCGTGACATCATGGTCAACTGTTATCGCAAAGGATCCGTGATGTTTGAATCACAGATTAGAATAAATCAAAACAATGAATTTCGAAGGGAGAAAAATGTTTGTAGTATCACATGATACATTTGAGGATTGTAAAATTCACAATTTGCATGAGCAGTGAGAAATTCGTTGGATAAATATTGTTTGTAACAGAACGGATATGATGTCATTTCATGGGCGCATATTCACAAAACTATGTTGGACAATGTATGCAGTTAATATTAAAACCTGCATTTGATCGGGTTTTAAAAGTAACAATCATAAAGGAAATAAACGGCTTCATTTTTCCATTACCGAAAAAATATAAGACTTTCTCAGGTTGATTAAGTGCTAGACCGTGTTGGGTCGTGTTTAAGTCGATAATCGATATTTCCCCATTTGAAGCTTTGGTAAAAGATCGAATATTAAGGTGTTCGTCGCGAACACCCTATTTATGGATCCCTCTCCATAAGTTTAAATGGCAGATCAACCGATATATCGCAAAGCACGCCACGCCTCTGAACATAATGACGAAACAGGGAGTCGTTCCGGAACATTAAAACTTATTAAGGGAAAGCTGTTTGTGGGACTTGGAGTCGCATGATAAGCTCCTTGGTTAGTTAAGGCTAGGAGAAAATCATTAAAAGGATCAACCATTAATTTGGGCAGATGAATGACCTCCGTGAACGGGTAAATTTTTGAAAAATCATTCATGCATGAGGGAATTATAATACTTTTTTACAGGGTGTGATTATTTTTCACCCGACCAATCTGAAGACCTATATTCATCCAACGATTACACGTGACCGGTCCTCATTCTACCTATGCTGTATTCCAACCTGCTGATGTTTTTTTATTTTATTTTTACTATTTTATGTAGTATTCAATACCCAAAGGAAGGACACTTCCTAGAATATTATAACATGAAATTTTATAACATTGCTATAACAGACTGCTCGAGTCCCGATACCCGTCCGCGTATATTTTAAAGGCACCGCAAAATAAATACGGTCCATTTGGTCCGTAGGTGCGTCGTCGCGCTTTTGTAAACGAAGACCTTGGCCTGATTCGCCATTTGATCGAAGCACTTATTTCCGTATTAAATGAGCGGCATAAATTAATTGAGAAGGAAGGTTAATCCGCCGCATTGAGAAAAAGTGTTTTTCAGTACACAAAATGAGCTTTTTCATTTATTCCCCTCCGATTTTGATTGTCTGCAGTGTTAAAAATTAAAATAATCTGATAACGCACGGATGAGATAGGGTCAATTTTGATTCTTTTTTGGAGTCGAATTTCGACGTTCCCCTCACGAAAGAACGTAAGTACATTTGGACTGCATTTTGCAATTTGGAACTATACATTAGGCAACTAAGCATAGGGCCTTTGCATAGGGCAACTAATGGCACATATCGACGGTGAAACTACCAAACCACGTATCTCGTTTGCGGTGTTTAAAAATCTACGCTCGCATTTTATTTTTTTGAAGTAGACCAAATCAATACCATTCCTTGAAATTTTCACAGAATTTTCTCCGCACGAAGAGGAAAAATCACAGAAATTTTCATGACAGGACGTTAAGTAGTTTTTCATTTAAAAAATAAAGTATGACAGGAAGTCTGCGACGTCGCAAACCGAGATACGTGGTTTGGTAGTTTCACCGTCGATATGTTGTTTTTAAACCGGGCTAGAATTTATAGTTCCAAATTGCAAAACGTAGTCCATTTTAGTGTCGCAAACTTCCCCAAGCAAATTGCATTTATACTAGGAGAACCTTGAGCATTTATAATTGAAAATTTCACTGATTTTTTTTCTGATCTCATGTGAAAATCAGACAAATTTTGGAAAAAAAATTGTATATCTATGTTTATTGGTGTAATAAATTAAATTGTTTGAGTCAATTTGGCAACTTTGGAATGGAGTTACGTTCCTTCGTTCGAATTGACTATAACTACGAATTGATTAAAAAATCAATTTGACTTTAATTGACTCTATTTGACTCTAAAATGACACGTGCTAACCTTAAATTACTTTTAACACTTACTTACTTCAAGACAGCAGTAAGTGACACTGTTTCTCCAGAGAGCCAATGAAAACAGTATTTTCAAGTATAGTACCGCCCTCTTCCGACAATTTCTAACTTGAAAATGCGTTTGTTGTGTGTCCGAAACGCAGCCATGAAAGTATGCTGAAGATAGCACTTACGGCTGTCTTGCCGAACAATAACCTAGCATGAAAATGAAAAATGCCTTTTTTATGTAATTAAAATAGAATCAGTCAATTTTTAATCATCCAAACCAATTTCTAGGAGTCTTTTGGATATGACAAAGAACGGAGGCTTCCTTCAATACAATTTTCCGGTCGGAAGCTTCTGAGCCTGTTTTCTCAAAACTTCATTTTTGCACTTACTGTTCTCTTCGCTATCACGGCAGAATAGTGCTCCATTTTTCTCGGTGTGGGGAGATTTTCAAAATAGGAGGTCGAGGCCAAGCTGAATTTGGTCGATGAGATCAAACGGTCGGTGGGTGTATGGAGAGGGCAATTTTTTGAAAGGCCTCTGTCGATCTCGCTGAGCGTGGAAGCCAAACCGGGGCGGCTGATCGTAACTAGTCCAAGGTTGAAAGCGACCTTTCGTTAATCGGTCTGAGAAGCTCCGATTTGACTTTGATCAAATCGAGTGATAGATCACCGTTGCGCCTACGAAGACTCGGAATTAGATTGGCTGTCACATCTTGGAAGGTCTAGACTCACACCCGTTTTAACTGATTGTACTATCCTTCATCGTGGCGATTCTAGAATAAATTCTGCAAAAGATCCATCTTGTAGGTCGAAGTCCGAGTCGAAACGTTACTGTCGTTTCTATTTTTCTCTTGGGTTAATTTTTTCGCCGCTCGATCTCACGCCCGTTTTAACTAAGTGTACTATCCTTCATCATGGCAATTCTAGAATAAATACTGCAAAAGATCTATCTTGTAGGTTGAGGTCCGAGTCGAAACGTTACTGTCATTTCTATTTTTTCCTTCTATTCATTTATTCCTTCGACAAATTTTCAGGAAAATTTGTGAATATTTTTCTACCGATTTTTCAGAGGATTACGTTCGTAATTTCATATAAAAAATCTAAAAATTTAAAGGAAAAAGAAGCATATAGCTCCCTTCAAAAATAAGTATTTCTAAGAGAAAATTTGACGACATTTGAAAGCTCATACGGCGTTTTCACTGAGCGCGACAGAGTATTCCTCAAATAGCGGATAAACAGTATATTCGTTATGGATTGAATCGACTCAAGGTCTCCTGCAACCGACAGGGTTTCAACTCCCGCTCTGAAAAAACGCATCGATTTTGAAGTAAACGTGGCATTCCTTTCATAGGAAAATGCGAAAACTTAAACTTTTGAATTTTTAATTTTTAATTAAAAAATGAATATAGTATTTTTTAAAAAGCTTTGCGTTTCGGTTTTTCTCCAGCTGATGTTTCTATACCATACTTCTTTGAACTGGGCGCTGAGGTTTCCAAGCAACCATGGAAATATGAAACTTCTAAATCCCGAATTTTAAACTTATATTTCACAAATAAATGAAGAATTTTTAAATAGTGGGTTTCAGTTTCGTCAGAAATGTGTTGCAACATGCTTCTTTGAACTTAGACCTGATAAAATCAACGCTCAGCTTTAATAGATCTAAATTTTAACCTTGTGTAAGAGGCTTGCGAAACAAGCACTAGCCATATTACTATCCAACCGCCCTGATTTTGCAAGACGAGTTGTAGCAAAATCTGCAAAAACTCCTTATGTAAAGCGGGAAAATTGGCCTGTTATAGATGCAAATTCACCTAACAGAATAAAAAAAAAATATAAATTCGTCTTATCGCTTTAGTAAAGCGAGAACGATAAGAAATGCCAGAAATTCACTGTCATTTCAGAAAAAAAGCAGCAATATCACATTGCTTTGCAAAGGAGCTGTTCTTGCATCTGTCTTGAGTAAAATGGTGTTCTTTTTGTACAATTTTTAACTTTAAAATTTATTTGTTGTTTGTCCAAAACGTAACCACGCAAGCATGTAGAACATAGCAAGCGCTGCTGTATTGTCAAACATGAAAGTTAAAAAAGCTCCGCGGCTCATGTAGTCGAAGATACATCAAGAATTTCAATTGTCCGAACAATTAGTAAGAATTTTTGGATGACAAGTAACAATTTTATGATGAGCAGGGGATTTGTATAATAAGAATTTTCGCTAGAACGGTACTAGAACCATTTTTTAAATTTTTTTATATTTGTACTTACTACTCTCTTTGAGAACACGGCAGTTGTGGTTCATTATTCAGTGCTAAAGAAACTGCTTAACTTCATCAGACTTCGCTAAATTCTCTGCGATGTCTTATTTTTCGAACAGAAAACTGAAGGCAACTCTGAAACATGAAATTTTGCGAGCATACATATTTATCATAATCTTCGGTAAATTCATTAAAAATTGGAAATCGTCTAGTAGCCTAATTTTCCATATAGAAAAATCAAATACTATTTTTTTTTTAAAAAAAATACCTATAATAATACCTATAATTTTTATAATTAATACTTTGGGTTAGTTGTTCTGAATAACGTTGTCGTGGAGACTTAAACGCAAGGGTAAGAAAACAAGTGACCATAATAGCATATCAAAGATGCGGCCGCGTCATTCCGTTTTTGGTCCAGTTAATTCTTATAATGATTTTGCCTTTTAAGGTGTGTTCGTGTCGTCTAACATCATGAGTGTACGAAAACAGTACTTTCAGTAATATATAAGAGTACAGTAATATATAAGAGATAATAAGGCAACCTCGCTCTGCTTCAGTACGTTGATTCGTCAAGTTGCTGAAGCTCGCGATGAAGCTTTTTCCGGGCGGAAAAATCCGGAGCGAGGCGGCAACGCGGAGTATTCCTCGTGGGAGAGCGCGACGCAAAACTGTCGAAAACCTTCGATAAGGTCAGTAATCCTTTCAGACGAAAACAACAGCCTCCACTTCAACCTCCACGGCCTCCCCGCCCCTCCCCCGTCTTGCGACTGTGGACGCCCCGCGGCGGCGACCCCCCCCCCCCCTCCCTAGCACCGCGGACGGTTCTAGCCGGCGTCCGGCGTCCGCAAGTCGGGTGCAACACATTAAAATATGCACGCGATGTAAACAAGCTAGGGAAGCGCCGGCCGGCCGGTGCCGGTACGGAGCCGGTGCGCGAACCCATTAGTCACCCCCGGGCGAGCCCCCCTCCCTCCGCGACCCCCTTTCACCCCTGTGACACCTCTCGCCTCTTGCGCAATTCGACGCAAAAAGGAAACTGGAAAATGCCACCATGTCCACCCTCACTCGCATTCTCACTCGAGTCCGGACGCTTTCTAGGAATGCCCGAGTCCTGGGATGCGTTCCAGGTAAATCGATGAAAACAATCTTATGACGTCACTATTTTATTCGCCGATCCGGAGCTTGAGCTCCAAGAATGGACTGATTTGGTGGCTACGTCATTCGATGAACGTAGCTATGGTTCGGTGGTTCCGACGTAAACAGGCACAATCTCATCGTATTTCCTGCTAGGTGAAGGGTTGCATCCGCGAGTGTTTTTCTCACCTTTGATGATCCTTTGAATGGATGGTCCACTAATGACAAACTCTTGATGCACTAAGATAATAACTTTGACTACTGCTCATGTTTAATTACTGTGATTGGAACCATCGAAAAGTAGTTTGTAGAAAATTGTAAGAGTCTTATAGCGGCAAAATCCGTCTATTTTTGGTCATTTGCTTTGATGGACCTGCGTGGAATTATGTACATATGTTATTGTGCCACTTAAGTCACTGTATACCTTACTTCAACATCGGCGCGTGGATCAGGAATCGTAGAATTGTAATTAATACTTTGGGTTAGTTGTTCTGAATAACGTTGTCGTGGAGACTTAAACGCAAGGGTAAGAAAATAAGCGACCATAATAGCATATCAAAGATGCGGCCGTCAATCCGTTTTTGGTCCGATTCTTATCATGATTTTGCCTTTCAATGTGTGTTCGTGTCGTCTAACATCACGAGTATACGAAAGCAGTACTATTTCAATGAAAAATCTACCTTAAAATGAAAATCTTGGTTTCAGATATATCTTGTTTTCTGCCTAAAAATTAGGTGTTGGACATTTTTCAATCATACTTAAATCAACTTTGAGTGGACGAGTCTCATACTCCTCAGCCATTGTGAAGCGAGAAGATATTGCAAACTAACTCTGCGAACAAATCGGCAATTCATTACCACTTTTTCAAAATTGGTTACCTCAACCCCCGAACGTGATACAGCTCTCACAGGTCTTGTCCATTGGCTATCCCTTGATTTGATCTAGGGTTTGATCTAGAGTTTCATAATAAATTACGAGTTACAACCAAGTTGCATTTTTTCGTGTGTTTTGACAAGAATCCCAGGAGGAAAAAATGAAGATTTTCACGTCCAAAGTGGCGGTGTGTTTGTCAGAGCGGAGCCTTGAATAAGTTCAACGCACTATCTGGAACGTTCGAAGGTGAAATAAGATCGGTATTTTGAAGAGCAGAAAACATTGGCCAAGATCTGTTCGTTTCCAACATTAACGCTTTACTTCCGCAAAGGACAAACCTTCAGCCGATATCAACAATTGACTTTACGCATGATAAAATGACACTGATCAGCTATGGCGCCTCCAAAGACTTGAGAATGAACTCATTTCTTCCCGGAAATGAGGATCTACTATGCATCTGCCAGTCAATGTAGACTTTTCTGCTTCATTCTTCGGGTTTTATTGTTGTTCATGTTCTCTCTTTCCCTCACTTTTCATTTCTTTTCGAAAAAAAAGCTAATTGCATTTGTTGCCAAAGTAAGACAATTAGATTTAATTTAATAATTTAATGTCATTCGATCTTATAGAGTTGTGCACCCGAAGTGATTGACCTGTATCAAATAGTGTCTTCGGCGTGGTATACTTTTCGAAGCATAAAGCTGAAATGCAAGTTCCTACGCAAATTGTGACATTAAACTTGAATCTTAGACTGTTCTGATGCACTTATCGAAGTTTTTGAGTTTTTTCCTCAGACGTCATTACTACATGCTCTCTCACCCCTTAAATTTTCAATTTTAGTCACAGTTTGTTTTACCGATTTAGGGAGCATTCACAAATTGCTTAACGCACTTTTCCGGCAGTTTTTACTCCCCCTCTTGTAACGCTTTTGTGACGTAGGTACGTAGGTCTCCGTCCATCGACACGTGAAAACAAAATGACGTAATGCTCTACTCGCCCCCCCCCCCCCCCCCCACAGCGTTACTCAATTTATAGACGGTCCCTTACCATGATTACCAAGATTTTAGAGCTTTCGACAGGTGACAATCCCATCATAAGTCCATTCTGTTCAGATTTTGGAAGTGTAATCCAGATTTGTTATAGTACGAACTGAAAAAAAAGTAGCTTGGATCCAAAGCCCAGACTCCATAAAGTCTGACATAAAAAATACTCTTAATTCAAGCGGATTCTCTCTTATATCAAGAGGAAATCCCTTTCTATTAAGAGACTTGCTTCTCGATTCAGGCAAAAATCCGATGGAATCAAGAGTATTTTTTCTTGTCAAATTTTTTAAAAGTCTATAGATTCCGGATACAAGGGACTTTTTTCCCAATGCTTGGTAAAGTCGTGAATTCCCCTGCGTAAACCATGTAAATGTTTAATTCTTGTCACGGGCCGATTTTCATGATGTTTGTGACAGTTGACAGTAACTAATCTCTAAATGAGGCCGCTCAGATTAGGTTAAATCCCGGGAGCCCGTAAAGCGGATCTCACAGTGAGCAAGACGCCCTTTGGTGGTTAGGCATGCAGGCAGCGTAGTAGCTAGGGGTTACACCCCCTAGTAAGAGACTCTCCTTTTCGTTCTGGCAAAAGTTTGGAGGCGACCAAAGAGGTCTCTCTTCGAGAGACTCCTAGGAAAATTGAGGCCCTTGAAACTACTGCGGTGGAATTTATCGGAAGATCATTGAAGACGCAGCGCACGACTAAGGTCGGCAATTGGGATTCAGCGCCCGATTCCAATCCTGTTTGGGAGTCCTTCTTTCAGAGGCGAGGAATTCCGCCGGGCTAAGGAAAAACCCCGCATGAACCCTCATGCGTTGTCATCTTCCCTCCGATAAGACACAAATTTCCCAGTAAACTTATGAATATCTTCCCTCCAATTTTTCAGATAGTTTTGTTCGCAATTTCACCTACAGCTCTTGGAAATTTCAAAGGAAATATTCATAGCTTCCCTCAAGATGGAACATTTTATCCGGGGAAATATGGCAACTCTCGAATGTTCATACGGCGTTCTTCCTTGGCACGGCAGAATTCCAGACGGGGCAGCCGGCGTCTATTTTTAACCGCGGCGCGGGTCCTCACTTCTCGGGAGTCCTGCCGTGGTAGCGAGGAGAGCAGTAAGTGCAGGCTGGGATGAACCTGGAGACACATAACAACATGTGCTAACCAGGGCTCATGTAGAAATCCGCTTACTGCTCTCTTCGCTATCACGGCGGAGTCGGGAGGCACCTTTCAGGTATCCGCCGGTGATTTCACCGTTTCCGTTTCAGGCATTCCTCTTCCCGCGGTTTTCGCGGCGTGGTCGCCGCGGTGGCGACGACGGTCGCGGGTTCGTCTGGAGCCCGCGCTTTCCACTGGAATGCAGCTCAAGCTCGTGTCGTGCTCCACGCGGCCGCCATCCTCGCCAATCCCGGCTCCAGCTCCTCACGTGGTTACTCACGCTTCCACGTGCTCCCTCTCCATCATGCCACTCAGCTTCCCTCGCCATCTCACTTGCTTAGCACAAACGTAAAATGAGTTGGCGCATTCCTCATGCTCTTTATTACTAGAGTACCTTTATAGACGGAGTATGGCCATTTCTGTGCCGGTTTTTCATTGGTCGCATGAAAATAGGCTGACACGATGTTCTTACGGCCGTAAATAAACAAACAAGATGGCTGTTATCAGCAAGCAAGTTTGAGGTTATGCACATCTAACACCCATTTGTGATTAAGGCGAAAGGCGATTTAACAGTGTTTTCATGTGTTTTTTCATGTGTTATTGGTAGACGTGCTAGTTTAAATTGCTACTGACGTATAATTGAAATTTTTGTCAAATTTTAGCTTCTTATCGATGTTACGATGAGCCGCCATCTTGTTTGTTTATTTTACAGTAGATTAGGATTTCCATTCAAAGGACATAATATTTGTGGGATTTTGGTTAAAATCCCTAGTATCTATCTACCATCGTCTCAAGATGGCGGCCAATTCAAATTTTGATAATTTCAACTTGATCGTCCCACTATTTTGGATTGGTGATGGTGAATGATCTCTAGGTTTCGCCGAAAAATTGTGTTTTTTATTCTCTTTCCAGCATGTGTTACTTAATCGGGATGGTAGAAAACAAACATTTAATCAAGGAGGAGGCGGCTGGGAAAGGTCAAATTTTTTTTCACAACCGCTTTTCCATGATTCGTCATTGGAAGAGAATGAACAATGTAAGTTTTTATGGAGAACTACAAGTCGCTAAGTATCATCAATCGGAAATGATGGCCTAATGAAGTTGAAATTTGAAAATTTGAAGGGTTCTAAATTGACTTTTGAGGCTATATTTACATATTGAACCAATCGATATCGATACAATCTCACCTGTTTGATGTATCGAATACTATCCATAGAATATTCGGTACAAAACCTAACTCAACGAATGTTGGCCAACACAGCATGTAGGAGGCCAATATATTAGTCAATAATATTTTCAACTTGCAGATCATCTCAAATGATGTTGTGTTTGAAGACGCGTACGTGCAATTAGAATTCAGATAGAAACAAATGCGCTTGAAAAAAATACGTTGAGTGATAGGGAGGGAGGGTGAGAGGGCCGCAACTGCATCGGCGATCCATCACGATTGTTTACGTCTCGGAAAAGTCCCGATGGGTCCGACGGTGAGGTGTCAATAACAATACTGGTGGGTTTCGCCCTTTTAATGTGCTCGCGCTCATTAGGGCATGGAAATTTATGCGGTGGCGCGCTGCGCATTTTCACCGATCGCTCACCTCGCGAGGAGCCCCGCGGGGACCCGGGATTTTCGCGAGAAGTGACAGCAAGGTTATTGTCTTCCCGGACGACATGATGATCCCACGGCCCTTGAAACCGGAGGCAAGGTCTTCCCATCTTCGCCGCCATCATCGACGCCACGTCCACCTGAAAATATCAACGCTCCAATCGAAAATGGAGATGTTGCTTGTGTGAGGGATTTGCGATTTGACCATTGATTAATATGTAAAAGTTCGCGAGACACACGATGGTGCCACTGGTTTTCTCTGAAATCATCTCCCAAGCTCAAAAAAAGCTCTCAAAGTGAGGCCAAAATGGTGGGGATATCCCACCCTTCCCTGAGAGTCCACCTATACATCAAAACAAACTCTCCATACATAGATAGGGAGCAAATACATTAGCAGGGTTGCCACTTTATTTGGGGACTCCAAAACTGAAAACACGGCATCGCTGCTAATGTATTTGCTCCCTATCTTTGCATGGAGAGTTTGTTTTGATGTAGAGGTGGACTCTCAGGGTAGGGTGGGATATCCCCTCCATTTTGGCCTCAACTTGAGAGCTTTTTTTGAGCTTGGGAGATGATTTCAGAAAAACCAATGGCACCATCGTGTTTCTCGCAAACTTTTACATAAGAATTAATGGTCGAATCGCAAATCCCTCACACATGCAACATCTCCATTAATATCAACAAATTTTCAAGTCCGTATAAATACATATATATATATTTAGACTCTTGACTCGGTTAAACATTTTAGTTTATCACGGAAAAAAACAGTTGGGTAGCAGTCATCATGGTCAAAAGCGGCACAACCAGACAGTATGGTAACTTCGACAAAAATTATGGTCACAATGAGGAAAAATCTTGTTACTTTCACGATCATTTTTATGAAATTTACCATACTCTCTAGTTTTGCAGTTTATTACCTTAATATGATAATCGCTACCTAATTTTTTTCCGTGATCCTTTTGTATTTTTAATATTGTAAAAATAAATACGCTAATATTCAGAATCGTGTATTATTGATTCACGTCAAAGGATCGATATCTATCATAGGACACAAAGTTGGTCTTAAAATTATTGAAAACAAAACCAAAAAATTTACTTTCCCAAAGTTTTGTTCTAGCAATCATGAAAATCATGAAAGGGAGAGAAATTGAGCGAGAGAAAAACATTTCAGACTTTTTGAAGAAATATTCTATTTATTGCTAATTTTACCTGATTTTTTTAATTACAATTTTTTCGTTGACTACCCGATTTTTCAGCCCAGCAACCAGGCTAAAAAGGTCAGCATGTAGCACTACTGACCCAGAATGGATTTTATGAAGCTTATACTCATGGTGTGGGAATTCCCCCTGGAGAAGTGCCAGAGCTCGAGAGGCTACACCCACAACTTGATGAACTACTGCCAACGACGAGACTCGAACCAACAACCCGTTGAAAACAGTACCTAGACAAACAAATACGTCACTAAAATCCTATGTGTGGCTTAGCGTACTGCCGTGCTAAGGAAAAACGCTGTATGAGCCTCCAGGCGTTGCCAAATTTCCTTTGAAAAATCACTTATTTTCAAGAAAAGGATGTGTCCCATGAAGGAGGGTATTTTGGCCCTAACTTGGTTAAAAAATTGAAACAGCTTAGAATAATGTCATGTATGGTCAAACCGACTCTTAATCATCTACTCTGTGAGAACTTGTCCTTATTTGAGGTGTTTTTGAAAGGTTTTTGCCTGAGCTACTAGCGCAAAGTAGTGAAGTGTTGAAGTTTTCTCGAATAATTGCTCATATTTTCGGTCCTAAATTAGATTGTTAATGTATGAGCACAAGTGACTATCACTTTCTTCTTAAAATATGTTGTAATGGGTGTACTAAAGATTAACATATTTGAATACGAAAGTGGTAGTCGCTTGTGCTCATACATAAACAATCTAATTTAGGACCGAAAATGAGCAATTATTCGAGAAAACTGCAAAACTTGTAACTACTTGCAACTACTTTGCGCTGGTAAATCAGGCAAACCCCTTTCAAAAACACATCAACAAAACAGCCCTGTCAATGTGTTTGCTCTCTATCTTTGCATGGAGAGTTTGTCTTGGTGTAGAGGTGGGCTCTCAGGATAGCGTGGGATATTCCCTCCATTTTGGCCTCAACTTGAGAGCTTTTTTTGAGCTTAAGAGTTGATTTCAGAGAGCACCAGTGGCACCACCGTGTTTCTCGCAAACTTTTACATAGGAATCATCAGTCAAATCGCAAATTCCTCACACATGCAACATCTCAATTAGCGCAGCTCCTGTTATGAAAATTCAAACCTGGAATTTCATTTCAATCTGACAGCTGCGGGTATTCTTCTCTCTGCCAAGCGCGTCTGCGATCACTGGCTGTCTGATTTATCCGACTCATCTATTCTGATCATATTTTGCATGCAAAGCAACAATATGTGCAGCGACGTAAACACCTTTTATTTATTTCTTCTTCTTCTCCGGGCTTGGATCTTCTAAAAAGGTACTGACTCGATCAACAACCCTTCCTCCAGCGCCGGCCAGCCTATTGTTAATGGTTTGTTTTGGTACATACCGGTGCGGTGGAAACTCACAGCATTTTAGCAGCGACTCGTGACAAGCATCGGTAAATTAAGATCTATAGATCAGTAGGGTATTTGCCCTGATGTGTTTATTGTTTGGTCAGTGACGTGTGCTTCAATGTGATGCGCAGTTAAATGTTCCATTGTGAAGACGAATTCTTAATTTCGTAACGAGATGTATTCGCGAATTTCATGCCGCACCACTAAAACCATACGGTTTTCTATCTTTCTTTTTTTGTAACTATTCAATCGCTGTAAAACTTTATAACTATACGATTAATCAAGTAATAATTGTTTTTATTTTGGATTACTAAATGAATGTTAAGCACGAAATGAAAATTTCGAGCTAAGCGATTTTTTATAAGTGATTCATTATATGGCTTTTTCAAATTTTGCAATACTTGATTACAAATATGAATTTTTTTAAATGACTTTTCACATTTTATCTCTTTACTCTCAACAAATCATCGAAGGACATCAAAAGTCACAGATTTGAAAGGTTTTACTTACAGGTATGCTTCCCTCAAAAATATAGGTGCGGCATCATACATGCGACAAATAGAGAGTTGTCCTCGGTCCCGTCATGAAATAGTTTACTTTTCTACACTAGCGTTTAAGTCTCCAAAATTTCTTGTGCGTTCCCCGACTCATTAATGTATTAAAAAATAACATGTTGAAAGCCATGGCCATCATGGCCAACTGGTCTGACGGGACGAGTAGAAAGTCATCACGTCATATAATGGTGTTTACTTTTTCACGCTGCGTTTAAATATCCAACACTTCCTGTGAGTTTCCCGATAAATTACTTGGAGTGTATCTTGCAATAATGAACTTCTATTGCTGACACTTTCATACTAGTACCTACGTACATGTATAGGGATACTATTACGGTGAATGTGATCTGTTCTTTCTAAAATTAGTCAGTAGTGTAGCTCCTTACTGCAAAAGGAGGTTCAATCGCTTTGTCAATGACTCGCCGATTCATCTGACTTACAAAGCGCAAATCGTATATACTTTAAAAGCCCTGCGGGTATGGATTGCTGATTTTTAAAAAAGAATGATCTTAATCGGTACATCCCTATCATAACAATGATGTATAGTTATCAATCGAGGTCTTTTGACAAGGATTGTAGATAAAGGAAGAGAGAAGATGAAGATTATTCAGCAGATTAAGAAGATTAAGATTGAGGAAATGAAACCCTGAGCGAAGTATTTACTCGTATACATTCACATTCATCCACATAAAGTCTTTTAACATATTTTCATTAAAGCAGCCATGGTTTTTTTTTTGTTTTTTGTTTTTTTTGAGCAAATGAACTTCAGTCGGTTTGTACGCACTACGTAATAAAACTAGATTTTGCCGTAAAGAACTGATATTTAATCAATATTAATTACACTAATTTAAGCGGAGGGTATGGATTTGATCGATATGAATCGATCGAAAAATGAAAACGTGAATCGATCGACATGAATCGATCGACACCGATTCGATCGACAAATTGTTAAAAAACCGGTGTCGATTCGATCGACATGAATGGATCGAAAAATGAAAACGTGAATCGATCGACGTGAATCGATCGACACCGATTCGATCGACAAATTATTAAAAAACCGGTGTCGATTCGATCGACATGAATCGATCGAAAAATGAAAACGTGAATCGATCGACGTGAATCGATCGACACCGATTCGATCGACAAAATTCGATCGACTCACGGATTTGTCGATCGATTCACGGGTTTGTCGATCGAATCGGTGTCGATCGATTCACGTTTTCATTTTTCGATCGATTCATGTCGATCGAATCGACACAGGTTTTTTACCAATTTGTCGATCGAATCGGTGTCGATCGATTCACGTTTTCATTTTTCGATCGATTCATGTCGATCGAATCCATACCCTCCAATTTAAGCTAGTTATAATAATATTCAATTAATAAAATAATGTGCTCTGAATGTTTCTATTGGGGCTGATGGTTTTTTCGCCATAAATGTCTCTACTTCTCCTCCTTCGTCTCCCTGATTTTCTTCTTCTTGCTTTTCGTTTTACTCTACTTTCCTCATCTCTTTATATTCCTCATTCACGGGTTTGTCGATCGATTCACGGGTTTGTCGATCCATTCACGGGTTTGTCGATCGATTCACGGGTTTGTCGATACATTCACGGGTTTGTCGATCGACTCACGGGTTTTTCGATCGATTCACAGGTTTGACGATCCATTCACGGGCTTGTCGATCGATTCACGGGGTTTGTCGATCCATTCACGGCTTTTGTCGATCGACTCACGGATTTGTCGATCGACTCACGGGTTTGTCGATCGATTCACGGGTTTGTCGATCCATTCACGGGTTTGTCGATCCATTCACGGGTTTGTCGATCCATTCACGGGCTTGTCGATCGATTCACGGGTTTGTCGATCCATTCACGGGCTTGTCGATCGATTCACGGGGTTTGTCGATCGATTCACGGCTTTTGTCGATCCATTCACGGTTGTCGATCGAATCGGTGTCGATCGATTCACGTCGATCGATTCACGTTTTCATTTTTCGATCGATTCATGTCGATCGAATCGACACAGGTTTTTTACCAATTTGTCGATCGAATCGGTGTCGATCGATTCACGTTTTCATTTTTCGATCGATTCATGTCGATCGAATCCATACCCTCCAATTTAAGCTAGTTATAATAATATTCAATTAATAAAATAATGTGCTCTGAATGTTTCTATTGGGGCTGATGGTTTTTTCGCCATAAATGTCTCTACTTCTCCTCCTTCGTCTCCCTGATTTTCTTCTTCTTGCTTTTCGTTTTACTCTACTTTCCTCATCTCTTTATATTCCTCATCTTCTTCCTTCTCTGTTTCCGTTTTCTTCTTATTCCTCCTTTACTTCTCATTTGTTTCCTTCTTATTCATTCTCGTTTCCTTCCTCTGTTTCCTCTTCTTTTTTATTTCCTTTTCCTCTGCTTTTTTCTTTTCTTCCTTGTCTTCTTCCTCTTTTTTAACTTCTTTTTTCTTTTTTTCTCATCTTATTATTCCTATTCCTGTTCTACATTTTCCTCTCTCAGTATAATTTTCCAATGCATATAATTGCTTTATTCGGTGAGCCGGAAATAGAAGTAACTTATTGTAATATGTTGTCCCATTAGAAGGGAAGTGATTCAATAATCGTATGAACATCCAGAAATTTAGCATGTAATAGCTGCATAAAACTGTCATGGAAGTTTCATTTCGAGACTAGTTGGCGTAAGTACGAAAGTGCCTTCAACCGTGTGGTATACGCCTCCCGCCACGCTTCCCGCCGCTGGTTGTGTCCGCAGCAGATTGGATCGAGAGAGACTTATTGTAGATTAAAAACTTCTGTGAGATATTGCATGAAATTTCAAGAGGCTAGAAATGTACGAATAACAATGGCATATTCATCATTCTCAAATGCTAAAATACAACCTGCGCTGAAAATAACAAATAATACAGGGACAAGAAAAATTTATCTTTTTTATTCATTTATTTATTTATTTATTTATCTATTTTTTATTTTTTTTAAGTTCATCGGCGTTGTATTTAAAAAAAAAGGAATGCTTTAAAACATGTGTGCATTGAGTATCGACTTATCGGGATTCAGATACCACGATGGATATAGTGATGGACTATTAGGATTCAGACATTTGTTGAACTTTTTTCCCTCTAAAATGGCTTGAGTGACTCGGTTTTTTCCGACACAATGCAAGTCCTACTGTGTTTCATTGTTCGTATTAATTTTTCATATTAATTCCTATTTATTTACGTCAAAAAGGACACAAGTGAACTGCAGTTTTACTTCTAAAATGGCTTAAGTGACACTTTTTTTAATGCAACATAAGTCATCCTATTTTTCTATATTCTATGTTTGAAAAAATCTTAAAAAGACGGGACGCGATCTTCCGAAGTACGATCTTACTGTGGATCGACTTTGTTTTCCCATATTTTCGTAATGACTATGTCAAAAAGGACGGGAGTGCTCTCGAGTTTTTCTTCTGAAATGGCTTAAATGTCCTTTTTTAACCTGTTTAAACTGCATTCTCTTTTTTCATATTCAGACTATTTTTGTAAAAAAAGAAGTAAGCTGTTTCTCGATTTTACTTTAAAATTGCTTAAAGAACATGCGTTATTTCAAATGCAACATTTGTTTACAGCATTTAGATGGGCTTTTCTCGTAGAAAAATTGATCTGAAATCAAGCTTTAGTTTCTTGTCTGACGAATAGGTCAATGTCGATGCCCAATTTTGCCCAATGTGATTAAGGTTTTTGCGAGCGAAAAGTTTATATTTACGAATTACATTGTAAATCATGAAAGTTTATCTTTTACTTGTGAGTTGATTTTAAAGTTTTCAATATATGTTCAACGATGTCAGGTTTTGCGTGAAATTTTGATGAGCAAACTTGCATCGTACTCGTAGCTCTTCATTTTCAACCCTGTCTAGTGGTTTTCTAAGAGAAACGGAAACCGAGGTGCCACAGGTAGCGAATAATAAAGACATTGCATAACCATGATTCACACTTTCGATTTCATGAGACAATCATTGGCACACTCTCATACGAAGAAAGTTCCTGGAAGAGCTCAGCAGTGAATCATTTCGATTAAGGGACGGCGATGAACATCATCTTGAATACTCGGTGATTCTGGATCATGCTTTCAATTTCATGAGATGACGTAATCTTCCTACAGTGAAGTTTTCACTTGCATTCCGTAGGGATAGACGCTATTAGTGCAACGTCACAGAAAAGCGATATCTATCGATTTTTTCGCATTGGTAGCATTGAAAGAGGTTATGCCAATGTTATTGTTTGGATCCAATTCGATATAATGGAGAATCCCTATGATGACGTCGCCACTAATAGCGTCTATTCCCGAGAGAGTGTTATGGTCAAAATAAAGGCGGTATAAAAATATGGGAGCCTTCACTCTCGCTGGCGGCCGGATCTGGACGACAGGTGACGTCATGGTGACACAACTGTAAGCGCAAGTGTAAACAGGAGATTCCAGGAGTGGGATTCATCATCGTGGGAGGATGAGAATAGTCGACGAGGTCGCCTGCGGAGATGACATCAGAGCTGGAAGGATAAATATTTTCAACGGAAGACTGAAAATACCTCTCACCCCTGGAATGGACGGAAAATTCCGAGAAGCATCTGACGTTGACCGGAAGATGGTAATGGTAAAGGCAGGAACACCTTCCTCGGAGCGAAGCGGCGTCATCGGCGAGGCTGCGGAAAACGCAGGTTCTCGGAGCAAATACCCCGGGATGAAATTCCTGGAAGCGGAAACCTCGGCGGGTGTGCTATGGCCATTAATCGGAGAAAAGTCATTTGCATAAATTCCAGCGAGAGTGAAGGAATAATGCCGGAGTCCGAGGAAAAGCCCTTCCCATCCATCGGTTGCCTCACCGATTTCGAGGAATTCAGTCTGAGCGAAAATGGGGAGCCCTCTCCCGCTCGGGGAGGGAGGGGCGGGGGGCGGCGGCGGCGCGGCGTCGTTGGCGTTCGAAACCGAAACTGGTTTATGGCGCGCCGGCGCGAGACTTTGCGCGGGAAAATTCTTCGGCGGGCTCTCAATGAAATGACGTCATCGGGAGCCGGGGTCGCCGTGCCTCGCCGGGCGGACGATGACTCAAGCTTTGAAAAGCGCCCATTGATGGCCGAGCGGCGCTGCTATATTCATGGGAACGTTTACCTCCTTTCTGTAGCCTCTTGCGGGAAAATGGCAGCGCCGAGACGGGGGCTGAGGACTTTGAGCTCCCGGCTCCCACGAGGCCACGCGGCGATTTCAGCCGAGTAGTAAATTGCTTTTGGCGGGCTCGCCGCCGTCACATTCCACGCCGGCTGGAAGTTTTTCTTCATTCACTCTCCTCGCTCCTGGGCCCCACGTGGTTTTCTACTCATTCTAGAATCTACTACCTACCGCTGAATCCACTAGCTACCACTACACTCAAAAAACAAGTATGGGAAGAGTGACTTGCCGGCCGAGTTATGGATCATGGAGCCCTAAAATATAGTTCGTGGAGCCATGCTTATAGGTTCACGACTAATAAGGTATGGCTCAGAAAGCCATACTGTAGACGGTAAGTCACTTTGGTTAGAAATTATGGATCTCCGAGCCATTTTTTATGGGTCTCAGAGTCATACCTTTTTTTGAGTGTAGATATGACTAGAATCTACTAAGTAGACGATGGATCCTTATCTTCTTCTATCTCCGTGTCTTCAAAAAACAATTAGAAGTCAAAAAAATTGCCACCGCTGTGTTCGCCTTCATCACTCAATGAGCTTGTTCAGTAATGTGAAGGAACTCAAGGTTATTTGATTTGAGAAGAAGTTTTGAATATCGATTGAATATGATTTCTTTATTTCACAGCAACAGACAAGACGCTACGGACGGGATGAGGAACTGACTGAAAAGTCAAGATGAGGGGATGGTCCACGAGGACGCAGATTCGTCAAAGCTAAAAAAAGTCTTAAAATTATCTCAAGGGCACAAGTGCATAAGGGCTGGTCCCTATTATATTGGATATTTGGATTGGATTATTGGATATTTACAGATATTTACATATTTACAATATAATGTTTATAACTTGATTTTTTTAAAAGTAGAGAGCGCACTTAGCTCACAGGAATTTTCTCGAATTTTTTCAAGTTTGATCGAATCGAAGTCGCGTCGTTTTTATGAAGATTCTGCCTGCCTCCCTCTCCTGCGTTTTAAATCCGAGATCTCAGTCTTTGTCGCGGTTCTTTCTCTCTTGCCAGGCAAACGTCCTTCTCTGGCTTCGAAAAATCCATTAAGGAGCGATTCTGCCTGGGACTTGGCTCCTACATTCTGCCAAGGAGGAACTCAGAGTGGGAGTGAAGAATTCCGCTGTGCTAACGAAGAACACCGTTTGAGCCTGCAGATTTTGCCCAATTTCCCTCAAGAAAGCACGATTCTCCGGAGTAACTTGGGGATATTTTATTTAAAATTTATTTGCAATTTAATAGACACTTTTTGAACATTTCAAGTGATAATATTAATAGCGCTCCTTTTTAAATATTTCATCGAAAAGATTTTAGCAGCTTCTGAAGGTGTTCTTCTTCTTTTTCTTCTTCTTCTTCTTCTTCTTCTTCTTCTTCTTCTTCTTCTTCTATTACGTAGAAAGCAATTCGCGCAACAAAAATTACTGAAATCGACTCTTCACAAAGATCAAGCGTGTTAGGGGAAATTTGATTTGCCTACTCGCAAGAAAAACAATTAAATGGACGTATTCCTGACAAACGGAACTATGTGCATCATGACGTGAGCCCTGTTATGCATATATTCTCATGGGTCTCGGGGCTCATTTCTTAATGCTCATATATGTAGTTCCGTGTGGCAGAAATGCGTCCAAATCAATACTCTTTTTGAGTCAAATCGCGCACTATCACGGTTGTGACGGGCTTCACAATAAAGCAGTGTTCCTTCCCTACCCTGTGTTGGTAATAGTGTATACAGCTGAGCTATAGCGCCAACATCATCCTTTCTCACTGAAGGGACAATTATATGGCAACTCAAAGTTGGCAATTCGACTCGTATGTGGTGTTAAGTTTTTCCACGAGCAGAGGATTTGAATTCACGCATCAAGAAACGTTAAATCTGTCAGTTAAAAGTCAATATCGGCAATTTTCGTTGCCCAAATCGTGGAAATTCAAAGTAGGAAAATCTACCAGAATGCTTTAATTCGTACCTTCTCTCATTGTTCATTTTTCTATATCCGCGTTCAAGTCTCCAAGGAAATCACATTGCTGATCTCCCCGACACCAGCAGCTAGCTGTAGCAAGCTTGCAAGAAATAGGGCGTAAGAGGATAGGTACCCAAAAGGTAGAATATTGTAATTCTTTGACATGACAAAAAGCGCGTGATGTCTGCAAAATGTCGTATTCTATTAGAGCTATGAGTTGACCCGGAGGTACTTATGTAAGATCGCGGATGGTGAATTTTTCTGATGAAAATGAAACTCAGAAGTCCTGCATTATTGCAGTGCAATCGATGGTTCATTTGCAATCAAGGAGAGCTGTATCTGAAAAATCGAAGAGTCCGCTGATTTTGAAGTAGAGGAGAGAGGTTCTATCGGGAGAAGTAATTGAAGGCAAATTGACAGTGGTACGGAAAACCATGGTTGGGCCGGGGATCTACTCCCGCGGTTTGACACAATCTTTAGTTTTGTGTAGTCACAATGGCGGTAGCGGTAATGTTCAGCCATAGTCATTGCAGTTCAACCGAAGTTTTTGCAGTATTTTAGCTCATTCGCCGTGGCTCGCGAGGGGAAGTTGAAATTGGACTGCACTTTGCAATTTGGAACTATAAATTGTTGCTCGTCTAGAAAAACACTAATGTGCATAGGAAAACTAATGGCACATACGTTGTTTTTAAACCGGGCTAGAATTTATAATTCCAAATTGCAAAATGTAGTCCAATTGAGATGTGTTAACATCGTGCAACAGCTGAATCGAAGCACCAAAATTGAGGTTGTCATATTTTCATAGCACAGAGATTGTTGCAGTGACGTTTAGTACGCGATTTTACTGACATAGACTTCAGTATTTTCATGAGCGGGATGTTAGAATTTACGCGTCAAGAAACATTAAATATCATAGTTAGGAGTTAGTTTCCGGGATTTTCGTTGCAAGAATCGTGTTTCGCGTAAAATTTTGGTTGAGAATCATGTGTCAGATTGCTTAAATTCGTACTTTGTCTACTGATCCATTCTTCATCTACTGATTCATTGCAAAGGAGGAGCACCGTTTGAGCCTTTGGATTTTGCCAAAATTCCCTCAATAAATGCAATTGTTAATTCGGAGTATTTCGTAACTATGTTTTCAAAATTTGCCGGGAAAATTATTTGTAATTTTAGCGATGAAAACTAACTGAAAATGTCAAAGAAAAATATTCATAACGCTTCTCAAAAATAAATATCTCAACGCAAGGAATTTGGCAACTTGTGAAGGTTTATTCAGCGTTCTTCTTCGGCACAATAATTGAATTGGTTTCAGGCTTTCGGCAGGGCAGCATTGCGTAACCCAATTCGGCATTTTTCACACGTCGAGTATTTTCAGTCGGAGTCACTGACTTCTCA
Source organism: Bemisia tabaci (assembly GCF_918797505.1). Taxonomy (NCBI): domain Eukaryota; kingdom Metazoa; phylum Arthropoda; class Insecta; order Hemiptera; family Aleyrodidae; genus Bemisia; species Bemisia tabaci. The sequence goes on from NC_092793.1 coordinate 53,083,136, forward strand.
TATTGCGTAGTAATTTCCAGAGTACCCGGCACGCTATTGTTTGCGCCGGCCGGGACAAAAAAGGAACGCGACCAGCGGCGGAGCACCAATCGATAGCTATCGATATTTTCTCATTAGGAGCTATGGTGAAGAATCGATTATCAAAGCGTTCGTAGCGAACATTCTGCCAATCGAGCATTTTCCATGGGTTTGAATGGCGGCAGAGCGATCGGAACAATCGCAAAGCACGACACGCCGCTGAACGAGACAGATCTGCCGATGGCGCGTCACGCCGTCACGCGTCTTCTTTTCCGCCGCTAATTAAATTGCTTTTTCAAAATAACAGCCAAGTCGTTAATTTGTTTTTCCACCGCAGCCGCGGCCGTGGGCGAAGTGATTCCGGTTATTTTTAGTCCCCGCGGATTTTTCGGGTGGGCGCGGTTTTTTTTTTTTTTTTTTTTTGGCGCGGAATTTTTCGGACGTCCTGAAAGCTACGAAACTTGACGGGAGGTTCAGCTTCGGCAATAAGGTAATGTCCTGTACCGTCTGTTCGAATACCAACCGCGCGGGCAGTTTGTAAACATGTCAAATAGTTCAAGGCCGGGCAATCACCGGTCAAGCTGTTCAGGCTCGAGACTAATTTTTAATTTTATTTTGTTTCCAGCTCCGATGCCGATGGTAAACATTTTATTATAATTGTCTTTTAAGGCGTATTTCTTCTGTTTTTAGTGTTTAAAAAAAACCGTTTTTTATATATAAAATAAAATAAACGGTGGGCAAAATTGTCGTTCTCTGAACGAAAGAGTGTACCTACATGTCAACTTTGCAAAATTTGTACTCGCAAATCATACGTTCTCTGATAAATATGTGAGCAATTTAAGTGCTAATTTCAATAGTTTTTCCTCTGAATACTTGAAAAATTAGCAAACTTTCCTACAGAAATCGCACGGTCTTCTTCTCGTAAAAAGTTAAATTATTTGAGTCAATTTTGCAATCTTGGAGTAATAAAGTTACATTCACTCATCCGGGAAGCAACGATTTCAAACAATGAAAAAATTTGTTTAAAATGAAAAAATATTTTTCGAAGCATTTCAATTTTCTCCGCTAAAGATCTGGCTAATGATACACCCTAAATATAGTTAAAGAATAAAATGAGGAAGATGAAGAAAACGCCGAAAATACAGGCTAGGTGAAACCTTTTTGTCCCATTTTTCGCCTTCAATTTTTGAAGTACGCAAAATGTTCTCCCACGTGCTCAAATTGTGGTATCGCACTTGTGGTAATGCAAAAATGCGTTGAATATGCGTGGAGTTGTGGTAACCTTCTCATAGTTTTAAAGTAAGCTCTCCTAGACGATCACAAGGCAGGCGTTTCGCCTTCACTTTTCCAAGAGGCAAAACGGTCTGCCTCGTGTTTGAATGCTGGTGCAAAAATGCTTTGAAAATTCGTGTGCTTACTGGAGCTCGTTTCGCCTTCACTTTTCCATGTGGGCAAAATGGCTTCCCACGTGCTTGAATAGTGGTATTGCTCATAGTACAAACACGATTTGTTAGTAATACTCTATGTTTTATCACGTTTTAAAACATCTCTGTTTGTTATTTGTCCGACAGTAATTTTCGTTGCTGATTTGACTATTTACCTGAATTTTAGCGAGTTTCACTTTTCGCCTACAGGTCATACACGGAACTTTATCAAATGCTGAGGCTCTTTATCAAATTTCTAAATAAGTGGTTAAAAATGAAATTTGACTATTTGCCTGGAAATTCGACTAAATGCCTGATTTGAATGATCGACTGCAACATAAATAGATTTTCAAACAAGTCTTGTATCACGATGCGTCTGTGAAACTTAAAAAACTCTCATGCTGAAACATTTCCATTGGATCGAACTACGGTAGCTATACCCAATTCTACTGATCGCTCCTTTCATTTTATCGTTACCAAATTATGCAGTGGAAAATACTTAAGGGCACTCGGTGCTCATAAAAAAAGCAAAAGTGCACCTCATATGCACGCAAATGCATTAAGCGCGAGAATGGGAAAAATACAAACGGTATTCCTACAAGACAGATCCAAGGGAAAGTTATACTCAATATTATGTCTATAGGATCAGCAATAATCCAGTCTCTCATACTCGACGAATGTCTCAAATATTTTGATGTCGAAAGGAAAAAAAACGAATGAAAAATAATTAGGTGATAGATTTCACCATAATGCAGATCAAATAACATCTGGTGCCTCTCACGCCATATTCATTTGATCAAACTTCTCCCAACTTAAGTTGCAGCATTGAATATTTCTTTGATGCGTGTAACATCAAAATAAAGAAAAATAAATTTGAACAAAAAATTGGATCTCGAATGTAATATCGGATCGAAAATGTTATTCAACTTTTCGTTCTTCTAATTGGATGGAAAGCTCAATGAAACATTTTATTCGACTTTTCATCAACTACATTGGCTCAGATTAAATTTTTTCAAGGTGAAGTTCAATCGAGTTCGATGTGCTTGGACTGTCGATAATCTTATCATAAAATTACGCTTTCGGTGGTGCAAGAAAAAAAAAAGTAAACAATTATAGTATCCACTTGCATCAGCGGAGCAGATCCCAGCACGTGTGGAGGACGAAATTGAGGCGCAAATTCTCCTGTTCGTTCAGTTGTTTTTCCCCTCTTGGAGGTCTGAAAAATGAGTCTTGCCCCGAGCAACCAGACAGTCATTGCCGTTGGTGGTGGGAAATAGGCGAATTTTCTCGCAATGCTCTTCGTCTCAGCGTAGGAAGATTTTCGGGAGGGATGTGTCGTTGGCAACCGAGGAGGCAGCCACAAGTTGCGCTTCAGGTTTTCTCCTCTAAGAGGGCCCCTCGATTACAGAACCAGCAAAAAGGTCAGAGAAGGAATCTGAAGGGGACACAGTACCTCTGCCCTTGCCATCAATGCTGAAAAGAGTGGATTCGTCTTGTAGGTCGCTACACACAGGATCAGAACCTGACTTCGTTCCAGGAATTTCTCCCATGTATTATACACCTAACTCGTTTAAGACAGTTTTCCCTGAAATATTTTAAAGAAAATTCTCGCATGCTCTTCCGAGAGAAAATGAAGAAGAGTGAGGTAGCTGAGGGATCCGCTCGAGTCCTCGAGTCCTAGCGAGAAACTTGAGAGTTAAAAGTACATTCTCGTGGATTTCTCGTACATATATTGCATCGGATTGTGCATCACATCTCAGTTACCAACTTGCGAATTAATGGAATTTCATATTATACCTTCTAAAAACAGTACCAAACAGTAAGATGCAGTGTATTTCACTCTTAAGAAGCTCTCCTTAGAAATGCATCGAGAATAGTCCTGGAAAAAATCCTTCACAAGAAGCTAATCTTGTTTTCCTCCTTTAGAAACTATTCGTATCCATGTATCGACGATGAAACTATACCGAATCAAGAGTTTCGATCGCGGCGTTTCAAAATTCCCGCTCATATTTATATTTTTCAAAAAGAATACTGCTCGAAATTTTCGTGCGATGGTATCAGAGCATATTTTTGGGGGGAAAATTCAACTGAAAGGTGCTAAAAAGATGATCAAGCTTTCTTCAAAAAATATTACGCGACGGAAAAGTTTCAACGTCGCAGATGCAGACGCCTGTGTTGGTAGTTTCACCATCGATGCACTTACATTAGCGTATTTTTAGACCTAAGGAAGGGTGATGTTCTATCAAAAACCGGAGCGTATGAGAATGTTCTTGCTGGTATATGGGAGTATATACAGGGCCGGATTTACCTAATTTGCCGCCCATGGGCCGCCTGTATTTTGCCGCCCCTTCTCATTCGTTTTGAAACATCAATAAAAACCAACAAGTAAACGTGCCGGAGGGGGAGGGGTGCATAAGGCGCGTTTACTCGTGTTGGACACATTTTTGAGAAAGCCCTGTCAACACTATTAGCAAAAGTTCATGGAACTTTGCGCGAAAGTTAAGTTCCATAAACCTATCTCTGTGTGGTCAAAGCCTTCCATTTATCAGAAATGAACGAAAAAATTATGAAAGAACAAACATAAATGCGGTTTAATAATTTTAACTTCCACCGCCGTGCACCGCGCCGCGCTAATCGTACTGTGTTTGGCGCAATGCGTGAAGTATTCACGCAGGCTTGTAGGCGCCATGCGTTTCACGCTGACCGCGACCGCAGTGACCGCACTGTTTTTGGTGCAATGCGTGAAGTATTCATGCAGTCTTGTAGGCGCTAATATGTGTTACAGACCGACCGAGGGCTTCTGCTTTTCATCTCAAGTCCTCGTCATCATTTCTTTCTCAGCCGTTTCAGGCCAAATTGCGTGTTTGGTTTCTCTCTTAACTCGACTAATTTAAGGTGCTGTCTCTTGTATTACTGAAAGACGACAAAATTAGAAGTTTCTTTCTTAACTCGACTAATTAAAGGTGTTGCCCCTTGTGTAAATGAAAGACGACAATATTAAAAATTACTATAATCTCAGGAAATGAGAGATTTTGTCGCCTTTTCTCGTTTGTAATTTTTTTTTCTAAATTCGATTTTTTTTTTATACCTCCATTTAAAAACATTGCAAAATTTGCCGCCCCCTAGCTTTGCCGCCATGAGCCGCGGCCCATGTGACCACCTCCTACATCCGGCTCTGCGAGTGTGTACATTTTTCCATACTCTTGCCTTTGTGTCTTTTAGAGTTTACAAAGGCTACACTCGATACAGCTCTTTGATTTGTCGACCACTGCAAAAAATGGCATAAATGGAGCGGAGTGGCCGACCGATAAAGGTGTGGGTTTGTAACATCATATAATTTACCATCGAACGCAATATAAGGTGAAGATATAGAGGCAGGATCATCTTGGTAAATGAGCCATTAGACAAGCCGTCGCGAGAATAAATTGTCATAACGGAAACCAAACTGGTGAAGAAAAGGGAGGAGGAGGAGGAGGAAAAAGAGAAGGAGAAGAAGAAGGAAAAGATGAAAGAGGAGAAGTAGAATAAGAATAGAAGAAAGCCGTATAGCAGAGTAAAAGAAAAAAACAGAAGGAGAAGAATAGGGAAAAGAAGAAACCAGAGAAAGGAAAGAAGGAGAGAAAAGAGGCGGAAGATGGACTGAAATCAAAAATAGAGGAACAAGAGGGAAGAAAAAGAATAGATAAAAGGATAAGACACATGTGAATGGGACGTATTTATGCTAAAAAGGTTGGTATAGGTTTTGCCTGCAACATGGTTCCTTTTAGCATAAATGCGTCCAATTGCTCTAAAACTGAATAATCATAAGAGACGCGAGAAATCGCGGCTCCTTGCGCAAGTTTGTATTTTATGTACGGGCCTAGCATTGGAGGCATGAGTGCTTGGAGGCGAGAGGCTCCAGCCGTCCTGATGCGTTTTCTCGGTCAATACAGTCAGCGCAAGCCGAAGACGTTGCAGACTTTCTGGAATCGCGGCGTGCATCAAAATACCTCAACGAAACCGCATGCCGATATAGAGAGAACACGCGAGACAACCCAAAGGTGTTTTGAAGAGTAATTTATGGGAACGTTGGCCGTCTCCATTTCTGACAGGCCCGCACCTCCCGGACGCCGCGCCGCGCCTGCGCCGTGTCGGGTCTTCGGCCGCTTGGCGGGAAAATGATTTCGTTGCGCTGGTCAGTGCTCAGTACCCACCGTCCGGCTCCCCCGACAGAAGGAGGTGGAGGAAAGGGAGGGAGGCGAAAAGAAAGAAAAGAATGGATACAAAAGATACATTGACTGATCACATTGTGGAGTCTACCTGAGCCCATTCATGTCCACGTCATCGACAATGGAGAGCACCTTCGAAAGATTTTTGAACCAAGATCAACAGAGACGGGCCAAGTGCCATCAAATTTGAAACGAGAAAAAGGAGTTTGAATTTATTCCTCCATTAAACTCGATGGTAAGTTCCAAACTGGACGACTAACTTTTCTTAAAGGAAGAAATATACGACTAGTTGAATTCAAAACTACTCTCATCTAATTTTCTCTGAAAATACGATTTGGGGTGAGTGTTACTGTTAAACTCGGGTTACTTGACTTGAGGATAAAGTTCGATAAAACATTTTTTTATTGTCATTCGGATAGGGGAAACTTCAGCGATTTTACGAGGGACCCAAATATTATTCAATTTCACTGACAAATTGAACATTTTTTAATTACAAAAATACGACAAAAAAACTAAATAAAATAAATTAGCAAGAAAGCTGGAGATACAAATGCAAATAAACAAAAACAGGAGCTCTTTAGTCATTAAATATTCACATATCTATTTTAAAATATTTTTCTTGTATCTTGGTGTGAAAGGGATGCATTACGTAACTGCCCATAAAATTTGGAACAGTACAGGAGATGAAGCTATCGCAATATCGTAGGTTTTGTGATTTAACTTTGATGGGACAGGTCCTGTTTCAAAAGAACACCTGGCGGATGGAAAAATCACGGACAGTACAGCACATTTTATAGATCCCACTTATTCATAATTTAAGAAATGTAATCAGGTGAAAAAAAAGTTGAATTCGGAGATCCTCGCTACTATCTCCGCCTAACAAATAATGACTAACTTTGCGAAGAGTTTTTTTTTTTTTTTTTTTTTTTTTTTTGCAAATTATGTTAGGTTCGCTGAGCCACATGCTAAACTCTTTAGTCATGACTCGTTATGAGCGTTGACTTCCGAAAGTATCTTTTACCCTATAGGGGCAATAGGAGTGCGACGTCTCTAAACATATCGTCTCCGCCTACAACCCAAGCAGTAGTGATTGCGATAGGTTGCGATTAGGTCGAAGGATGTATCGCGATTTCTTCAACGTCGATTGATTGCAATATTAGCGGGTAAAATTTTGCAATAAAATTGCGATTTTTTTCGACAGCAATTTATCTCAGTATTACCGAACAAAAAATCGTAATTGAGATTAAATCTCGATTTTATCGAACGTGACTTTGTAGAGCCATAATTGCGACAAGATCGAGAATAATCGCTCAGATGTGGATGATCCTAGAAATCAGTGTTCGAAACTCACCTTTGAGTTTCAGGTGCAATGTGGCCCATCAAGCTCGATTTTTAGGGGCCATAAAAGATTTTTTAGGGATCAAATGGACTTTTTGCCTATATATCACGGCGCATTCAGTGAAAAGATAGAATTGGGTGCCGTACGTCGAAATTTCAAAAATTCACCAAACAGAAAAATTAGGACTTTTTTGGAGGGGGCGGGGGCAATTTTTAGGGGCCACGTTGGCGCAGAGCCTTCATTTTTTAAGTGCCATGACCGATTTCTCAGGCGCATTTGCCGCGTTAGCACCTGTGACTTTCAAACACTGCTAGAAATTGTGTGGCTAAAAAATCGTAAAATAATTGCAACCCAATTTCGAAATAGTGCGATTTTCCGTTGAAAAACGCTTGTCGAATGCGTGAGAATTTCCCGAGATCCGGCAACGCGGGGAGGGTTAGCGCGGTGCGGCGGTGGGTGCACAAACCCCATTGGGATTTGCATTCCTGAGTGTCGAGGGGTTCATCCACCTGCAACGGGGGACGCACGGTTCAACGCTCTTCAGCTAGGTTGCAGATAAAACTGTGTTACTTACATAGTAAGATCCCGGCGTGGAATGGCGGCGGGCGGCAGGCGGGAGCGGCGCGGCGGGCAGTGAACGGAGGGGCACACGCAAGGTAGGCACGACGCGACGCGACGGATCGAGGTGAAGAAACTCGAGCGCGGGATCGGGAAAAGCAGGGAGGAAACAACCGGAGACTGGACCGAGGGCCGTCTCATTCACGCGGCCCATGCCGATGCCCCATGGCGGCTAGCGCCCAGACGGGGACACCCGCCCCCGTCCCCCGTCACCCTTCGCGCACCTCCAACTGCGTAGACTACGAGACATCGCGCTCCTGGCTTTTATTGTTCGACCTCGGAGAGGCTCCCAGAGATAGATTGTCGAGACAGGTGCGAAAATAATGCCAGCCGAAAACCATCAGTCAGCGATGAAAATTCTAGGGCTCGTATTCATCTCTAATACATAGTCATTCCTGAAATAGTTCCTTTACTTAGAAGGTTCCAGATGCTTTACACTAGAGTAGAGTACCTATATAGGGAGAGTATGGACATGTCGAAAATTTTGAGGTTAGGTGATGGGGCTCTTAGACCCCAAAAGGGTAGGCAACCTATAATTCAAATTATCCAGAGTGAATTATAATCACCATTGTTGGGAACTATCGTTGGTGAAGCACGTATTTGACTTAGTTTTTGCATAAACTTACTCATTTTTGCGGTGGAATGCTTACTCATGAATTTTTTTGTCTATTTTCGTTTGATATTGGAGTCTAAAGATTGACAGTGACATTTTTCGTTTTCAAAGGTTACCTACCCTTTTGGGCCCTCCTAGGAGCTACATATTTCGAGTTGTCCATACTCTCCCTATATAGGTACTGTACACTAGTGTCCCTTTATAGGGAGAGTTGAGTCTTTAAGGGTCGGATCCCTTTCAGTTGAGAAATTCTGAGGTTGTAATTTCTACTTTTCTAACTTCTCGTTAAAGTCTCCAGTGAGTATATCCTTACAATTAGGTATCTCACGCTGATATTATGAATCAGTATTTTTTTGAACTCAGAAAAGTACCGAGGAGTATTAGAAATATCATGCATATTAGATCCCTTTCAGTTGAAAAATTTTGAGGTTGTTGTTTCTATTTCTCTAACCTTTCGTTTAAGTCTCCGAACAAGGAAGCACGAAGACGGTCCTCAAAACTTGGGAGTTGGCGTGTTTTGAAAAAACTATTAATAGTAGCGAGACATGGCTTGTAAGGGCTTGAAATAGGGGTAAACGGAAACGTCTTGGATAGAAACGCGGTTAAATGTTGGACATTTAACCAGCCATTTCCCGCAAATCGGGATGCGAAAGCCCCTCATCAAGCTGTGGATGAGAATCTGCTTTGTTATTGGAATGTTAACAAATTATTGAGTGCTAAGTTCACAAAAAAAAAGCTGGTTCGGACAAATAAATTTTTCCACGAGGGGAATGGCCGGGCGAATGAGTAAGATGACTCACCTGCTAGATCGGGCATGAAAATGATCATAGTCGACGAGGGATTGATAAATTAACTCTCCAGTCTGACAAAGAAGGAGCTGACATGAAATTTCCTGTCGGTATGGAAATATCCCACCAAAACAATTTCTCGGAATCTGAACCGCGCTTCAGCCACTGGCGGGGTCACTAACTTCAGATGTTTAGCTGTGAGCGTGTGTCCCTCTGATCAGGTAATTTTATAAAATCTTTCAGCGCCATGCATCAACAGAGGAAAGAACTCAATTGCCCTGAAGCAATGGCTGAACCACTGCCAGCCCGGTTCATCCAAGTTCACCTCAAGTATAGGGCGCTGATACAGTGTGATGAAAGATGGAAGGGAATTTTCCGATGAAACCATTTAGTCCCCTCACGACCTCGCTTCATGCGTTTTTGTTCGGGTTTGCAAATTCATCCTTTCCCTCACGAAAGAACGTAACTACATTGCAATTTTGCCTCCCCTCGCAAATTGTATTATTAAAATGAAAATTTTGGGAATTTCTAACTGAAAATTTCATTGATTTTTCCTCTGATCTCATGCAAAAATTATAAAAATGTTGGTCAAAAATTGCACAAGTACATTCTTGTTGAAAAATGAATTGTTTGAGTCGATTTTGTAATCTTCGAATGTGGTTACGTTCCTTGGTCCGGGAGACGACGAAATTGGTCTTCGAGCTGAGTGAGACTTTTCACAGAATTGTAAATAAAAGTGCTCAAGTATATTTTATCATCCGAATGGTGTTGGCTCGTGGCAATCCCAGCATAATTTGTTGTAATCTCATTTATTATTTTTAATCATGCCTAAAAAACTTGGTTTAGGGATGTCTAGAATGAAACTCTTGATGATTACTTTAAACTGGCGACAGCGTTGCGAAATTGTACGTAAGTCTACACTCATGTGTAATTTTTTAAGAGAAAACTGTAACCAACAGCGTTTTTTTTTAATTTTTCTAAGGATTTCCCTCATTCATTCAAAAATATTCACAAAAAATCTCGTGGATATTTTTTGAATTCACAAGCTTTCGTTCGAAAACTGTAACAGGAAATTTTTATCGTTGTAATAAAGATACGCATTTTTCATGCTTAGCCATCAAAGAACTGAGATTTTATCATTGAAACAATATTAATAAGTGCATGAATTGATACATTCAAAAACCAATGAAAAGTGAAGCAGTAATATATTTGTCAATTTCAACATCGTAAAACAACCTAAACAAAATAAGCCTTAATTATTTTAGGATAATTACGACCGCCTCTCAGCCCACAAAAACGAGTCGTGAGAGTATTTCATGCACAATCAAACGGATGGAAAAAAAATCGTTTTCATGAAAATAACGTTAAAGTCTCTCTACTCAGAAAGTTTTTTCTGAAAAAACAAACGGCGATTACATGGTATTACACAGGGAATAAAATGACTGGCCGTCAAGTTTCGTTTACAAATAGGTCTATTCACGCGTTAAAATTTGCCTTCGAACTAATGAGATACTTCCAACCGTGCGAATGGCGAGTGATTTGGCATACGCATTTCTGTCAGGTGATGAAGATGACCAATGACGAAGAAAGAAGCGGTCAATAAGCAATTTAAACGTATTGAAAAGAAGGAAAATGGTAGTAACGGCAGAGGATACGTAGAGGCCAGCGTCAGATAGATGGCAAAGTCAATCATATGTATGTGGTAGTGGTAAAGGCAACAAATCGCCCAGTTAACGCTGCCAGACATTTAGTTAGTAAATCTTAGATTTATTTAGGATAAATTGGACAGATTTAACCAGAATCAGTCGACACGGAGAAAAAAACCTCGTACGTGGGACCCGAAGTTTAGGACATATGGATCTCTGAAGTTTTCGGATTGAGCATCTGAACGCTTTAGGTCTAGCTGTCGAGGTTCGGATCACACATCTGAAACTTCAGTTCTTACATCTGAAGTACTTCAGGCGTGAGAACCGAAGTTTTTCGGATGTGAGAATCAAAGTTTTTCGGATGTGAAAACCGAAGTACTTCAGATGTGTGATCCAAACCTCAGCAGCTGGACCGAAAGTGTTCAGATGCTCAATCCGAAAACTTCAGAGATCCATGTGACCTAAACTTCGGGTCCCACGCACGAAGTTTTTTTCTCCGTGTACCCACATCAGACGTTGCCGCATCTTCTCTAATTTTAAATATACTTACAAAAAACTGAAAAACATGGAATTGAAAACTGAACTTCAAACTTGAAATTATTGAGTACAGTCTTCATCCAGATCGTACTCCTAGAGAGTGAGACTCGCACGGAGAAAAAAGCTTCGTGCATGGGACCCGAAGTTGAGGTCATATGGATCTCTGAAGTTTTCTGATCACGCATCCGAAAACTCGAGGTCGAGCTGCCGAAGTTCGGGTCAGACATCGAGGCACTCTGGTATGTCCGCAGTATTTCAGATGTGTGATCCGAACCCTTCGGTATATATCGAAGTACTTTAGATGTCTTACCCGAACTTCGGCAGCTGGACCTCAAGTTTTTAGATACGTGATCCGAAAACTTCAGAGATCCATATGACCTCAACTTCGGGTCCCACGCACGAAGTTTTTTTCTCCGTGTAGCCAATAACTATACCGTGTACGGCAAAGTGATCTAGTTGCGTAACAAAATTTTAAGTTAAGACAAAATCCAAGGTAAACCTAATAAATTGTAAAATATGCTAAGACGAAAACCGCCTCTGTACCTAAGTTGTACAATTATACGACCGGTTTCATGAGGAACAATGATTAATGTCAAACGCGTATGGTCTGTAAGAGCAGTATTAACACACGAATATGCATCAAAGTGGGACTTAATTGAAAATTTACAAATTTAGGGAAACGTACGTACATTACTTGCACATTTCTCCTGTACGCGAGAGATGTCATCATATGCTAGTTCTGTCACGTTCATTAAGTCAGGTGACAAAGACCGTTTCTACTCCCTTATCCTCGATATAAATCTTTAGAGACAGTTTTGATTCCATGGATTAGATTGTTTATTAATCAGTACTCACCTTCGGCACTGACAGTTTGCGTCATGGCTCGGCAGTATCCTTAAATTCCAAGTTTACGAATGTTATTTTCCCTCCAAAATGCCGCTTATGAAACAGCGCGAAGCAAAGGCGGTTCCCGTCCCTAGATCACTTACATTTACCTTCACTTATAGAGATGTTGGGCACCACTTGTAGAGGCAAAATCAGTGGCACCATTGCGTTTTGTACTAAATTTTTCGAATTCACAGTGCCGGGTTCAGGTTAAGCCGCAAACTGTCTGCTCGACTTGCCGGTAGAGAACCTTAATGGGGAGAGCACCTATGACTACGGAGGATCCACTTCTGATTGGCCCAGACATCTTAAGGTTTTAAAGAATAATGATGGACGTGGCATGCAAATGATTCAAAAGTGCAGAAATCATGTTTAAATTGCTTGTATCACTGTGAAAATTACACCAATTTACTGAGTTTTGAAACCAATTTTGTGCATTACATTTAATCACATCTTTTCAACTTGAACCTCTATAATGTCAAAAAAGGTTACAGGTACAGCAGCTGCAGGTGATTGAATTGAAAAGTATGGTAGCAACCTTCTTTCATCCTCTCCCACCTGAAGTCACCTTTTTTTTTTTTTTTTTTTTTTTTTTTTTTTTTTTTTTTTTGAGGGTCTCTATGATACCGACTATCCGTGGTCTCTCCATACAGATAGGTTGAAGGATATCCACTAGGAAGAAATCGTTTGGCGGTTGGTGTAGCTGACCCATTCTCGCTCAACCCTCGGCGGGTAAAACGTGAAATTTGGCAACGGCGGAGCTGGAGCAATACTCGGGTAAGAATGTGCGAGGAACAATTAAATTGCACCGAGGATCGAGCACCGAGATTCAGCACTCAACGGAACGGAGAACGGGTACAGTGCGAACGGAGACCCCCGCGTGTTCCAGGGGTGACGGGGGGAGGGTGGGCGCGGAAGGGGCTCGTCTGATCGTAATCCAATAAAATCCGTCTAGTCTACGCCGCCGCCGCTTGAGCCTTCTAGCTGGCCACTGACCCCTCTTACTCCGTTCTCGCTGATCCTCGGTGTCTCCACCCTCGCCGTCCTCGCCGTAACCACCACCAACATCCGCGTCGTTGCCCCAGGCCAGGATCCGTCCTCTCTTGAGTACCTGTATAGGGAGAGTACCGACAGATCTGAAACTCCGAGAGTCCATCAGGCCTTCACCGATGCCTCCGCAAATAAAGTTAGGGCCCAAAAGGGCAGCCAACCTATGAATTTCAATTATCCAGAGCGATTTACTGATACTATTGTTACGAACCGTCCTTTATTAAGCACGTGTTTGACTCAGTTTTTGCATACATTTACTCAATTTCGCGGAAGAACGCTCACTTCTGTACATTCTTGGCCATCTTGGTTGGAATTGGAATCTGCAGACTGGCAGTGAAATTTTGTGCGTTAGAAGTTGGTTAGAAAGGTGGCTGCACTTTTGGGCCCTAAGCCCTCCATTAACCGATCTGTCGGTACTCTCCCTATACAGGTACTCTAGTCCTCTCCAATCAGTTCTGACTGAAGACCATGCCAGGACCTTGCGAAACTCGTAGAAGAGAGTGTGTGGTGCGGCTGGTTGTAAAGTTACATTCGTCTCAAAGGATTTATTAAGCGCACGCAAAAGCACACGCGAGATGTGCATTCATGCACGGAAAGTCAACTTTTACACCGTTTTTTTCTCTTTCTTTTTACAATCAGCGGGGCTTTACGGGAAAAATAGGGTAGCCGTCACAAGTAGCCGCTGGCAGAGGCGGATCCAGAAATTTGGCAACACCGGGATGCCTCCATTTAAACCCATGCTAAATAATCGATTCTTGTCGGAGCACTTGGCCCCTCTAAAAATCGATACATTTCCATAGGTTTAAATGGAAAAAGACAATGTTGCCAATTTGCTGGATCCGCCAATGGGCGCTGGTTGTGACGACCATTCTGTTTTTCCGTCTTTACACCTGCTCTTCGACAAATCTTTTTTTCCCGCTCGAAGGAACGTAACTTTATTCCGAGGTTGCAAAATCGACTCAAACTATTCAACTTTTTACGGAAATGTACTTTTGCAATTTTCGTTCAAAATGTGTCTGATTTTTGCATGAGATCATGAGAAAAATGTGTAAAATTTTCAGTTTAGTACATCCAAGTTTCTCCATGTAAAAATGCAATTTTTCGAGGGAAAATTTGGCAACATCGAAATGAAGTTGCGTTCCTCCGTCCGGGAGACGACGTGACCACGTACAGTCCTTCTGATTTAGAAATTCCAAAAAATACAATGATGCATAACTTCCCCTGGAAAAAATTTAGATTTAATAGTTAAGCCATGCACTGAAAAAAAAAAACACATTGGATCTAGAGTCCAGACTCTTGAAAACATTGACAAGAAAATGGACTCTTGATTCAATCGGATTTTTGCTTGAATCAAAACGAAATCCGCTTAAATTCAGAGGCTTGGCTCTTGATTTAAGCTCGATTCTGATTGAATCAAGAGTGCTTTTTCTTGTCGATGTTTTTAATAGCCTGAACTCTAGATCCAATGTTTTTTTTTTTTTTTTTTTTTTTTTTTTTCCAGTGTGGTGTTTAGCACGATGTGTGATTATACCTGTATAATTCAACAACTCCTTCATGAGCCTCCAGCAAATCAGAGGAAACGGATGCTAACGCCTTGAGCAGTGAGCCTTGAGGCAACGCAATGCAACATTTAACGTTCATAATTTCTACGAAATCTTCGATTTTATGTTGTAGGCTAAACTGATATCCTGAGTCCATCCCTTGGGTGAGTTTCATCTTTTTTTTCTTCAAAGATGCTTGTTTTGAACCATTGGCAACACAGTTGACCGAGGTTTTCATTAAGGTCCGGACCGACATTCTTCGGTCGAGACTGATTTTTTCTCTTTTTATTTCTCCCCCGCTTTTTGAGTTGCTGGAAGTCTTTTGCAATAAATGACGAAGCGGCTTGTCTTAATGCAGCCGAATCCTCTCCCTTGTAATCTGAGTGGCGGCTCGGTGTCTAGACAGTACCGACCATTATTGCAGAACTGTGCCCGAAAAGCTTACATTTTGCACTCGGGTGAAAATAAATACACACATGGTTGCCACAAGAGCTGAGACATCGAAGCTCCTAGTGTTTAACTGATTCCTAAAACTTCGTTCTTTACGTTTCCGTGGTTGTTTTAGGTCTTCAAGAATCCACAGAGAGGTTTTGAGTTGTCACCTCATTTTAATGAAATGTTTATATTCGCCATTCCTTATTTATTTATTTATTTATTTATTTATTTTAAAAAAAAAAAAAGAATATAGCAACGTGTGCTACTCTAGTAGTTTATTGTAAATTCTAACCGGACGAAAGTAGCTCAAAAACTAAAAAAGAATTTCATCATCTTTATAACTTGAGTCTCACATAGGAACTAACTCACATCAAGATCAAACCGGGAAATAGGCTCAAAGTTATATTCCTCCATAAGACTAAATGTTAGAGATATGAAGTTCAGCTCTCAGTTTCAACTTCAAAATATTTGTTATCAACCATGAACTGTTTGTCAGGTGGGAAAATATGCGTCCCTGTTAAACTCAAGAAACTCTTAACTCATTTTAATTTCAAACAAGAACTTCATCGCAACAACAAAATTGGATCAAAAACATGTTTTTCAATAATTTTAGAATTAAGGGTGAGATAACAACATACATGAGTTAAGTAAGATCAAAAGAGGCACGACTTTTTAGTGTGTTCTATGTTGGGACTATGCGCAAAAGATAGGCACAGCTATTCGTGCTCCAAAGTCGCTCTTATTGTCATCACGCGCGGTTATCGAAGGCCAACTTAAAAGGATAGGATACCAGGGCCGGATTAAGGGGGTGGCCACATGGGCCGCGGACGATGGCGGCAAAATTTAGGGGGCGGCAAATTTTGCAATCTTTTTGAATGTAGGTATCAAAAAATGAGAGAAAACAATCGGATTCAGAAAATAAATTACAAACGAGAAAAGGCGACAAAATCTCTCATTTCCTGAGAGTAAAAGTATAGTAATTTCTAATTTTGTCGTCTTTCGGTGATACAAGGGACAACACATTTAATTAGTCGAGTTAAGAGAGAAACCAAACGCGCAATTTGACCTGGAACGGAGCGTCGCGGCGGTCGGCATGAAACACATGCGCCTAAAAGACTGCATGAATACTTTACGCATTGCGTCAAACACACTGCGGTCAGCAGCAGTCGGCTTGAAACGCATAGCGCCTACAAGACTACATGAATACTTCACGCATTGCGCCAAACAGTGTGGTCACTTAGTCAGCAGCGGTCGGCGTGGAACGCATGGCGCCTACAATACTGCATGAATACCTCACGCATTGCGCCAACACAGTGCGTTCGGCGCGGCGGTTGAAGTTAAAATTTTTAACCACATTTATGTTTGTTCTTTCATAATTATTTCGTTCTTTTTTATAAATGGAAGGCCTTGTACAAACAGGGATGGGTTTACGGAACTGCACTTTTGTTAGTGTTGACATGGCTTCTACAAAAAATGTGCCCAACACGAGTAAACACGTCTAATACACTCCTCCCCCACCGGCACGTTCACCTGATGGTTTTTATAGATCGTATTCAACAGATCACACAGGTGAGATTATATTGATATCGATCGGTTCAATAAGTAACCACAGCCTCAAAAGTCAATTTAGAAATCTGAGGTAACGGGTCTTATGTGATCGAATTTTTATTCTCTTGAGTACCAAATGGCAATGAAAAGTGAAATTGTTAAAAATTTTCTCACTAAGAAGATTCACTCTAAATAAAAAAATTAGCAACATTTAGAGAAATGAAATCAGGGTTCGTTTTGGAGAAAATCCTCGCATTTTATACAGTTTTCAATTTCTATATCGAATGCGAGGTTTGTTTCTAAAAACAATCCTGCTTTCATGTCTAAAATTTGCCAATTTTTGAAAATTGATTTTTTGATTGTTTTTAAATGATTTTTTCAATTTTTGAATAATGATTCTTCAGGCTCGCGCGCAGTAGCTCTCACTCTTGTTTTGGCTAGGAATTCAAAATCCACCGAGCTTTTTTACTCAATCAATATAATGTATCGCCCGCCAATTCAACCATACCAGGACGAATCACTTTAACCTCTTAATACTGTTTTCAGTTTGTGCGCAACAGACCCGTAGTAGAGTATACCTTTATAGACAGACTGTGGCCATTTCTGTGCCGGTTTTTCATTGATCGCGAGAAAATAGGCTGACACAATGCTATTGCGGCCGTATATAAACAACATTGCTGTTATCAGCAAGCAAGTTTGAGATTATGCACATCCTACATCCTCCTGTGATGAAGGCGAAAGGCAATTTACCAGTGTTTTCATGTATTTTTAATGTGTTATTCGTAGATACGCTAGTTTATATTGTTACTGCCGTATAATTGAATTTTTTTTTCAAATTTTAGCTCCTTATCAATGTTACGGTGAGTCGCCATCTTGTTCGTTCATTTACGGCCGTAAGAGCAGGATGAAGCCTAAAAACTCATTGACCAATGAAAAAGCGGCAGTTTTCCTGTAGTAAAAAGATACGAGTGGCAGGGCTGCAATTTTTCATGAAAAATAAAATCTTGAAATTTCAGGTGAAATATTTCTTGAAATTTCAAAAATTTATGAAAGATATTGTTAATACCGGTTCCTTTTCATGTTTCGCTCCATGTAAAAATTGTGACTTTCTTCCATTTCTGTGTGTTTGAGTGCAGGTTGCATACCGTAGCCCCTGAAAAATATGGAATATTTCACCGAATCGTGAAATTTCAACCAATATTTCACGGAAATTTCCAATCTTTAATATTTTTCATTTCACGCGTGCAACCCTGACATGTGACCATACCTTGTCTATAGAGGTCCTCTAACCCGTGGATCCTCTTGCAAGGGGTTCGTCGTTGGCGGGATGAATTTCAGGTGGAGTTGGCAGCCGTGCGTTTGCGGCTTGGTGCGGCGTCTGGATCTTAAGTTCGATGTCACCTGGGCGAGCGGTGACCGCGCCGGCCGCGCCGGTCAGACGGACGGGGGTGCCGGTGCCCTCGAAAGGGAGCCAGGGCATCGCCACTCGACGCGTCGCGCCGCCGACCGCACGCCGAGTAAAGCTCCCAGGACGGACCCGGCTCCGAGTTCATTACCCTCCACCACTTTCACTACTTCTCCGGCGGGCCTGCAACCCCTCCCCCTCCCCCCTGTCTTCTGCCTCTGTCAGCAAGGACCGCGTAAGTTCGACGAGAACTCTGTGTAAACCTGCGCTTTCTGCTCCTCGCGCCCTCGCCGTCATCCGCGGTGCCTACTACGCGGCTGGTACGCTACACCTACCGTCCCTTGCCGCTGTTTTGAATGGGTCCATTGCGTTCGTTACTGGGTCACGTTTTGGTGCAGGAGGGGTAGGGGAAAAAATATCATGAAATCTCGCGTGAATTCTCGCGAAATTACCGGAAATTTATGAAATACAAAGAAAAATATTTTTGAACAATTATTGACTATCAGCGTACGTTTCAGAACAACGAAAATGCTATAATATCATTATTTTTCAGAGGTATCAAGCCACAAATGCTTTTCATCACTAGTGTTGCATATGTGAGAAATAGAGATAGAAATCTAGGAACAAATAAAAGAGGGAGGTTCTGCGCGTTCTTCTTCGTTATGATGCGATGTTAAATCGATAAAAAAAATTGTGTACTTGTGTTACTTTTGGATAATGTAGGAAATAAAACACAAACTAACCCAAATTTTGTGTAGATTTTGGCACAGTCTGCGGTGACTTTAGCGCGCAGAAAACAGTGAAGAGGCTGAGAAACCCCAAAGTCAACCGGAGGCTTGGGTTATTTTGTGTTTTACTTCCCGCATTAATCAAACTTTTGCGTTGAGTTTTCTCTCTTTTTAGATATCTCTTTAAATCTCCCTTAATCACAATGTAAACCGCATGGGGCCTCTACTAGAAAGATATTTTTCAAGGAAGGACTATACAGCTCATATTTTCTGACTCTTTTTTGACCTCTGTTGATACAGACATTTCTTAAAACGGGTCATGATACCTCTTGGGACAAGTAGGCGAACTCCGCGACGAACAGGAAAGCAATGACCCCGGAAAATGAAACAAATGCAAAGTAACATGATCTACCGGGATTCTTCGACCTATGTTTACAATTATAGTTTCCCGACCTTTTCCTCAACTATTTCGTTGGCTCGCCCTAATTTATGGGCTTTTGTCTCTCTGTTATCGACGATCAGGTCAATGACAGTGACAAAAATTTTATCGATAGCTTCGCATCAAAAACTTGCCAGATGCACTATTCTAAAATTTAACCTTGTTCACTTCTCAAATTAGCTTCGTGTATAGAAGCTGTTGCGGTGGAATGATTTGCGATCTCCGATCAATTTAGGGTGACGCAAGTTGAACGCAAACCATTGAGGGCGTATGCTCTTGCGCGAACTTCTGTCAACTCGTAGTTTGAACATAGTTCAGGTTGGATACTACAAGTAAAGGGACACGGACCATAGGCAGGTATTATATTATCGTTTTCAGTTTGTATTGATTTTGGGAAATCGAATCGTCCGCTCACAAGAAAAACAAGAAGAACATCACTCTACATGAGTCAAATCGCGCACTAGGAGCATTTCGGCGAGTTTCTCAATAAAGCAGTGTTCCTCCCCTACCCCTACCCATAATATTTTATAAAATGTAAATAACTGTGCTGAAACGCCAACAGTGAGTGCATCAAATTTTCACGCCGCAAAGACCATTGTGGCAACTTTTAGTTGGCGATTTAACTCGTGTAGTGTTTTGTTATTTCTCGAACGGAAGGTTTGAATTCACGCATTGAAAAACGTTAAACATCTCATGTGGTAGTCATTGACAGCAATTCTCGTTGCCCAAATCGTGTTCTACGCGCAATTTAAAGTAGAATGAATCTATCAGAATGGTTTACTTCGTGCCTTCTCTCGTGATTTATTTTTCTATACGCGCGTTCAAGTCTCCAATGGAATACACTGCCGATCACTCTGACACCGCTTCAGAGGGCTTGCAAGAAATAGAATGTAAAACTTTAGATTTAAAGGGGTAAAGAGTCCGGTCAAAGTCTTAAACTTGTTGAACCAAATCTTTTTCTTGTCTTTTCTGGGAAAAAATGAAAACTAATACTACACACACAAAAAAAGTTGATTTAACATTCTGGATGTAAAAAGTGTGCGAGAACTTAAAAAATACTGGATTACTCGGTGCAGCAGTTACTTTAGCAATGCCAAGATGTAAATCTAACTGCTGTGGCGGATAATTCAGCATTTTTTAAGTTCTCGCACACTTTTTTTACATCCAGGTTGTTAAATCAACCTCACTTTTTTTTCCGGTGTAAATTGAAAATCGAAGATAGGCCCCTTCATAAATGAGTGATGCAACAGTCACAACTTGTGCGTACGCGAAGCCCTTGTAGGAGCAGTAGCAGCACACGAGGTCCCCTTTCTTTATCTGTCTGAATTTTTATTAAGACTTCGTATAAAAAAAACAAAACCAATTAAAAAAGGAACTGATGTGAGCCTTGTATGGTGCTCTAAAAGAATGTGAAATATGTTGTCCAACAAAGTCCACAATTTTTTTTTTTATTCAAGTCGTGCATATACTTTAAACCAGTTTATGAATAAATTACTCGATCGACTTGCTGAAGTCAACTAATTTTCCTAAGAATAAAATATATCGTCTCTGATCCTAGATGACAAGAATTTTCGCAGACAATCGATATGGTCGGAGTCCTTATTGCGTGGAGGACCCGCGGGAGAGCAGACGAGGGGAGCGGATGAGTCCGGCGAACCCGGCGGGGATATAATTGTAAGTTTATTCACCCAAGCCAAGCGCGGGAGGGACCCTGTCGGCGTCGGCGACTGCGACTGCGGCGGAGGGTAGACGACCTTAGGGAGGTCGCGCCGCGCGTCGCGGTGCCCAAGACAACAAAGCGCGGCAAGAGGTTGACCTCCCGGAGGCCTTGGAACTCTCAACTTCGGCACCGGCGGCGTCTCGTCCGGGCAGGCTCCCCGATGGACGGTCCGGGCCCCAGGAGAATGGACGTCGTCTTGTCGGATCCGATCGGATCCAGCCCGGACAGCGCGGCGGCGTTTGTCGCTCTCTCCGCCCGTGCGAAATCCGCTCCACTTGTGCAATCTCCCCGATTCACATTGCCAAACCTCCCGCCCGGAGACATAGACCACCTATTCTGCCGTCCTAAGGAAGAACCAGTGGCGTGGCGTGAATTGCGATATATCGATTGTTATGTCATTTAAACCCATGGTAAAGAATCGATTTTAAGGTGTTCGAGGCGAACACCCTGTTTATCGATCCTTTTCCATAGGTTTAAATGGTATAACAATCGATATATCGCAAAGCACGCCACGCCACTGGTAAGAACTCCCTATGAACATTCGAGAGTTGCCGAATCTCCCTTGATAAAACATGTATTCTTGACAACATGTATGCATATTTTTCCTTGAAATTGTCAGGTACAGTGGAAATCGGATACAACGACCTTCTAGGGATTAGAGTCCCTTTATACTGAGAGTCAAGACAACACCCCCTCATGGAGTCACAAACGGGAATAAAGATTACAGAAATTGAACGTTTTTTGTTATTAGATCGGCCCATTCTCAAATTCCTTTCTCCGTTCCCTCTCTCATTCCGTTTGTTCCTTGCCGAACCCGTAATTCCCTGGTCCATTCCAGATTATAATCTTTGCAATCGGTGAAAATTTAATCTTTATTCCCGTTTGTGACACTGTGAAGGCCTAAAATACGGGAACCATAATCAGAAATGGATTCACATTGTCTTGACTCTCAGTTTAAAGGGACTCTACTAGGGATCGGCTAAATTTGGTCGTTTTATCCGATTGTCGCTAGCTCCGATGCTCAAGTACATTGAATAAATGGGATTTCAGCCACGGGACTAACCTGATCGCAGGTCGTAATAACCGATATGTCGTTAGAAGCGATGTCGTAATATCCAATTTCCACCGTATTTTAGATTAAATTGCGTACAAAACTATCTGAAAATTTGAAAAATAATATTCACAATTGTCCAGTAAATTCAGCTTTTATGGAAGGGAACTTGGCAAGGCCTGAAGGCTCATACGGCGTTCTTCCTTAGCACGGCAGTATTCCGGAGACCCCGGGCACTCAAGGTTTCTCATTGAATGAAACTTATTTTCGGGAATCAACATGACTTTTCATCGAGCGAATTTTATTTCGAGGTTCGGTACTAATTTTGTGCCCGAACCTCCGAGCTGCCATTCTATTTGAGTTCGGAACTTCCGATTCGGTGACCGACGAATCGCAACGTTGGTGCGTGTTTTTGGTGCCACCTCGCGAGGTGGTTCGGAAAAAGGTTCGATCTATCGAGAACCAACCGATCTGATTGGTCGAATCTGGTAAAAACGGTGTCCACTGGTGTTGGTGATTGATGAGACAAACCGGAACTGAACTTCCCAAAAAGGTTCGAAATTCGCTTATCCGGCGAATGAAATGCACCTCCACGTGTTCTCAGACGGATCAGGAGATCCCTTGGTCTTTGACCGGTGACGGTCGATCACAATCATCATCATTAATATAAACTTCGAAGGATTAGACTTTCAGCGATTCTACCTTTTTCTATTTCACTCGAGAGGTTGCCAGATTGTGCGATAAATGTGAATATTTTACATGGATTTGAATTGGGAAAAGTGTTAAAAAAACAACTTATCTGGCAACAGTGGAGTCCGGGAGGGACGAGAGGCTGCCTTCATGGGAAAACCCATGATTTAGCCGGAAATGTCATTAAAACAATTGATTCCGTTTGAAGCATCAATTGTATACTAGGGGAAAGCTATTTTAAAATAATAATTGTAAATGGACACAGATGCTACAGAGAGGGAAAAAAGGAAGGGAAAGGAAATGAAATGAAATGAGGATATGATTACTAATATGCAATCAGAGAGAATAAAACAAAAACATCAGAGAAATTTATATGCGATGAAAGTATAAGAAAAACACACGAGTGGGCTCATTGCGATTCGGAACTCGAACTATACTATCGTTGAGCAGTTTTTAGACCCCTACGCCACTGATAATCTTCTTAAGAGGTAAAGATGAACTTCTGCTACTTCAGAAAGTCAAATCGCGGAAGGAGATCCATGGATTGTCTTTTTCCGCTACCCGATGGGATGACGTTCCAGTCAAATGCGCTTTTGAAGAGATGATCAATCCCCATCATCGCTTCATCTCCACACGTCTATTCATGTGCAATTGTTGGCACGCTCCGGCAACAAGGTTCTGTGACGAAATCATTTTTGCCTCCAGAGTCTCCAAAATGTATACATCTTTGTGATCAAATTTCCAATCACTGAGAAAAATAGCTCGCGGAGCGAGCCGAATGTCACTCGCGTAGCGAGTGATCGGGGGTCCAGGGGGCGCAGCCCCTTGGCTGGCCGTGACGGACGCGCAAAGCGCGTCCAGAACGGCTAGTAAAATAAAAAGTTAAAAGACTTCTGAAAAGGTTAAGACAAAAATACATTTTTATCCCCATGTAATAATCTTGTCCTTATTTTCATCACCTCGCTATAAAGAGGCAGTATGTATCTTAATTTGGTTAACGTGTATACATTATAGTTAAGTTATGAACAGGCTCAATCAAGCTTTAAAAGATACTGATGTATCTAAAAGTGTACTTCGTACTACTTTGTTTTGTACAAATAAATAATAAAAAAAGGAAAAATTCGGCGAATGATTACAAAGCGACGAGTTAAGCAAGAAAGGTCCTGTTATAAGGCGTTTCAAGTCTCACAGTTGAGAAAAGGGAAAACTGATTACCTGCTACGACCGAGAAAATCCGACTTTTTCTTTATAAATTGCCAGTAACTGCACAAAAATGTCAAGTCTGTAGAGGAGCAAATATTTCACCCCTTTTATATACATTAAAAAAGGTTTTTTTTTTTCAATATTGGTCTTTAGTTGTGTACTCTAAATATCTGTTACTGACTCATCTGACTAAAATATCTCTATCACCAATGAATTATCAGCCGAGCAATTTTAAGCTAACCAATGATCAGGCCAGTAATCCATGAATGTATACTGAAGCACTAGGTATATGTGCCGGCGTGGGTTAGCGTATATGTTGAATATTTTTTCCTCCTATCTGATCTCAAAAATTGATTGATAATTCATGGAAGTTGTAAATATTTTAACGGTCATTTTTCGTTTGGTTAGAGTCCTACTTCATGGGAAGAACCTAAAATTATTATTTTATACTTTACAAAACATGCATAGTTTGATTGGTTTTAAGAATATAGCAAAAATTAGGTGGTAAGATTGTTTTTCACTTTAAGGAAGAAGGGCACTGTAGAAAAAAATGTCAAACATTTTTAATTATTATCTTAAGTTATGCAAACCTATTTTCTTTTTGGTTTTCCTTCGATTTTATCAACAAAAGTAATTCTAGCATGAAAAATTTTGTCGTTCTTTTGGGCAGGCTCAAAAGATGACGTTTTCATTTAAGTGCAATTTGGGCAATCGAATAACATTTGACATGATAACTCGAGACAGTGCGTAGTTTCTTAGTTCGTTCGAATGGACCAATGGAACGCTGGCGTCGGAATGATCTGCAGTGTCATTCCCTAGGAGACCCAAACGCGGGTATAGAAGAATTGACCACCATGCAAGATACGAATTATAAAGCATTTCGATGCAAAAATCCGAATCAAATTTCAAGTGAAACATGATTCAGATGACGAAAATTGTTTAAATTAACTCCTAAATAATATATAATCGTCTTTAGTTAGTATTGAGTTTGAGAAATCAAATCGTCCACTCACAAGAAACACAAGAAGAACATCACTCTACATGAGTCAAATCGCGCACTAAGAACCTTTCGGCGAGTTTCTTAATAAAGCAGTGTTCCTTCCCTATCCAATATTTTACAAATTGTAAATAACTGTGCTGAAACGCCAACATTGTGTGCATCAAATTTTCATGCCGCAGAGACTATTGTGGCAACTTTTAGTTGGTGATTTAACTCGTCTGGAAAGTAGATTTTCCGCGAGTGGATTATTTGAATTCACGCATCAAAAAACGTTAAACATCTCAGGTGGTAGTCATTGACAGCAATTATCGTTGCCCGAATCGTGTTCTAGACACGTAATTTTAAGTAGAGTACATCTATCAGAATGCTTTACATCGTACACTCTCTCATGATTCATTTTTCTATACGCGCGTTCAAGTCTCCAATGGAATACACTGCCGATCACTCCGACACCAGTTTCAGAGAGCTTGCAAAAAGCAGGATGTAAAAGGATACCCGGGAGTTAATAGATTGTCATTTTTTAACATGACAGTATATGACATAATGCTCACAATGTATGCAAAAAAAAATGTTTGCAGCCTTGGAGTCCCCCGAAACAATCAACCCTAATGGTTCGATTGCTTCCTATCTGTGCGTAAGGCGTTTGACTGAATTAAAAGGTGAGCTCTTTCATAACGTGGAGGATATTCTTCCACGATGGCCTCAATTTTGAGAGCTTCTTTTGAGCTTGGGAGTTTGTTTTGGAGAAAACCAGTGGCATCACACTTCTTGCAAGATTTCACATTGGCGAAAGTACTTGAATCGCAAATCTCGTAGCTTGCACGAACTCTGTTGTCCACGTTTCCCCCGGGTTTTTTTTGGGTGCAATGTTGATGAAGAAACGTGTTTAGCGGTGCAAATGTCCTTACCATGTCAATAGGTCCACTGAATCTTAGTTTTTGAAGAGTGTCGTCGGAGAGGCCGCTCGACGCGTGAAAAGGCGCATGAGCGAGCTGAGATGCTTCATCGACCGGCTAGGGGAGGGGGAGGGGGCAAGAAGGGAAGGGAGAAGGAGTGACCGAGTCTCCCTGCAACGAGACATGCGTTGAGGTATGACCGACGTTGGAAGACACGAGCGAGTCGGGGCACAGTGGATCGAGTCAATTTGAGAGCTCAGACATGAAATTTTTTACTAAAACCGCAAATTTCGATGTTTATTTTGTCGCACTTTAAGTTTCAAGAGGTGCTTTAGGAAGAAAATTTTACGCGAAAACCAATGAGACCACTTTCAGAACCTCAAAGTTTTGTATAAACGGAGTTATGAGCGTTTAAAAAAATTTCAGATTTCGTCCGACCTCTAATATAGACTGGATCCACTGTGCGGGGCCGGGACTGAAAACTGAATTAAGTCGGAGTAAAAGTTAAAGACACCGGTTCCACGAGCGGTGGCGGCGCCCGGGGCGCCGCCGCGTCCCCAAACGTCCAGCGTCCAGCGCCTCCGAGTCAAATATGGAACGACGCCGGTCGTTGACTCTCGCCCAACAGCTGATCTCAACATGAAATGTTATCACCGAACACATAACTTTCTACCGTTTCTTTCGTCGGGCACCCATAAATTCCCGGAGAGCCGGCTGTGCACCTTTCTTGAAGCCGGGGTCGTTCAACCTGCCCCTCCTCCCCCTTCTCCACTCCCTCCCTCCTCCCCCCTCCCACTCTAGACACGAGATACGACCGATCTGAACACTGATCGGTGATAACGTCGACTCGCCCTGATCGCCCGATCGGTGCCGAATCGCCGCTCATAGTCGTAGCTCAACGGGTCCCGACCAGGGCCTGAAACGAAAGTTCGAGTTTTGAAAGTTGACCTGCGGACTGATTATTGAAATTGATGGACAAAGCTATAGACAAAGAGGACATTGGGAGTATGGAGCGCTCCTATTGGTTGAAATAGATACACATTTTTAAGAGCAGCCCAAGACAATGATAACAATGGAAAAAACAAAGAGGAAAACGGGAAACAAGGATAAAAATACACAATTAATAAAACCCAGATATGTTTCGACTCAAGACTGAGTCATTTTCAGTCGGAAACAATACAAATGTAAAGAAAAAACGGTAAAAAACCTGAGCCCTACATGGTGGTGGCCGGGATCTGGTTGAAATGGGTGATTCCTATAGGCAAAGGGAGAAAATGATAGACTTGCTGTCAGGTCTCTCGTGGGTTGCCGTTAGTTAGTCTATTACCTATCTCCTTTATCCATTGCAACCACCCGCTTCCACCAATAGGATCTCTCCATATCTCTCCATATCTCTTTCGTCTCCTTCGTCTACAGCTTTGTCAATCAATTTCAATAATCGGCCCACTGAAGCTCGAATGCGCTTTGACCGCCCACCATCGTCAGATCACAATCATTGAGAGCTACATGAATCGGGGCCCTTCATAGGTCGCACTATTGGTTCATGAATCCGAAATTTCAAACCGAACCAACTGAAAAAATAGGTCGGTAGCATGAACCGGACTGTAGATCGGTCGCATGAACTGAGAATACGATTACCGCAGAGTCGAAAATACGGTTTTACAAATTGATTGGCGCTCGCGGCCTATGTGGGCACGGTATTCTAGTTTACGTAGCCGTGATTTTTCTGATTTTTCCGAGTGTAGAGATGATCCTGTGGGCATTTGGTGATGGAGCGTGGGATGTTCTATACTGGATCCAACTTCTCATAGATTCAACTTTCGATGAGATAAATGTAACTTGTGGATCGGAAAAAATAGGATCCATCCAATCACCAAGATTTAGCCTTTAGTATTCACAAAAATAATTGGAACACTTGCCAATTACACATACTCACTCGTAACCCTAAACCTCATACTGTCCGTTCAAATAATGTACCCTTCAACCCTTGACTTTTTCATCTATCTGAGATTGAAGGAATGAAAGAATGAAGGAGTGAATTATTTCCCCTAAAATATCTATATCGACGGTAAAACTAGCAGACCAAATATCTTGTTTCCCGTGTTTAACAATCCTCGCTCCCACTTAATTATTTCGAAGGAGAGAAAATCATTATCATTTCTTGAAATTTTCACCGAGTTTTCTTCGCAAAGAAAAAAAAACCCCGAAATTTTCCAAGAATTGACGGTGAGTAGTTTATCATCTGAAAAATAAAGTATGATGGGAAGTCTGCAACGTCGCAAACTGAGAGACGCGGTCTGATAGTTTCCACCGTTGATATGAGTTCTTCGATTATGGTTACATATTTGCATGATATTTTGAAAATGATTCGTTGATATATTTCAAATTTTTTAAAGTGTACAATTTATTCAAATACAATTTTCCGGTTTTACAACTTATATCTTTATATTTCATTTTTATACGTGGATTTCATTAACCCGATTTTATCATATATATTTCCAACGTCGCTTGCTTCAGATGCCTAACGTGTCTTATACAAACTTTCGATTTGATTACCCCCCCCCCTCCTCTGACATGTGGAAGTATATTTATGTCTGCATGAGCCCCAGATTTATACATGAAACAGAGCTCACGTCGAAATAGAGATACGCCCCAGTGGCGTGGCGTGCTTTGCGATATATCGATTGATCTGTCATTTAAACCTATAGAAAAGGATCGATTAACAGGGTGTTCGCAGCGAACACCTTAATAATCGATTCTTTACCACGGATTCAAATGGGGAAATATCGATTATCGATCATTCACGCCACGCCACTGATACGTCCTTATGCCAGAGAGGTGACAATAAGGCTGAAGAGAATTGAAGAACTGAAGCGGCGCGCTAGCGTCATTTCAAACCCCTTCCATCCTGGCGGCGACTGAGAAAGAGGAACTATACAGAACGAAAGAGAAACAAATGATTGTAAACTCAATCGATGCGTTTTCGGTTGAAAAATGTGCAATGTCCGCCATTGGACTGAACTAAATTAAACTGAACACTTTTTGAAAGAGGATTACGATGGCATGGCAGAAAGGGAAACCGTTTAAGGATTAAAGAACATACATTGAAAATTAAAAAGAAATGAATGAAGGAGCCGCAGAAAGGAGCTGAGTTGCTCGAGGAGGATGTAACAGAACTCCGTAGTCACACATTAAAAAATAATTAAGGACCGCTCTTAAACTCATAGACTTCTCTCTGAGGAAATTTAGTTATTAACAGGGTTTACCTCCCAGTATTCCCAAAATGAAGATCAATAGTTAGATAAATTGCTATACGAGTAACTAGGTCCACAAGAGAACTTAAACATTAGTCATTTTTTTAAAATATTAATTCAAAGTAAGGTAAAAATTGCCGATTGTATTGTTTATCTCCCCCTAGCCTCCACCCCACCCCCTCTTGCTCCCTCTTTGTTTCACATCCTGCTTCGATTTTTCGGAATGCAATTTATATTCCTTACTTTTTTAATTCGAATATACTATGTAAGTAGATAAAAACAAGGCAGGCCCAAACTGTCTTATAATTTTTTTTTTATTTTATTGCATATGTACAATGTAAATAATAATAATAAAAAACAAATCAATCCAAAGGAAGTTTTCTGATATCGATGTTAGCGTATTTGCCCTACAACAAAAAAGGCAAAACTGAGTATGCAAATTTTTAATTGTTATCGCCGGGAAAAACGCCTTCAATTGAAGTGATAGGCAGTAAGTGAGTCAACTATCAGAACTGGCGACTCGGCGCAATCCTCATACCAGTCCCACCACGCCTCGCTTTCAACACGCTTTGACAGAGAAAATTCTACTCATAGTGAGAGAATGAAATCACTCATAGTATGAAAAATTTAGAAATTTGAGAGACTGAATTTATAGACAGAAGCTAGGCAGAAACAAATAGAATGCACGAAAAAGAGCAAGATGCGCATGTATAGTATACGCGACACGAGCGTGATTACCTCTCGCGCTCCTGAGTTTATAGTTTCTCCACCAATGTTATATTCCTATGGAATAATTGCAATTTTTAAATTGTTAATTTGAAAAAAGATTCAATAATGATCGAGTATTTTTCCATCTTATGAACAAATACTTTTATACATGGAGGCCAGACATAAGTAAACCATCACAAATGGAGAATTTGCAGGTGTCTAAATTTTGACGACTTTCATGTTTGAGTGGGAACTACTGAGTGAAATGAATACGAGGATACCCTTAGTTCATCAACTAAACAATGATAGGAGAAGATATGACAAAATGATCTAATCTGCTAAAATACACGTTTTTAAATAGGAAATGCCACCAGATGACGTCACTAGTAGTAAATTCTCACTTTCAATCTATTTTTATACTATTTCCCACGTCAGAACTTTTTTTTAAAAATACCCTATAGTCAGCTTTTCGAGCATTCTCCAAAGAAGCAAAAAAAATTGCTCGCAAATTCTCCATTTCTATAGATTTTGGTCTTATTCACCACTTCTATCATCGTCCAGGTCAATTTCATTGAATGAGTCGAGATCGTCTCCGTTTTTGTTCGTCACCTTGTTGCATCGGTACATACGCCTGATTTTTTCTAGGTCTCCATTTGTAGCACCGTTACGCTGACCCAGCTCCATTTTTGGTTTCGTCTATCGTAAAAACAATTTGAGACAATTATCATTATTATGATCAGTTGCTTGATTAATATCAAGGAATAAAATTAATTACATTACATAATTTAGGATGGTGGGTTGTTTTATTGGTGGCTTGTGTTCACAATCATAGCTAGTGAATTAGAGGAGATGAAACAGCACGGTTGTAAACTCGCACGTGTACTAGAGTACTTGTATAGCGAGAGTATGGACAGATGTGAAACTCCGAAAATCCATCAGGCCTTCACCGATGCTTCTGCGAATAAAGTTAGGGCCCAGTAATGCAGCCAACCTATGAATTTCAATTATACAGAACGATTTAATAATACTATTGTTACGAACCGTCGTTTATTAAGCACGTGTTTGACTCAGTTTTTTCATAAATTTACTCAATTTCGCGGAAGAACGCTCATTTCTGTACATTCTTGGCCATCATGGTTAGAATTGGAATCTGCAGACTGGCAGTGAAATTTTGTGCGTTAGAAGTTGGTTAGAAGGGTGGCTGCACTTTTGGGCCCTAAGCCCTCCATGAAGCGATCTGCCCATACTCTTGCTATACAGGTACTCTAACGTGTACTAATCATACATCAACACCAACGCTAGCGTTACTGAGAACGAAATCAGTATAACCTTACCGACATAATCACCCATGTACCTCTCAATGGTTGATTTAGACGAATTTTCTTAATTTGACATGATATGACTCTTCTCTTGTGGACGACCCGGAAAAAGTATGGGAGCAAAAAAAGAGGGGGAACTTAATTGAATTAAATTGATCCTCAAACGATGTAAGTATCCATCCATCATTTGCACCATTCAGTATCTATGACTGAGTCACAAGCATGATTCCGGCTATTTCCACATGTAAAATTTCCTTCATCGTAAGAAATGAATCATTTTAAAAAAGGTCATGATCCTGTTCATGTTAGATATGATTTCTATATGATTATACCACGGAATCGAATTTTTACGGGCTTATTGGCTTTATAAGTTTTTAAAGCAAATCGTACAGCAAGCAAAAAGAACAAAAATAAGTAAATGGCAGAGGACGTTAACCGATAAAAATGTTGCTTTTGATGGATTACCTTGTGAACGATCGTATCCTGTCCGTTTTTTGAGAAAGCAAAACGTGGGTAATGCATGACACTTTTATGGTTGTAGGGAATATTGAAAGTCGTTACTTCGTATGGAGATGCCTTGTTGAAGTCTGACCAATAAGCTGAAAAATTCCAATGCAATTAAGATGATTTTCAACGACCTTAAAGAGAATCTACATTGACATCTCAACAACTTTACAAAGCAGTTCCAATTAAAATTTGGCCGCATAAAAGTTTTCGTTAATTCGTCAATTGTTTAGACTTCCTCTGCCGAAGAGCATTGTGTAATTTTCCTCTCTCATCGGAGGCTCTGTAAAAATATCTATGACTTTGAGGGATGCTCTGTGAAAAATTTCGTTTTTCTTCCAAAAGCAGATGATTCTTCTGAGAAATCGGTTTTTGTAGTAAAAATTAATTGCAAGTGAAAATCTTGTAATTCTAAAAGTTGCTTACGTTATTTTGTCTAGACGGCGATGATTTGTGGTAGGATCAATGAATACTGACTTACGGAGACGGTCTGACCAGGGGTAACATGGTACCTCAGCACCCCAAAAATCCTGACGGGTGGCTCAGAGGCCTCGGTAGGACTCCTGTAGGAGCCGCGAAAAATTGGAAACTCCTCATAAATGAAGACTTTTGGTTATTTAGAGAGGGCCCCACCGAGAGGAGACTTATTCCGCCTTGCTAAGGAAGAACGTCGTATGAGCCTTCAGACGTTGCCAGAGTTTCTTCAAGAAAAACCGAATTTACTGAGAAAATTGTGAATATTTTTCCTCAAATTTTTCAGTCAATTTTGTTTACGATTTATTCTAAAATATCTGAAATTGTCAAGGAAAAATTAATATGCATAGCTTTCCTCAAAAATACACGAATTATTCGGGAAAATTTGGCAACTCTCGAATGTTCACACGGCGTTTTTCCTCAGTTCGGCAGTATTGGCGCCCAAGAAATTTTGAGTCAGATCGACACTGCTGACATATTAATGGATATTCCAAGTAGACCAAAAAGAATGACAGCTCACCTTGGTCGATGTTATTCCAAAGGATATCGACGTGGTTATCACGGTCAGGCCGCGCCTGTTCGTGCAGAAGTCCGAGGACGTGTAGAAGTTCATGCTCCACTGTGCCCCTGTACTCCAAACAGGCGGGACTCTGGTAGTTGACCGGATGCGGCCCCTGGTAGTTTCGTCGGTATCCGATCATGGCGAAACAGCCCTTACCGGGTTCTTTGTTGATTTTAATGTAATCCCTCTGCTGCCCGTTATACGGCACGAAATGGACGCACGTTTTCGACTCTATCCTCCGCATTGCTGACTCGACACGAGTAGCTTCCTCCTGTGCTGATACCGAGATAGATAACCATCCATTAAGATGTAACTATAAACTCCGTAAGAGTAAGTCAGGCTCTTGTCTTTACGATTGATAGAAATCTGTACTCGGAAGAACATGGATAAAGCATTTTCCCTTAAAACGCACGAAAGAAGTCAACCTTTACTCTGACAAAATCCCTTCAATGTTTAGAGGAATGAGACAAACACCGTAAACCTCATCGTGTATACATCGCTAGCGCTCGGATGCAACTATATGTGCGTGATGCGTGTACAAGTTTCCATGGCATTTATCGTATTGTAGCCATTTTGATTAAAAATAATGCTGTTTGACAAAATTGGAATAATTGGAAAAACTTCATGGATAACTAGCTAAAAACGTGGTCTTCAGAAAGTTTAGCACCAGTATTAGCCATCGGAAAAATCGGGCCTTGGAGTTTAGAACTACAGGGACCTGTAGATATCCTTAAAAATATAATAATAATTTTAAGGGTACGGGACTTCTTTTCGCGACTTTCAAACGACTTGAACGCGTAACGTGGTATGCGCGCAATGCATGAAGTATCCTGCGGTCTTGTAAGGCGCGCTAATATGCGTTCCGTGCTGTATGCGTCAGCCCTGCGCTGGCCGCACTGTGTTTGACGCGCTATTCAAACTTGCGGCGTCAGCTGTTTTTAACTTATGGTTTTGGTGTTTTTCTACAGTTTGTTGAAATTATTGTCATTTCAAATGATAAAAAATTACATAATATTCAAACTTATTGCAAAAAAGAGCAAAACTTGACTTACTGTAACTGCTGTCAAAAGTGTAGGGCACGATTCCGTTCGGCCACAAATAGGTATCTTGGCGGATGGCGTTCCTTCCCTCATCGATGGGAGGTACAAATATATCTCCTTGAAACAGCCTAGAGTTGAGCTCTGGATATTTGTTGTTCCCTAGGGCTACGAAGAACCAGTGAGTAACGATTAAAATTAAGTAGTGAACACAAGACGAATCAAAATCCAATCAACTTATTTTTATTTTAAATGCAGAAAGAGCTTATTAGCTCCTCCTAAAGAAAGTAATCGAACTCAACATGAGTCAACTCGGTCATTTAAGAATAATGTGTCCGTCCAATAATTCGATCGAGTCAGATTGTGTCAGGTAACGTGGTGGCAGATCTCGTCCCTGGATGACTTCAATTCTTCACGGAAAATGAGGTTAGGGGTTATCTCCTAAAATTGTGGTACTACCTAATTTTTTGGATGATATGGTCATTTCCAATTAGTTTTGTTAACATTCAGGTTATTAACCTTATTTATTGGGGTACCACCACAATTAATTGAAAAAGTTCATATCATCCAACAACCCCCTGCCCTTTTTTCCGTGTTTTTAATTACGTTAGCTTTACAATTTTAGATGAGAAGTTTACTGAGCTTTTTTGCCTTACCTTGTGTCATGTGAGGTGGAGAGCTAGGATGACGATATTTGAGCTCTGTGGTAACGGAAAATGTGAAACTAACATAACAGAGCAGGATGAGAAGCACCTCTTCAACCACTGACGTCATCCACAAAGACGTCATCACTTCAGTTACTGTCCGGGAAGACAATACTTGCCGACTTGAAATCCAACGGCTGTTAGGTTTGACGATACATTCTTACGAGTTGTGCTCAACAATCAATCATAAGTTCCTAGACCCAGAAATTATCAAACCAAAATTACAGCAACCACATAGAGTGAATTATGCGACTGATTGTTCATTGCAATCGAGTTTTTTTTTCTTTCTCGGAGATGAGGTGGCTTCAATATTTGAGGCTCTCTGAGGGTGCATCATTCATGATAGTCCCGGTTATTTTTTTGTTGAAGATGATATCTTGGTTTCCCAAACAACTTCCGCAAAGATCTTAACAACCGGATTCAGTGAGGAAATCGGCTATG
The DNA here is from genome assembly GCF_918797505.1 of Bemisia tabaci. Taxonomy (NCBI): domain Eukaryota; kingdom Metazoa; phylum Arthropoda; class Insecta; order Hemiptera; family Aleyrodidae; genus Bemisia; species Bemisia tabaci. The sequence continues at coordinate 53,117,921 of NC_092793.1, forward strand.
AGAGAATTGGCATAATTTCCACCTGTTTCAGGTTGACATTATTGCCGGATATTATTTAAAATGAGGAAAATGAGGCCCCAGCCGACTTTTGCAATCCTTTGCTGGAGTTAAGAGAAGAAAATTTTGATCGATTACCTCAATTTAGGTATTCAAAAATTCCTATGTCAAGGCCTATTCACAAGGTCCCTATGCCTCACAATTTTTATTTATTTTATATTTTTTGTGTGCAAATTCGTGAAGGTTACCTAGAGCACCTCGTCTTAAAGGGTATGTATTTCGAAAATGATAAAACTGCTGTACAGATGAGCCATACCAGTTTGATAACTCTGTATGGAACGTATCCGTACTATCTACGGTTTCCTGGATTGTTCATTTCCTTCTTTCTCCGAGTTCAGACTGAATTCCATCAATCGAAGTACATCATAAAAGCTACTCAAGAGGATTCAGCGACTTTTAAAAAGAAAAAAAAAGAGGAAGAAAAGAATGAAAGAAAAAAAATCCAGGATCTCATCGGACAGATTTGATACTTACCCACTTCAAATGTCCCTCTAATTTAATTCTTCTATCCGTCCAACATTTTAGAGTCTGTGAGGCTCAAGTTATAACAGAGCCAAAATAGCACAGGCTGCAATAAATGGCACTTATATTGTAAAATTATTGGTATTGTATAGGAGTGATGCGTAAGCTATCTCTACAATTTAAAGAGGCTCTTCTCATTGAAATATGTTGCGATAAAATTGAAATAAGTTGCAATTTTGTTGCATTGCATGTAAACCTCCTTCCTATCTCAAACGTGGACTATATTGTACTGATCGTTTAGATCGGCATTTATTGACCAAATGATTTAAACATATGGCAACTTCATGGGATTAAATTGCAAAATCGTTTATGTATTTTCATTGCTCTGTGCTACTTGGGTAATAAGATCGCTCCACTTGCGATTACTTACCGACATAGCCGATCAAAAATCTAAACGAATTGATAAAATCAAGCACGATTAAGCACGTGGCAGTTGCTGGAAAACCACAGTTTTACTGAGAGCACACCTCATGATGACAAAATCGGCAAGAACGGGGCTGAGACAACAAGTGCGTAGCGAACTTTACCCGAAACGAGAATTAATGGCGATAACTCAAAACTTGAAAGTGGCTGAAAGCATGTCTTTTTTATCGGGAAACGTCGTTTAACATGTGCCCGAAACAAACAATTAAGCTAGGTGAAGGGCACTCTATCAGAGCTCTCTGGAAATATAATCGCAAAGCAGGAACTACGCCGCACTGACGATGCCTTAATTCGCTGCAGCAGTAAAAGAATTATTTGCTTTCAGTTTACTGTCAGTACGCTAACTATCATTCCGATGTTAATTTAAACTACGGAGGGGAGGGGGACTGAATATGCGTGCCTCCAAAATCATAATTTTTGAAGAAAATCCCCCTCAAAAATTCCTGCTAACTACGTCCAGACATCCATCTGACTTGCTCCTAGCACATTCTGTGTCCTATTCCTCAGCTGCCAAATTAATATCCATCACGATATTTTTCACCACAGCTTTGGATATTCGCCGCTCGTTCTCTTATGAACACTAGTTGATCCTGGAGGTTTCCATTTAACATCGCTTTAGCCATCCTCCCTGGTATGTTTCTATCCTCAACAGCTTGACCGTCTATCCATCTTGAGTGAATCGCACACTTAAGTACTCATACTCCGTGGATACCAATCTCCCCTCATCGCTGCCAAACGAACGCATTTGTTCACACCTCAATGATGATATATAGCGCGGCTTCAGAGACACCATATCACCCTCTCCATTCACAGGAACGTCACTTACGAGATGTCAGTTCCCGGAACGCCCCTCGGAATATTTTCTTAATAAAATAAAAAATCAGCCTCAGTATTTGGGGTTGTTTTTTGGCTCTATACTCTTTATCGGGTTTTGAAATGATACGACTATTCGGCCTCTGAAGCCACGCTAGGAAGTATCTTCTCACAATGAAGGCGTCTTTTTATCTTAACAAACCGCATAACTCGTTTTAACTTAGGCTGATACACCGTTGATTGGGTTTTAAAATGATGCAACTATTCAGCCTCTGAAGCCATGCTAGGAAGTGTCTTTTCACAATAAAGGCGATTCTTATGCATCGGCACGCTTCATTAAAGAACTATCCCAACAAATCGCATTACTCGCTGATCCTCAATGCTAAGCTGTTGATCGGGTTCGGAAATGCAACTGTTCGGCCTCCGAGGCCATGCGCCGTCTTCGAATATGCATATCGACGGTGTATAAGTCGGCAATCACATAACTCGGTTTGCGACGTCGCAGGCTTCCTGCCATACTTAATATTTTGAACGGAAAACCACTCAACGGCAATTCTTTAAAATTGCCGTGATTCTTCTTCTATGTGCGAAGAAAATTCTGCATAAACTTCAAGGAATGATGCCAATTTGGTCTCCTTTAAAAGAATAACATAGAGGCGGACGCGGAACTTTTCAGACACCGCAAACGAGTTACGTGATTGCGGACTTCAGGGCCAGATTTACCTACTTGCCGCCCATGGGCCGCCTGTATTTTTCCGCCCCCCTCTCATTCGTTTTGAAATACCAATAAAAACCATTAAGTAAACGTGCCAGCGGGGGAGGGGTGGATAAGACTCGTTTACTCGTGTTAGACACATTTTTTGGGAAAGCCCTGAAACACTACTATCAAAAGTTCACGGAACTTTGCGCGAGAGTTATATGTAAGTTCAGTAAACCTATCTCTGTGTGGACAAGGCCTTCCATTTATAAGAAATGAACGAACAAATTATGAAAGAACAACCATAAATGTAGTTTAATGCTTTTAACTTCCGCCGCCGCGCAGACTGCATTGTGTTTGGCACAATGCGTGAAGTATTCCGACAGTTTTGTAGGCGCTATGCGTTTCACGCCGACCGCTGCTGCATGCACTGTGTTTGACGCAATGCGTGAAGTATTCACGCAGTCTTGTAGGCGCTAAGCGTTTCACGCTGACCGCACTGTCTTTGGCGCAATGCGTGAAGTATTCATGCATTCATGTAGGCGCTATCCGTTTCACACTGACCGCAGTGACCGCACTGTGTTTGATGCAATGCGTGAAGTATTCGTGCAGTCTTGTAGGCGCTAATATGTGTTACATGCCGACCGCCGCGCCTAGAGTCCCTTTATACCCAGAGTAACGACAACTCGATTATCAGCTGACTGGCAGCCGACCTTGGCTGGCCATGGAGGCCGAAACTAGTGCACTCAAACGAACGATATTGGGGGATAAGGATCAGGAATCCTGCGATGTCTGTCACACAGAAACAACAACATCAACAAATTGATCAATTAAAAAGAAAATGAGATTGGTTTGTGAATAATTTCTTAATCTATTTTCATTTTGGACCGATGGCAATAACAATTTACTCTTGATAAACCACAATTAGGTAATATTTTCATTATTCTTGTTCACATACGAGGTACCGCCATCTTGGTGCACTAGTTTCGGCCTCCATGAGCGAGAACCAATCAGAATTGGATTTTTTTTTAGGCCACTTTCAGCCCAATCCTGGCCCAACCAAAAGTGAGTTGTCGTAACTCTGGGTATAAAGGGACTCTAGCCGCGCCGAGGGCTTCTCCTTTTCATCTCAAGTCCTCGTCATCATTTCTCTCTGAGTCGCGCCGTTCCAGGCCAAATTGCGTGTTTGATTTCTCTCTTAACTCGATTAATGAAAGGTGCTGTCTCTTGTATCTCTAAAAGACGACAAAATTAGAAATTCCTATACTCTCAGGAAATGAGAGATTTTGTCGCCTTTTCTCATTTGTAGGTAATTTTTTTTTCAAACTTCGATTTTTTTTTAAAAAATTGCAAAATTTGCCGCCCCCTAGATTTGCCGCCATGGGCCGCGGCCCATGTGGCCACCCCATTAATCCGGCCCTGGCGGGCTTACGCCGTACATATGCCTCTTTTAAGGAAGGGGCGTCAACTCATATCGGCGCCCTCGCCTTGCTCTTTTCGAAGAGAGATACGAAACGCCTCGCCATCAAAGGCGCCTCTTTGTTTAAAATTAAGCTCGGAAGGGTGATGTTAGGCGCCTGTTGCCCTCCTATCAATGCCTTTTCATCTTCATCCCAATTTTCCTGCTCCACTCTCCCCTCTCTCCCTCCCTTTTCCTCTCTTTCTGTAGGTATCCTCCATATCGACGGTGAAACTACCAGACCACATATCTCGGTTTGCGTCGTTATAGACGACCTGTCATACGTTAGTTTAAAATGGAAAACTACTCAGCGTCAACTCTTGAGAACTTCCGTGTTTTCTCTACTATGTGCAGCGAGGAAAATTCTGTGAACATTTCAAGAAACCAATATTGATATGTTCCCCCTCAAAAAAATAAAATGGGAGCAGACATTTTTAAACACCGCTATACCGAGATACGTGGTTTTCGCCGTCGATACTTATCTATGCCTCCAGCATGACGATTATTGAAATTTTAGAGCAGCCCGATTAAACATAGAAATGCGATGTATTGCATAGTTATGATATGGCTTTGTTCTTGTCGTGTCGATATAGTTTTAATAATCGGGCCGCTGCAACAACGAGAAATTTTTTGGCTCTTCGAAAAAGCCGACTCGACTAGACTAGTGAGGAAAAAATGCTGCGTTAATTTTCACTCCTTGCGCAGATTTCCCGCCGCGCGCCCCTCGATAAGTGCAAAAGCCGTTCATCAGCGTTGAGCGCGGTTAGTACGCGATTGATGGAGCTCTCGTTAGTCAGAGGGCGGGAGAAATTGAAATTTGATTAAATATTTCAAGAATTTCCACGAGTCTCGTGAAACACGAACTGCGATTATGCCTGCATACAAAATATGGACAGTCCTTTTCGGCAGGAGAAGTCACACCAACGAAACGTGCGCAGCTCGAAGCAGCAGAAGAGGCGGGAACCCGTCGCCAATCAGAGACGACTTTGGCCTCGCTCTGTAAGTAGGGATTGCCATCAGGGCTTCCATGACAAAGGTGACCTCTGTTTACTCCGTCATTTCTTATCAGTGAAATGCGTAACCTACAATGTTTTGTCCGCAAAAAATCAATTTCTGACATTTCCTTCAAATCGTTTTTCTTGTCTCTCTTGGAGTCATGAACTTTCTGCAATTATTTAGGGAGCAAGTCTGCTTCATTATCCCATTCATATATTTTTGCAGTTTTAGAATCCCGTAAATTAACAAAATATATTTTAGATAGTCCTTACTTCAGGTAGAATCGTGATTTATTAATGTTTTACTCCCAGTTAAAAGTGTTTTGCAACTCGTGGATTCGGAAATTCAAATGATTGTGCGTGCATTTCATCAATCATATTCTACCCTTGTGTGATAAGTACCCTCTAATTTCTGGTCTTCCATTTCATTGATTTTTTTACTTCAAATCAAATCGTCAAACTTATCAACCAGCATGGTACGAAGAGACTATGAAATAAAATTCTTCAATTATGCTCCGGGTAACGTTGTCAATCATTCGCTGATACTAATCAAAGGCTTCATCGTATGTAATAGTAACATAGATGGTGAGGATGAGCCCTCAACAGATGATGTAAATGGGAATGTGGAAGATGCAATTCCTGATACCATTGAAGTTTCTGTCGGAGAAGCTGACACCTCTTCCTCTAAATGGGATGTTGTCAACTTAAAATACAAGTGTCTAGTCAATTTAAGCTTCGGCAAAAATGTATTATCCTTTAGATTTGCTGAAACCATTACCACTTTAGTCCTATCCTATGTTCCTCGTGATACTCTATTCCGTGTAACGCCAGTGTACATTATCTGTGATGAGGATGATGGAAGATTCCAAAGTCCTGAAGGCTGTGATAACTCAATTGAAAGTGCTTGCAATCGTATTAATCTTGGATGTAAGCTGATACAATGCCTGGTCTCGAACAAGTTGTTTGAGAAAGGATTTGGGCACAAAACATTCCAGCTAGAAAGTGATTTCACCCACAACAGCACCAATTGCCTAGTCTTTTACAGCAAACTGCCTGTGTGCTCTGCTAGGACCATGAAGCCAGAAGACTTGTGGGAGTACTTTGGCCGCGAAATTATGACTTCCATCCATGGTAATCAAGATTGCAAATTTCTGGCATTTTTGTCTTGCACCATTTGGGATGGAACAACGGTTAAAGCCCATGCTGCCCTTGGTGGAGGAGGTTTAGCGTTGTTTGGGAGTGCCTGTTTGCATACTTGGCCCGACTCCTTTGATAAAATCATTCCATGTTTCCTGAACTCAACGAAAATCAACAAATCTCTTCTGATGGATGATAGTTGCCATAGGTAAGAATCTTTTCCTCTCTCTTTTTTTTCTACCGACTTACCTAATACATTTTAAACTTTGCATGTGTCACTTTTTAAATGAATTTTTCAGTGCCATAGCAAATCGGGTTACCTACTTATGATTGTTTTACCAAAGAGCCAAATGTACGGTGTACATCATAGCATATTTTCATGTTCTCTTCATTATTTGTGAATACTCTCAATAAAATTGAAGCGCGCTCTATGCCCTAAACAGTATTTTGTAATTTTTTAACTGTAAGTAATACCATTAACCACTAGAATGTTGACCGTTTCTTTCTGGAATAATTTATTTATTACCTATCTTATTTTTTGTTGTATTGATTTATTTAATATTTCTAAACTTGAAAATTACCAATACCAATGGAGTTGCTATAGGATATGCTGTCACTGGCATAACATGCACAATTTCTAACTTTGAATTTACTCTGTTTCAGGGGAACCTACGGTGGTTGCTTCAGCACAACCTTAGGAGCTGTATGCCATGAATTGGGTCATACATTTGATCTGGGACACACCAAGCACGGTCTAATGGGTAGAGGTTTCGACCACATTGATCTCGTCTTTACAATGAAATGTACCAAGAGCACTGAGCGCTGCTCAAAGAATGTGAGGAATATCAACAAAATTGGATCCACACATCATGCCGTTGTGACATTTATTCAAGACATCAATGTATCATGCAATATTAACTCTCTCCAGAAACCTAGGAATCCAACCCTGTCTCAAACACCGATCACATCCCTGAACAGAAATTCTCATGCACTGCAAGATGACCAGAACTCAGATGACAAAACATTTTGGTCAGCTAGCTGTGCCACAATTCTTGCTTTTCACAAGTGAGCTTGAATCTCATTAATTTTCCATTTTTCCAAAACTGAAAAAAATTATAGCTTTCGCTGACTCAAAAATTTGAAACTCGTTGACTATGAAGTTGAGGGAAGCATATTTTTCCTATCAACAACTGGGTCACCAACCATCCATTCCTGACAGAGGATTCTTATTCTTTTTGTGTCAATGGTGTCCCTCTGGGAGTGAAAAAGAGAGGAAAATAGTTGAAGATTCATGATAATTAATTGGTTAAATGCCAAAAATTAATGAATTGAGTTAGACAGTGAATTTCATTCCAAGCACCCAAAATAACATGTTGTAAGTATAACAAACTAAGTATAGAATAATAGCTATTATTTATTCTTTATCATTCTATGGGCTAAGTACCACCAGAGTAGTGCGTATATGCTACAGCAGTTGTCAGAAATAAAAGTGTGAATAATTCGAAATCAACCCATTGACACCTAGCCCATAATGACAAGACCGGTAAGTGAACAACCTAATAATCAAGGTGTCCTAATAAGTCGCAGTTTTATAAACGATTCATTGTGGCTCACAGTGAGCACATCTCTTAGCAAATGAATTTCCAGGATACAACATTTTTTGTATCTTTCTTCTTTTTTCTTAAAGTTCATTTTATCTCTGTTTTTAGGTGGTTCAATAACTTTGACAGGAACCTCAATCAAGAAGATGTCATTTTGAAGTTTGATAGGACCAGGTATGTAGAAACTGATTGTTTCGATTTTACTGCAGGCAGAGATAAATAACTTGCAAAAAAAAACTCAGGGCGAAGAGTTACAGTCTATGCCAAGAAAGGTGGCAGCTGAGAGAGTTGGGTGAGCAGCTTGGTCTATATTTTAAGGGCTCATTAACTTGAGCAACCCTCAGTTGTATGAGAGCCAATTTTCTTGTTTAAACAATTCCCTAAGCTAGTCAATGATTCTGCTTTTCAGCAGACACTTTTTGTGGCAAATACACCACCTAGTCAAAATCAAGCAATTTTTTCAGTAGAGCAGGTGACAGCAGCTCAAATGCAGAATCATTTTTGTCAAATATTTTGTAGACTGTTCCTCCAAACAGTGCAACTTTGATGGATTTTCGTAGTCAATGCTCGATGTGAAAAATTTTCAGATGTTACTTATGTCGAAGTAAACACGAGCAATCCAATCTTTCAATATTGTAGCAATATAATATGCTCTCCTAAACTGCTAGCTAAGGAAAAACACTGAATGAAATGTCATCAAATGTTAAATTCTCACTCAGAATATACTTATTTTAGAAGAAAATTACAAATATTTTTCCTTGAAATTTTCAGACACTTTAGATAAACTATGAATAAGATTTTAAATATTAGAAGAAAAACATGTATCTGTTAGCGGCAAAACCCGATTCCAGGCAAAACTAGTTTTGCCCAGGCAAATTTAGTTCTGCCAGAAATGAACTGGCAAAACTAGATCTGCCTAGTCAAAACCTGCTTTGCCTGATTTGTAAAGGCCAAACTAGCCGACCGTAGGCGGAACTAGTTTTGCCCGCTGATGTTGAGGCAAAACTATTGAGGTCTGTCAAAACTAGTTCCGCCTACTTGGCCACACAAGGTTGCTGGTGCTACTGGAGTTTATTGTAACACTTTTTACCAGTAAAGGACTTCTTGGTGTAATGCAATGTTGACAGGCTGATACAGAATTTTTCCTGAGCACAGCAGTATATTTTACATTAATGTTAACCATCTTAAAGTATTTTTCTTGCTGGCAATAAGTGATGAATGCAGTAGCTGATATGCTGATGTCTCACTGTGAAATTTTAGACCTGTGCTGAGTGAAGATGGGCTCAGAAAAACCCTTTTTCAGAGTTCTGCTTGATTAAACTTTAATTTTAAAATTGGCCAAACAATGATTTTTACAAGTTGTCTCAATCTAGGTACCTCTCATAGTTTCATAGAGATGTAAAATAGGTAACATTAGTGTCTAGAAAACCCTCATATTGAAACTGTTAAGCCTTTTTGCAAGTGGAGGAAGCACAAAACTTTTGAACTCGAGAAACTTAACAGTACACTAATCTTCTTTTTTTGTAAAACTTTTTTTTCACAAGAAAATGAGAGATTAAAGACAGAAATACCCACCTATCAGGTATGTTTCTCCTGTCATAGTTTAAGTGAGTATTTCTAATGATTGTGTTTTCTTATTATTCCAGAAATGCTGTTATCTCAAACCGAGGCATTAAAGTAATTGAGCTGCGGAAAGAAAACGGAGATGTACTGCATTCATGGCAGTTTCCAGAGAATCTTGCAAAAAAGAAATTGTTTTTGGTGCCTGTACAGCATCTAAATGTTGCAGAAACAATTGTAGTTGAAGACGCTTTTGGTAATCTGTTAAAGCAAAGGCTTAGTAGTCTGGTTTGAACTTCCCTCATTATATCTTGCATTATTTAGTATGTATTCAAGCTCTATTCGCTTTTTGGTACATGGTTTGTGCAGCTTTGAAAAGTGCTCAAAAAATGCTTGGTTTTGACATTTTTTTTCAAGGGCTATAAAGAGCTTGAATTTTTATCTTTACTAATTGTCAGTATTAAATTGTCTGTTGTAATAATTGACAATGCATTTTGACGCCAAATAGACCATTTAGAAGTGCATCCCTCCTGTAAAAGAAAGCATTATCTACCTCTAAAGTGAACTAAAATTTTATGACTTGGACTTCTGATGCAGGAAGAAAACTGAGCATTGAGGAAAAAATAACAATGAAGGTGATAAAATGTGCTGGAATATTCCAGAGGCGTAGAATCTTCCAAGCTTCCACATTTTCATGCGCCCACCTACTGACTCTTTAAAGAATGTCTCACCAATATAAAAAAGATGACTTTCTTCTTTTCCCTTTGATTTTTGCCCCTTAAAAATTCGTCTACCTTCCAAAGTTTGGGGCCTTTCCCAACTTTCACATGTTTGCTGATGAATGTGATCAAGCATTTTCTGCACCCCTGGAAAATTGCAAAAAATGCTTGACTGAATAGTCTTAAAGTTGCACAAACTATGGATCAAAATGGTCACTCTCGTTTGCCTTAAAACTTATCTTTTGATTCCTAGATCATTCCAAATAGGATAATATGCAAACCTCTGTCTGCTGTTAGTTCCAAATTGAAAGAAAAGCTCATAGGATATTGATACAAGTTGAGGACTAGTTCTTTATGTGCCTTGTTAAAGGGTCAAATAGGAAATTCCTTTGAAAATTTTGGAACTTTGGTTCTCCCAAGATGCAGTTGTCTGAAAAAAAACGATAAATTGTGGTATGTGCAAGGAACAGGTTTTCCAAAATTTATCTCAATGATAGAAATAATTGTGATTGGAGTGTTATTTCCTCACTGCTGATCATGATTTATTCACTGTCAGATCTCATAAAACAGTATTTTCATTTTATTCCTTTCTTTATTTTTATATTTATATGTTTTTCATTCAATTTTTCTCTCTTTGTGTTAAGCTAGCCAGGGAAGAAACAAGCGGAAACAAGCAGTGGCCAGATTTCTTTACATATATTCTTAATCTGAATGCATTTTGCTTTTGAAATTCCATCTTCAGTAGGTACTTAAATGATTAGATGTTTCTTGTTAAAAATCTCTAACTCATTTATTCCTTTCATTGCACTTAATGAGCGAATATGTATATATCTGACTTGATTTGCACTGCTAGGTAGGTAATCGGTTCACTTCCAGTGAGTGCTAAAATTTTAATGTTGCTTAAAAAAAATCACAAACGGTTACTGAGTCATGTGCTAATGTCATTCTAATACCTCTTCTGAGAAATTGAAAAATCCAACCATGTACCTTCTCAAAAACTCACATGCCCAGGGCTTAATCGGTTTGATTTACGATTAGTTTGGTTTTTGGAATTATAATTAATTTATATTTTTAAATTTGAATTTAGTCTCCTCCTCCCTCCGAAAAAACTGCAGGCTCACTCTGTCTATATAGTATTTTCGAGCAGTAAAATATTAAGAATCAGTGAAAGTAGGATCCATAACAGGAAAACTTGCTATAAATGAAGGAAATCCTTTTTAATCTTCAGTGTTAGGCTTTCTAATTTTACTTCATGATTCCCATTACGCCTAAGGTGCAGACTTCTCCTGCAGAAATCCTATGAGTTCAAACAACTTTGTATCATTAGAGATTCCTCTCTCAGTCCTTAATTAGAGATGGTCAGCTATTGATTTAACTGGAACTTCCATTTTAGAGTTGATCAAATCGTAGATTATCAGGCAACAAGCAGGATCCTGTCCATCAGGATTTATTGTTGCTTGATACATAGTTGTTCTATTACCAAAACATTCCCTCTAGCCAGATGGCCTTAAAATACTTGCATTATAGTGAATCAAATATTTTTTCATTTTCTTGGTATTGCTTCCTTTTAAAAATTTTACGTGTTTAGATTTGTAAAGTAGCCAATGAGGATAGATTTTGTATCCACTCACATTGCAGGATTGCTTTGATCTTTAAAGTACTGATTGAATGTCAATGAATGTGGCAAAATTTAAATGCAATCTCTGTTGTGGTTAAAAAAAAGATCTGGGTATGAATTACAGTGATTTCATTCCTTTCTATATAAAATTCGTTTTTATAACCAAGTGTGTGCATTTATTGTAGCTGTTAATTGGATATCGTACCAATCGCTTAAGGAAATCTACCTATGCTCAAATTGTTCATGATATGAATCAAATTTTTTCCTTATAAAGGACACATGCACGAGAATCAATCAAAACACTGTAATTCACGTAGCATGCTATGGAGATCATAAGTGAAAAATACAAATCTGATCAATAACTCTCAGGATCAACATCTCATTAAGAATGTAAAGATGTTTTACTAAGCCAAAACTTTAAACTTGTCATTGCATTGAATTTGAAATTTTTCTCAATGATTATCTTAATTATCAGCCTCAGTTTGTCAGCTTGGTTTTGCTTTGAAGTTAATGTAGACTGCTCTGTGTTCTAAGTCAATTTTCTTTTCTCTTCTAATTGAGTCTCAAAAATTATGGATGAAAAAAAGGGAAAAGAAAATACATTAAGAACCTCCCATCAAGATAAAACCGTCTTATGGAATAATAGATCCAAAGCAAATGAAAGTGATGCATCAGGTACATAATTTTAGCTGAAGTTCTATTGTCATATAATCCATGTAGATTTATTAATATTAAGTAATCCTTACCTCTTCAAACTGTAAAATAATTTTCGTAGGGTAGAACAAAATTTTGAGCAAAAAAGAGATTAATTTTCTTCAGTAATCCAATTCCTGTTGTAAATTGAATTTGGATTTTTGAAATTTTGCCATTGATTTGTTTTGAAAACTATAGAATAGAAAAAACTATAGAATAGAACTCGAGTCTGTCCAAAAGTTGCCAGCCAAAATTTGCGTTAGGTGTTTCATTGACGCCTCCAAAATTTTTCTTGTCTTCTAAGTCTCTCAAGAATACTGCGATATACGTTAAATATTATTTTTAAGGATGGCTTTTTCAAATATTATTCTTGAAGTTTGGAAGAAAGATTTTCTTCTCTGAGAAAGGTAGTACTTTAAGTTTAGGTAGTCTCAGTTATATGTTTATAGTGCCGAAAAAAATCAAATTTAGAGGAATAGAAATAGAGAGTCAGAATGACATGCTCTGCATTTTAATTTAAAGGTCAGAGAAGGTCTTTCAATTCCTGAACAGCTGTACATAAATAATATTACACTGATCACTGGAAGCAATCTTTCATCGCTGTTTTTATTTTAAATTAGCTGTTCAAACCTCACCAGGACTTAGATTTTACATCAACTTAATTGATTTATCCTCACTTAAACCTTCAAAAAAAAGTGAATAGTTTGATTGTGGTGCCTTGTTTTTAGAATATCACCAATTTTTCTGAGGTATACTGGGAGACATTTTTTCTCCATGTGTTGCAATTCAAGTCCTTGTCCTCGTTAATTTTCTCATAAAGTGAAGCTGTCTTATACAAATAGCATAATCTGTATTTTTGCTATGCTGCGCTTCATTCATTCATAGTGCTATTTTTAAACAAATCCACCCTGTTACTTTGTAAACTTGTTGTAACCAACAATAAGGAGGAAGTTTCAAGAGAAATCACTCAGTCTATGCTGTCCCAAAATATCTTCTAAGTCTCTTCATAGTTCCTCATTATCAATCAGTAAGTAGCACAGAGGTAAAACTCTGAAATTGACTCAAGGGAGAAGAAAATTGAAAAAAACAATAAACTTACTTGAAATAGCTATATAACTCTTTGCGTCAAAAGCCAGTCGTATGTTCAGGATTTTTTTGCATTCAGAAAAAAGTCTAGGTCTAATTTTTTCAGGGATTTATATTTTTTCAGTTTTTTACTCAACCTCTGACTTAAATGTTGGAGGCTATAGAGAATGTCTTGTCCATCAGTCAAAAGTACAAAAGGCAGGAGTAGACTTAGAAAAATAATCATTCTATAGTGTTTTAAAACCTCTAGAGGCGTTAATTTCTTCTAGTGGTCATTTTTACAATAATTGCATAATATGCAATACTCACGTTTGATGAAACTAGTTTATCAACCAAATAGTATTTTTGGTTTTTCACTAATGCTCTAGTCGTGTTCATTAAGTTTGTTCAGTGTCCAGTAATTGGTAGTTGTTTAATTACTGTACTCTTTAATCACTGTACCTCATATAAAGTATTAAATCATGAAAACTGGAAGTACTTTGTCTACTTATTCAAGTGTGAAACTGTTTATGAAAAGCAGCATAAAATACATAAATGAACTCTCTTACAGTTTCTACATGCACAAGTAATCTGTGACCTTTCTTGCATCGAGGTGCTACATATTTGGATATTTGACTTGTATCAGTAGTTTAATTTTTAAACAAATCAGGTCAGGGTTTTTGTAAAATCGATTTTTGCCTATTTCTTTGGGTAGTTATTAAACCAAAAATCATAGTAAGCTCCATGAATTTGAAAAATAACCTCAATATCCAGGAGATCCTAAACATATATATTTTTCTTGTTCATATCATTGTTGTTTTGTTAGCAAAACCGGTTAAGAGACAGCTCTCAGAGTAAAGAAAAATAATATGTTGAATCAGTAACAAGTATTGTGTTGTGAAGTATCCTTCTAAACGATGAAGGCGTTGTAAAAAAAATCAAGGAATCAAAATGAGTATCAAACGGATGAATATTTACGTTCAAATGACTTCAAAACTAGTGAGAAAAGATCAGATGCTTGTGAAAAACATTTTGTAGGAGGTTGAAATGAACTGAATGTTAAGAAAGAAACTAGGTCATTTTTCAAAGAAAATACGTTATGTATGATTCTAAGTTCAACAAGGAGGCACCTACATTACATCCCTCTGCCACAAAATGAAAGCCCACGAATAATGTTTTGTCGTCCAAATACAGATCTAAAGCGAGGATGATAAAATGACACTTTGCGGTTGAGTTTATTGACCGATTGGTCAAATCAATTACAATATTTTCTCGAACACTTTTAGTAGACTGTATACGGTTTTAACATTTTGAAATTGACAAAAAAATATTTGTAATATCATTACACATAGGTGTTAGGGTTTATAATGGGTCGGAGGACCTTTGTAAATTCATTTTCTGAAATTACGGAGTAAACTAGGTAAGCTTCTAGAAATTTTATCAGATTTTTCAGAACCCTTGTTGAAAGTGCCAAAAATAGAACCCGTTTGAAGTGATATTTTTGGCAGCTCTAATCAGAAAAACTCTACTTTAACCATGCTAGAACCCCATACAACTGGTTCAGTGAATGAAAATACTAATTGAAAATGATTGGACCAAATAAATCTGTGAGGATCAGCAATCAGCATCAATATTTCAGTGACTGGTTTAACAATATTCCTCAGGAAAATATTACTATGGCAATGTCTTCATCATCACTGCAATAGATATGGAGTTTCACAAAGAAATAATGACAATAATATTATTCAAATATTCAAACAATCTTTAATATTAAAAGAAAAAAAAAATTAGGAGGAAATGCATATAATCATCGGTCCATTTTTATGGTTTTACAATAAGCTTTGAATCCCACTAAATTTTTCCTCTCAACTTTTACAGTCATACCTGCCAAATAAGAGCACAGTAGAAACACATTATGCGGTAATAAACTTTCCGATGATGTAGGAGCAACTGTAGTTTTGACTGCAGGCTCAAGTTCCCGATTTGTTACTTTTTACATGTTCGTAAGCTTTCTTACTTAGACATAGATAAGAATTGTACGATAGTTGAACTGAAATACACAAACGTTGATCAAAAGAGATTATGACCACGGGAATAAACCAAACCAGCCATGTGGCTTGTCACAACTAAACACAATTTCTTTTGGCTTGTACTCATCCTTGGGAGGCTCGATGTATTTGATTGGTGGTGGTGGTTTAATTTTTAGTCCAAATCGACCCCCTTTCCTTTGCCATAGACCCGACCTTGGACGGTTACCTGCTTCCCTCCATCCTATGGTGCCTAAATCTGTAGAGGCATGGTCTAGGTTTGATACGCGCCCTGGAAAACCAAACGAACATTCAGAACAATATTTTAATGATGAAAGACTGCTTAGAAGACACTTTGCACATAGGCAGGGGTATCCCCAGAATGAGGTGTTGCCTTCAACTTAAGCCATATCCAAAATAAATAAAAAAATCAGCTTTTTATCCTGATAAATGAGAAGCACAAGTCAAATGCACTGCTTAAAATAGTGACATAATAACACAGAATTCCACCAGGAATTTATTTCTCGATAAATTTCAAGTTCAGTGTCTAAATTTTTTGTAGCTTTTCAAAAATTATTTTCAGTCAATTTAACTTAAGTCTTAAATTCCATACAGCTCCTAGAAATTTGAGGTATTTGAATTGCCTTCTGCAATGTTCATAACGTAACCACTACTTAAATTTTTTTTTACTTGTATACTTACTTCAAATCGTCTTTTTCTTATTTTATTTTTGACCATGTGCAGCAGAGGTAATTACTTTTTTCAAATAATATGAATGAAAAAAAGAAAAAGAATGAAATTTTTGCTATTTAAAATGATAAATAACATCAAAACGCTGAGCCTTTAAGAAATGGTTGGATTTTCAAAGTTTCCATACAGGCTCTCAAACTTTATTGCCGCACGATTGCGTCTGTTCAGAACCTACATGAAGGCTCTGTGATTTTGGTTATCTCCACTTAAATGCGCAAATGTAATAGCAATTGCTGATCATGGCTTTGTGAAATTGTTCAGCGGCAAATAATACTTTGAGTTGCAAGGTCTCTAGAGCACTACAAAGCTTAAGTATTAGATTTTATTCTACTGAAGGAGCCTCAATTTTGTTGTGGATTAACGGAGGTTGGCAGTATTACGTTCGATCGCCAAAATTTGCATTGTGTTAGATCACACCAGAAATTCAGTGTCTATTAAGATTCTTCAAGAAAAATTTACAAACTCTCTTAACTCTTTGACTCCTGAGTTAGATTTTCACCCTGTGCTCCCCCAGTCTAAGTAAGGAATGGCAAAAATGACTATTTTTAGTTTCCTGGCCCTTCTTCGCCTGTTTTTCAACCAAACAGCCTGAAATTAGCGTGCCTTGTCCTTAAGTATGGACGAGTGAAGATCAGTCGCCAAAAGTTAATTACTTGTGCCCAATTTCTTTTGGAATAAATAACACCGAAAATGAAGATTTTTGAGGTTCCAAGACAAGAATACTTGTCCGTATGGCCTCAGTGCGGATTTGCGATGTTGAGTATTCTTGTCCGTAGGAGGCAAAGGGATAACCATTTTAAATAATTCTTCTTGTAACAAAACGTAAGTAGTGCGTAAGTGCTTCTTGCGTCTTGTCTGGTCTGAACTACTCACACAAAACACACTGACAACTACACTTACAAAATGGCTGCTCTTTCAGACTTTTCTCCTACTTTTGATTATCATGCATTCTTGGAGTTGTTGGTTGCATTGCTTTGTTGGTTGCAATTTTCATATTTCATTCTGACAATCTAGATTTTTAGACGCCCAAAACATTGGAAGGAACACATTTTTCATGAATGCTTACCCACAGTTGCCATGCAATGAGGATCCAAAGAAAGTTCATGTTTGGAGGGTAACTGCACAATCACTCTATCCCCGATTTTACGGGTGATGGTGGCAAATGATCCTGCAGCTTTACAGAAAGCGGCTCCTTTTTCAGGATACATTTCTACATTGTGTATGATGGTGCCTAGGGTTAAAGCTCCTATTGGGTAAGCATCGCCTTCCTCCGCAGCAACTGTAAACATTACCATTAAAGATGAATTACTGGCGAAGTCAAAAAGTGAAATGAAGTGGTATGTGTTTTGTCTCACTTTCTTAAAGTTCTTGAGAACAAAAGGTGAGTTTCTTTAAAAAATTACAAACATAAGGTGCCCCATAAAAATGGAAACCAGATAATTAAAAACATTTTTGAGAGAATCATTACACCAATTTAAAGACAGATTGTGGGAGGTTTTAGAGCAAAGCATTAGCTTCCTAACACATCCTTATTTGGACAAAAATTTGCTATGATACCTACTTATAACCCTCTTTTATAAGTGTATATATATGTACATGAAATGAGGGACCTTCAGACGCCCTGGGGAGCCCCTACAAAATTAATGCCCAAAATGGAATGGCACTACAAACCAGGTTGTACGAAAACTGCTGTGGTTATTTTCTTGATTTTTTATTTTGACGGTGTTCGGTAGGTACATTAAACTCAAGGTGGGAGGATTGGCTAAGAATTTCTATAACAACATACTTAATTTGAAAAATTAAGACTGATGGTCACTGAAAAATTACTCCAGTTATCTTATGCTTTCCTTGAAAAAGGATGTAGAAAAATTTAAGTGCAAAAATAGAAAAAAATAAAATTAAATGAAGTAGCTTTTATGACAGAACCTGGAATTCTGGGAATAAACATTGAAGTTTTGAGGAGATCACCAGCTTTCATGTTTGCAGAGGCCACAATGTATTTCAGTCTACCTTCGACACCAACAAGAGCAATATCTGCTGTTCTGATTCCAGATTTTATGATTTTAAGAACCTTTTCAATGGTTGGAGGGCTGTCATCTTTGGGTCCTACGCGGTACCAATCAATCCAATGATACTTATGTTTGATTCCTCCACCAAGCCCTTTCACAACAACTCGACCTGCACAAAAAGGGATTAGCAATAAATATAGGTAAACTTTTTTTCAATCAACTATAGTAATCATCTATCTAATTTACACTGCAATTTTTTTCATCATTTTCCATTTTTGGCTGTACTTATACTTATGAAGTGGAACAGCACAGAGGAGGTTTGCATGATTCCAAGCAAAATCCTGCTGTCACGATGAATTTTGAAATTTTTTAGGTTGAGAATGATTTATACAACTCCTAAGCAGGAGCAATCGGTCATTAGGCTAAAAAACCAAAATCTGCCAATATTTTTGACTTAATTGATGCGATACGACAAACATCAATTTGATCACACCAAGAACCGTGGACGAATCACCTTCATTGCACGGTAACGATGGAAAGCTTCTGTAAGAAATTCTTTAAATTAATCAAATGATTTTTTTGAGGCAAAAGGCATAGGAAATGTAATAAGTATGAGCTTAATCCTAATAAAATCAGTCAATGATGTAAGATATTTATAAAAACAAGTCAGCAAAATCTCTGTCACCTGTAATATTTAACTCCCAGTAATTTGTCATTGAGAATGGCTTAAAATTGCTCTTGAGACGTCCCACTTTTCAAAAATTTTAAAATTGTCTGGGGGAGGCCCCCCAGATCCCCCTCTGCAACTGGGGGAGTCTCCCCAGACCCCCCTTAGCCCAAGTTCTATATCCTGTTGTGTTCCCCCCCCCCTTACCGAAAATTCCTAATTCTGCCCATGTTCAGACATCCTACTGATATTTTTTTCTTCCTACACCTACAACCTACATCATTGAGAAATGAACAAATCATCACCTTCCAGCAAAAGTATCACAAGGGCCATGCGACATTTTTCCGCTGCCATTTTATTTTTTTACAGAGAAATTGTTCAACAGAGTTGTCCGAACATTTCACTGATTTTTTTTTACACTGCTAATACCAGTGAAATTTTCAAATAGATTCAACCAAAAATTTCTCTGCAACAAAATGAAATGGCAGCAGAGGTTTGGAAATGTTGCATGGCACTCGTGATACTTTGGCCGGAAGGTGACGAAATAAGAATCTTGATTCAAGTTACATACCTGTTTCTGGATCTCTTCCTCCTAGATTAGTATACGGTATAGGTTTGACAGTATACTTTTCAGGGAAGTGAACCTCTCTTTTGTAATACCTTGACTTCTTCAAACGATGTCTATCATCAAGATCTAAATGGATGTGATTCCAGTTGCGGACGCAAGTGACTACAATTTTGTTAAAGTTTAAAATCTGAGGCAGCTGAACGTGATTATTGTAGATTTTAGGCTGCAACAACCTTAATGTTTGGGCGACCGGATTCATTTTAGAGCACTGATCTTGTAACTCAGTGCAAAGGATTAATGAAAATTGCAATGACACATGAACTTCCCGAGTGTAAAAGGGGACACAGGACTTCACTCAACAGTCAGCTGTTAATTATATAGTTATACCCTCATCTGAATTAACCGAAGTTGAGCACTAGAAGGATTACATATGTAATAGAAAATTTTCGACATTAAATAACTAGTTTATAATCAATCGCGATTGCTGGGCATAATGGTGCACTAATTTGAGGTTAAAATTTTAAGACAACAACTTTGTCTCTGGTGTGGAACATATGTTGCCAAATTTGGCAAAATTTTAATTGGTTGATCTTAGTTGATCCTAACACTGCCAAGTGGAGCTTTACAAAACTACAGTAGCCTTGTGCAAGTCTTTTGGATTTTAGAAGTGCCCATTCTTGGCGATTATTATTACACCATGCCAAAAACAAACATTTATCATGTTGTTTTGGTTATGCAACTCAACTAGTGATAGTAGGGAATGTGAGACCAGTTATTGTGCAGCTGATTTTCATTATTTTCCTCTGTTTCATACATCTTAAAACTCTGTGCAATTTTCTGTGAACAAACTTCTTGTTAGTAATTTTATGCAGTTTTCATCAAAAATCTTGGAATCGACTTGATGAATCATTGCCCCTCAGCAGAGTTCTTTTCTTATTCTTAACCTACAGCAGTTTGATTAAAATTTCTTGAATGAGGGTGGTGGCCTCACATATCTGTTAATATAAGTTGTAACAAAATAACATCAACAAAATGGATTTAGCAGGTTTCCAAAGGCACCTTGAGAATTTAAGGGTATGGTTTATTTCCCAATATCATTTACAGTCACTGTGAATTTTTCTAGAGACTATATTTCATGATTTTACTTACTGCATGTACCTATGTATGTTATGTATGCACTTATTGCACTAAAAACTTGCAACCATCAAGAACCTATCATTGTAGTACCTTGCTTCATTTTGTTTGAGCTCCTTACCTATTAATAATGGCGGTAGTGATCATAAGTATTGTACTATATTTTTTTTTTTATCATATTACAAGGAGGCACAACATGCACTACAAATTCAGGATAAAGTGATATCGCCCATCACTGACTATTGAAGCGGGTACAATCAAAAAAGCTTGCAATGGCGTATAATTTAGTAGAGCCCTCGCTTGTTACTCTGTTGACATTTATAGTACAACTGGAAATCTGCCACGGCTCCTCAAGCATCGAAACTGAATGTATGAAACGAGATCAGTGATACTCTGAAGTAGACTAAACAGAGCTCGCCGTGGCATGTGATCTAGCAGAACTCTTAACTGTTTTTAACTATGCTGACTTTTAGAGTGAAACTGAAAATCCACCACTTTCATTTCGGCATTTTAATTCAAGTGATTTTCCACCTCTTTTAGAATGTCGGTGATAAAAGAACAATATGCACCTAAGCTACTGGGTTGGCTTCATGTAAAACAGATTAAATCATCAGTGATAGCCCACTGCCACTCCAATTTGCTTCGGATAGAAACTTGCAGGAATATGTTGGCTGTACTCGCGCGAAGAATGCGATAGAGTCAAAGCAGAGATGAATTCTACTACCTCTAGTTGCCGTAGATTACTTTCATAGAATCTCACCAGCAAGACTGTAGTGTTTACTATTCTTTTGCAAAAACTCTACCATCTTTGTAAGCCCTCCTCGGTGATACCATGATTTCTTTTCAATCTCCGTTAGACTTCATTTTGTGAGGAGGAACCACAATTTGTAACTTATCTGTAAAAGCACGTATCTGCATTTGGGAACAAATGATACAATTCTTCTCAAATGAGCCAGAAATAGCAGTTCCTTACTCATTGCTAAATGAAGTCCAATTGTCTTTTAGTTACTTAGTGTATGTTTTTAATAATTTATTTCTTTTAATAAACATTTCAATAAGAGAACTTATCAATGTTTACAGATCATTTTCCTGTTGCACTTCATATTGATTTCATGGTGAGTAATATTTTTGATATCACATTTTTTTCTTCCTTCTTTTAGTCATATGAATTTTTATCTAGGAACTGATGTTTTACATTCAAGTATAATCATTAAAATGTTGATGTAAATTAATACAACTGAAATGTATCAGATGAAGCTGTGGCACGATTAAGTTATTCGGTCTAGCATCCATATGCAAACGTTTGAAGGATAGAAATTTTGTTTTGTATAGTAAAACTTTCCATTAATTTTAATTTGATAAATATTCAAATCATAACAAGGGCAAATATGTAAGTAAGTAAAAGTAATTTAGAGAGGAGAAAAGTAAAATGTTGACATTCCTCAAGGTGAATTTTCATTTTTAAAAATATCTGTCACTCTTTTTTATCTGTTTTAAGGTTCAAAGCAGAATGTCAATTAAGTGAGCAATTTTAGAATGAAGAGGGGGAGGTCTGTAGATATGAAATGAAGTGATGATAAAGTGCCCAGATCCCTGATAGCTAATATGAGTGTAGGGAGTGTATTGGATAAGCAAATTAACTGAGCAATGTAGGGCATAATGCAGGGCGTGGCTCCATGGTAACTATTCATCGCAAGTACCTCTGGGAATAATGTTTACATTGAATTTCAAACACAAAAACTGTTCCATGTTGCCAAGTTCTCACTCATGCTCAAAAATATTTCCTGAGTTCAGGGCATGTCAAAAGACTTTTTTTTGTCTTGATCATATCCTAAATTCAGGATTGGTTCCAGCAGGATTCGCACATTTTCATCATCCATCCATTTTATCCATACAAGACATTGTCTGTAACTCAATATGAAGCTCATTTATTTATTTATTTTTTTTTTTTTTTTTTTTTTTTTTTTTTTTTTTTTTTTTTTTGTTTAATGTATTATCAAACATGACGTACAAGAATTTTAAACAACTTTAACCAGGATCAGTCTAACTGCATTAAACTTTGCCCGATTTCCTCTCTTGTTCCTTTGTTTTAAATAAAAAACTAAGCCTCGCTGTGCCCTAAAATTATATATTTTTAATTTTACGAAAATCCACAGCAAGTCTCAAGGCATTATGTTTTTGAGTTCTTGGCAAGTAATGTGGAAAATTCTAGGCAACTCGAAGTGCAGTCAGAAACTTTTCCGTAAAAGTGGTTGTCTGGCCCTGGGATGCAAGAAATCCCAAAACATTGGCAACTGATTGTTTGCCACAAGCTGGCATTTTTGCCTCGCAGTGTTTTTTCTCATTGGTCTCATGGTGAGATTCCAAATTCTATAATAACATGTGCGATCTTCCCCTCTTTTTTACAGTATTGAGCAGAAAAAAAAAGAGAATCATTTTTAGGAATTATCTCCAATCCCAAGATTTGCTTCACATTTGTTGCAGTCCTAAGATGGCAAGATCGGGCATTTTCTGCACACCTACTCTCACAGATCATAATTTTATCAATATTTTTTCCATCTATTAAGATAAAATCAAATGTTTTATTAATATACTCATTCGGATGTTCGATTTTATTCCAGGGCTCTTCTCGGATACTGGACTCCCACTGCTTATCTCTTCTATAATGGAGCCTTTTTGTTTACATTACTCTGGGGACTACACAACAAAGAATCGGAAGAACCTATCATTATGGTAAATTAATAAGACTTGCCTCCTCATAAAGTTTAACTAAATCCCTTTTCTGTCTGGCAATAACTGCTGTCTGTCCTCTGAAAGGGACACAAAAAATTATCAAGAAAAAGAGATCCATCTACATACCTACTTTGGGAGTTTCTGGTTAAACAACTTTCCCTGCTTCATTTATACCTCTGTCGTACTTCAAGACTTGAACAATGATAGCAAAGCTTGGGTGAAAATGGGGCTGTGGTTTGATCTAAGAGTTGCCGTGATTGTGGGTTTTTCTAACATAAAAATTAGCAAGAAAAGCGTTTTGGAGATAATTAATTAAAGCTTGAAACAGCAGTTTTGACCATAAGTGAAAAAGGCCTAAAGCTGTAGTAATAAAAATAACAGATATCTTCGACCTGAAGCTCATAACATCATTGAAGAGATGACATATAGTTCCAGCCCCTGTAAATCCGATGTACAACAGCCACCATATGATTCACATCGTGAACAAACTATTTCATTTCATCAAAAATGTCAATAACATCCACCACAATTATCTATGATATTGTGCGCACTAAAGACATATAACCTCTCCTAAGGGGAATAGACAAGGTAGGTATTCAAAAACTTTTATAAGTTTGAAGTGGTATGTTTATGTTCGAAGTAGTAAAAAATGGTTTCCTGATTCCTATTCTTATCTGGTTTTTTTCTGTATTTTCCCCCCTATTTTTCTTTTCCTTTTTTCCCCCTTTGTTTCAAAGGTTTTTTGTGATTTTTTTGTTAAGTTACTGCTGGTAGAGTGACTTTAAAAAAAGTACTTAACATGAATATGAATAAAGTAAGTATTGCTTTTTTGTAATCGAGTGGTTTTTCTTTTTCCTCCAGGCTCTGTACATCAATTGTCTGAGTATTCTATTTGATGTTCCAGTCATCCTGTTCTTCTTCCCTCTTGTCAGTAAGTATTCATACAATGCACCAATACAATTGAATTGCTGTTATAACTTCCGTAGAGGGGACCTCAACATCTGAATGGTGCTAAAATCCCATCTTACAAATGACATACTATAATTTTAAACGCAAATTTTGCCAAAATTGAGAATACAATCTATGATAAAATTGCAAAGATAGTTTATACTAAAATTGCAAAAGAGAAATTGTAATTTTTGTTGATCAAGATTGCTCCATTAACCACTTTTTAGCGTTTAATGGAAATAAAAAAGTTGCTCTTTTGACTTGAAACTTTGCAGTTTTTAGTGATTTCAAAAGAAAAATTTGTAAATGAAAGACTTAACCCCATAGAACAGTAACTGATGGATTCTAACATGAGAAACAACATTGATTTTTAGTAGGAGTCTGAGCTTCAAAATAAGACTATGTTCATTTTGGGAAAACAATTCAGAGCAAAGTTAAGATGGTAAGGTTCATGTCCTGATTTTTTTCATAGTTATTAATTTATATAAATACTCTTCTAACCCCCAAAAATATTTCATGGATCTGACCGAAGTTTAAAATAGACGATTTGGGATAAGGTCTTTTTTTTTTTTTGGTTTTACCTATCAAGGGATCAATTTTGTTTTCTTAAACTTTTCAGGATTTGGTAGTCAAATATTAAGTATAATTGCATCACTTCTCAATTTACTTCTGCGATTTTTTACCATCATCTCCCTGAGCAAACTCCTGCAGCAACGCAATGGAACTATTCCACCATTTTTAAGCAGTATTTTAGGTGAGTGACTTGTTCTTCTATATGAATTTTAGCCAAAGTTCACAATCAACCAAAGATGCTCGTTTTTTTATGAATGTCACATCTGTTTTATGGACATATGAAAGGAGAAAATGTTTCCTTCAATTTGATGTCTCTAGATGAGTTGATGATTGTTACAAAATGCCTGTGGTTTTTATATTGCTTCCTTGGAAAGCTAACTAACTTTATTTTGGAATGGTGTAATAATGTCCCATTACATACTTTGCATCAATAATTTTGAGAGTTACTTATTGTCGGCTGGTCGTCATCATAAAAGTATAAATAAATGTTGTTCAAGTTGTACTCGTAGTTAGGTTTTTTTTACTAACGCCATGAATAAGATCAACTCATCAGATTTCGTAAGTGAACTTTTCTCAAGCCAACTCTCAGTTTGTACCATGGAATGTTCACTGTGTCAGACACTGCTACATATTGGTTTATGACCTCTGTAAAATCGCTCAGATGGATGCACGTTTCAAAATGAAGTTGCTTTGAAAGCTGTTTCATAATCTTCATCCCAGTTCCATGTTTCCTGAATCTAATTCAGTGATCCTCTGTGTATCCTTCTCCGTAATTTTTTGTTTGATGTGTTGGAGTGATTGTACGTTGGAAATGTTTTGCCCACAGTCATGAAATGTTAGGTCGGAGAGATAAAATTTGCACTAACTTGCATTCTTAAAAACCGTTTCCTTGGATGAATTTTAAGGGATTTGCCCCAGTACTTAACATATCAATGAATGTTATTCTCTTCTTGTCATTAGCATAAGCGCAGCTAAAAGGGTCCTCTTCACTCAAAAGGCTCGTGCTCTTCCCTTTGAAAATATGGGACCATTTACTGTGCTTTTGATTTGTGATTTTTTGCACTGTGATACCAGATTTCTTGATTGATGGATGATCCCATGCCCTTCCCTAGCAGGAATCTTTCCCCATCATCATTGTCACTGGCTCTACTATCTCACTATTGTTACCAACTTGCTTTGTTTTCCTTTTGTCTCCTGTTATCTTTCTTATTCAATTTATGAAGCACATACATTTTCTCATCAAACCTCCATTGAAACGTTTTACTGTTCAACTTTAAATGTTCTCTTTAACATTCAACTCAGTCTGGTATTCTGAATTACCTCTCTCAACTTCAGGTTCTAGCTACATCTCATGACCCTCTAAACAATGAAGGTCCAAAGTTGGTTTACTTGTAAAAAAACACTTGAAGGAAAAGTTACTCATCATAGAAAAAAAAAAAACGACCAGTCTTAGGGCAGGCTAATGATGAGTTCAGAGCCGTCAACATTATTCCAATCATTTAAATTTCAGTAATAAGTATGAATGCTAATTTTATTCATTTCAGAATTACAACTATTCTTAAAAATCAATTTTTATCAGGTCTGCAGTATTTGCAATGATAAATTTCATAACTTTTTTAATAAGGAATTAACTATTCACCTAAATGTAACTCTCCTCAACAATGACAGCAGAAGATGCAGTGGGAAAAAATTACATGAGACTAAAAGGCTTGTCCTATTTTTCAGTCAAAACGTACATCCTTATAGGCTAAAGCTGTGCTGCATCCCGCAATTAGTAGATACAGTCAAATGTAATCCTATCGTAAAGTTTTGTTGTGCTTTTTGGTTCAAATGTGTTTAATACTTTCCACTCTCTGCCAAACTTTAGGAGTTGAATTTGCTTCTTAGTTTTTTTCAAAACTGAATACTTCCAAAATCCTCTTATTAATTTTGAAATGCAGGCAGGGTTCATGAGTCAATTCAATGATAAAAATTTCATCGGGTTTCTTTTCTGCCCTTGAAATTTTTATCTTACATTTTGTGTTTAAATCATTTTGTTTTTTCGAATCCCCTTCATTTTTACAGGGGTAGGGACTTCCAGACACCCTGACTCAACTGTTGAAGCTTAATTCTGTCAATTTTCAAACGTTACAATTTTTTTCCGATGACAGCAAAGACCACTTTCTAAACCGAAGTATAAATTTTTATGACTTTAAGTTAGGCACAGAAAGGTAAGATCTTGGGTTTTTGAGTGGGTCTCTAGATTTCACTTGTACCATACTACTAATATTCTTCTTGAAGCTTGCAAATCAAGTGATGTGCGCTAAGCTTCTTAACTAATGGTCTGTGTACAGTCTGTAATCCCCCTCCTCCAGTGGTTCCTCCATCTCTCATCCCTGATACTGAGGGGACCTCTTTCTGTTTTGGATTAATTTCATATTTCCTTCCCTTTTTTCAATTAATTTATGATGAATTAATTTTCTCATATTTTTTTTTCTTGCCACTCAATCCTAACTTTCAAGAAGTTTTCATTGAATCATTTAAGTTTTTTTGTTGCTGTCCAAGAAATTGTCTGTGAATCTGAGGCTAAACTGAGAAGTAGTTTGAACACATATCTGTCTTTAGGAGGGGTGTAAGAGTTAAAGAAAATGGGTAGCTTGCATAGACCTCTTACCAGAAAGTTGAAACCTGGTGTTGGTGACGTTCTTTCGGGGTTCAAGTGTACTCCAGTAAGAGAAGGAAATAGGATAAAAAAAATGGAAGAAGAAGAAACTGAAACTCGAAAAAAATTAATGAGATTACCAATGCATTTTGAAATTCCATTGACCCTGCATCAGAAGCAGGAATTTGTCCATGACGTAAGGACTTTGGAGTTCTGGAACGTCTGCCTTGGCAGTTTAATTTTTTTTTCTTCTTTTTTTTTTGAGTCTGCGCATTTTGATTTTTCCAGATTTCTTTTTCTTACCTCAGTTTAAGAATAAACAAATGCCTTGCTCCCCCTTTCTGCTTTACATTTTGCACATTATGCACCTCTATAATTAGTCAGTTGAAACATTAAATCAGTCAAGCTACAACTGGCAACTACTCATTTTAGTATCTTTCCCTAGGTTCTCATTTCTCATGCCGTTTTGGAGTTTCGATATGTAAAACAATTATAGTCATCTCAAGAGGGAAACAAAGTTCTATGAATTTAATCTCATTATATGTTGCTTCGTGTTTAGTTTATTTTCTGGTGAAGTTTTTTCATTTTAATTTTATGCAGGAGTACAAACTTAAATTGAAAGAGATAAAATCGCTACCTGAAGACAAAACTTAAAATGTTTATCTTGAAAGTTGAGTTCATTTTCATATGTTTACATTTTTCCCTGAGATGCTTGATAAATTATGATCGGTAGTGATCAGTCAGGGATGAATGAAACGAGTCACAGGCTTTTTGACTAAATCGATTCTTGTAACTTCCCTCCCCTCCTCAGATCTTCCAATTCAATTATTTAAGTGCTCTGTTTGACATGTGATGTGAAGTTGTGTGTTGTTGTGTTTTGTTTATTTGTGTGCTCCTTCATTTTCAAATTTACTTTATTATGAAAATTATCGTATCGGTTGCTTTACTTACTTATTTTATCATAAGACAAAAATTTCTTTCTCTCATTTTCAAAAAACTCCAAATACTACTACTTCAATCTCCAAAAGAAGAAAAAAATACATTCGAAGCTCTTCACCACTTTCATTTTGTACATATTTTTACTTTGTACGTAGATTCTCATTACTTTTAGCTAGTCTAAGAGCAATAGATTCAGTCAAAAAAGAAAATATGAGCATCTGTAGACTTGACTGCTCCTTCTCGAAACTAATCAATATTTACCTCTCAAAGCACATGATGTGATTTGAGTAACCATTTTCCTCTTCTTTGCTCAAAAATGACTATTTCAACCTGATTTAAATCGAAGATATCAGAGAACTACTTATCCAACAACATCAAGGATAAATTGTAATTCAATAAGTATTAAGGAAGGTTAAAGAAAAACTGAATAGGAAAGTTTCTGCGCTTTCAAATAATGCAACTTTGAATTGATCTGATGAGGGAAAATAAAATTTACGAAGTAAAATCTGTTTGAATTGAATTTGACTACTGAATAATAGTGTTATTCAGTTTCCGATCATGGAGTCAAGTACATCAAAATAAATGCATAAAAGAATAATTTAAAGTTAGGTATCTCAAGAGGGCTTATGCATCACTAGTGACGCAAGGAGATGTATGTAACATATCGTTTATGTAACCAGGCAAGGCTAGTAGTCCTCGCCAGGAAATCGTGTATTTATATTGGTGAAAATATGGTATTGATAAAATAGTACAGCTTCAGGAATAATAACATAGAAAGAAACATACCTAAAGAGATTAAAATGATATCATTTCTAGTATACTTGCTTTGCTGTTTTTTTTCAGCTTTCCATATTTGAAATTTGTGCCTTTCAAGTTTCATCTTTCTGCCCCCACAAAAGTTGCTGTTGATTACTTCTGTGCACCTCTTTCTTTGACTTAGTTGATTCACTGTGCCATTGTATGGTGGTTGATGTCCTGTTCCTCTCCCCCTGGTTGACCTTGCCCTCACACTCTTTTCTATAGCTTAATGACCTATAAAGTTTTCTCCTGTCCAAATGTAATCATTGATGTTTTTCCTCCTCGTTATTTTCTGTTTTCACTCTTTGCAATTCAAATACGGTTAGCTTTTAGTTTAATAGAAAGATAAAATGTTCAGTCTTAGAGGAAAAACTGAAGGTGGTGGCCGTTTTAATGTCTGGGCCCATTTTTGGACACAGAAAGGTACAGCCAATGGGAGAGAGGAAAAGGACATTAACAAAATTTATGAGTAATAAGAATATAAGAGGAAGGAAATATCTGTCAACAAATGGGAGGGCGTGAAGGAAAAACGGTCACCTCCTGTTGTTTTTTCCTCCAAGTTTTTATCCAGGATAACTCAACTTTTCAGGGATTGTCAAATCTAGAAGATGGACTTCCATGTTTTTATATATCGCCTTTCCAAGAGTAGCCCTTTATTTTTGAATTCCGGAGATTTTATTGGCATATGTTTAAAATGAAACTTCGTAAAGGGAAAAGCCTCCGTCAAAATTTTCACCTTGAACCCTAAGTTAGTTTTGGCCTCACAGCGATGCAAAGTTTTCATTTCCAGCATGTATCTCGTAATTTCCAATGCTATACTCTGGAACTTTGCAATGTTGCAGCACCAAAACCAGCTTTGAACTCAAGCTATAACTGTTATTAGAGGCACTTTTCTAATGATTTTGGAATTTTTATGGCGTTCTGTTTGCCAAACGATGCCAAATTGACCATCCCACTGATTTTGACCACCACTACCTGTTTTGTGTGTTATACATACAGGGTGTCTCACGAAAAACGAGCCACCTTGAATATCTGCCGAACGCGTCGGAATTTCGAAAAACGGTAAAAGACGTGTTCGTTTATATCGAGGGGGACACCTTTTGGCGTATTCGACATTTTCCCAAACCGCGGGAGGGGCGCGGGGCGGGGGGTGCCCCACCCGTAAGTCGAACTTTTCAAATGGCACCCCTACTTTTTTATTTCAGAAATCAATTCTACGCAAAAAAACAAGCCACCCTGTCCAAACCGAATGTAAATCGGACAATTTTTCAGTGATTGACAGAGTTTGAAACATTTTTTTCATGCTCTTTTCAAAAATTTCCCACGCCCAATGGAATTGCTGTATCAAACCAAACTCTCCGCCAAAAAAATTCTTAAACATTGCACTTTCGATAAAAAAATAAAAAAAATCTGCTGCACTCGAAATCTGGAGCACGCGGAGCCCTTCTTTGCGACATTAAAATTCGTTATACCGAACATTTCCGAGGGGCGCTCATCGGGAGGGAGTAGTAAGTTTTAGACAAGAATTATTAATCTTTTTTCTGAAGCATAAGAAACCGTGTCCATGAAGAAGCAGTTAAGTAGAAAAACAAATGGATTAGCTTTTTTTTGGGGGGGGGGGGGGGGGTCAATGACTTGAGCCGGACCTTGATACTTCTGAGGACGCTATTTTTCCGCGGTGCGTTGTTTTTCTACTTAACTGCTTCTTCATGGACACGGTTTCTTATGCTTCAGAAAAAAGATTAATAATTCTTGTCTAAAACTTACTACTCCCTCCCGATGAGCGCCCCTCGGAAATGTTCGGTATAACGAATTTTAATGTCGCAAAGAAGGGCTCCGCGTGCTCCAGATTTCGAGTGCAGCAGATTTTTTTGATTTTTTTATCGAAAGTGCAATGTTTAAGAATTTTTTTGGCGGAGAGTTTGGTTTGATACAGCAATTCCATTGGGCGTGGGAAATTTTTGAAAAGAGCATGAAAAAAATGTTTCAAACTCTGTCAATCACTGAAAAATTGTCCGATTTACATTCGGTTTGGACAGGGTGGCTTGTTTTTTTGCGTAGAATTGATTTCTGAAATAAAAAAGTAGGGGTGCCATTTGAAAAGTTCGACTTACGGGTGGGGCACCCCCCGCCCCGCGCCCCTCCCGCGGTTTGGGAAAATGTCGAATACGCCAAAAGGTGTCCCCCTCGATATAAACGAACACGTCTTTTACCGTTTTTCGAAATTCCGACGCGTTCGGCAGATATTCAAGGTGGCTCGTTTTTCGTGAGACACCCTGTAGGTCAGACATATAAATTTGCAAAAATGTATTTTTCCATGACATGATTATATCAGTAAATTTCCCATCTGGTAGATCTCTTCCTATTTTTTCTTCGGTTTTTTTCTTTATGCAATACCTTAATGAGTGTAATATGATGTTTCCTCATGGTGCATTTGCGACCCCTCAAAATTTTGATGTAGTTTTGTACACCCACATGTCATCAAAGACTGAATGAAAAATAATATTCCTTGCAGTCGGACGAAATCGTATTCATTTATTTTAAGATTTCGCCCAAAGAATGTCTCTGTACACTCTTCTGAAGTTTTTTCAGTGCCTGTGTGTGAGATTAATATTTTTGTTTTTTTATTAGGAGCTGCAGTAGATGGCGAAGAACGCTCATATGAAGATATCGATCGCACAACAATCCACCAAAGTGTGCCACAAACTGAAGTAAGAGACCCTTTTACTCCTAATAAATCACAATACCGTATTTAGTTTAGATTTTTCCAGTTTATCGAGACTGACTTTTTTAAACTTTTAAGTTCTGTAATTATTTTTTAATTTTATTTTATTTTTCTGTTCTTTGTGATTCATATATAGTGCAGTTGTTAAACATGACCTGAAATCCTCAACCATCAGTAAAATAATGTATACCAAATTCTTTGGTGTTCTTCACTGTGAGGCAACTAACAACTAACTTAATAGATTCACCCGATCAAACTCTGGGTAATAGTACGGGGATTGAAACTCTTATGAAGGCGTACTCTAAAAACTCATATGAAGGTGATTGAAGGAAAGTGTCAGCAATGCCGTTTGTTTTTCACTTTTCAATGTACAATTAGATAACTATGATCTGTTGATGTTACTTTTTTGGCACTAAAAACATTTGCAGTTTGCAGATTTTGCGAAACAACTTTAGGGGAAAATTCTCATGAGGGAGATCAAATGTATAAGGCATTTTAACAACAGATACCGCTTTGCTTTGTCTCTGGAGTTCTAGAGTTACATCTCAGTTGATAATAATGAATAAATGGAAGCTCATCATTTCTCGAGTGATTAGGTGTGTTTGAGTAACTGTTGCGTTAGAGGTGCCATAACTTAATGTTAATACTAGTTTATAATTCTGGCTTAATAATTTAGATCAATACTTTTAAGAAAGTATTTGTAGCTCTGTTTTTCTCAAACAATTTTAAAGCCACTCTATTTCAGCTTGGGATTTTTTCTGTCATAGAGGAAGAAAATATTGTCTATTAAATTGGTCAGATGAAATTGTATACCTACCAAATTGTTTGAAAATAAGAGAATTAAATCTTTTCAAGAAAAGGAAGAAAGAAGAAGTGCGAAAAATAACTACATCATTACTATAAAATGCGAATATGATTCGTAAGAATAAAAAGAAGCACTGCCTCTAAAACTCAAGAAAAAACTTGCTGAAGTTATAATCTAAAGAGGAATGAGATTGAACTTTGCAATACATTTATCTAGTATCGTATGTTTGTTCAACTATTATTTCTTGCACCATGGTTTTAGAAAAATGTCCTTCTTGGTCAAATAAATAATTTCTTCTTTTTCTTTTTGCTCCGCAAGCAGTCAAAATTTGGCACACAGGTAGTATAAGTTACTAATACTCTTTTCCTTGTTTGGAATGCATCAGGTTGACTTTGTCCCTTTTTGACTTTTATGCAGTTCAGTTTTTCATAAAATTCTGTGAAGCTTCTTTTCAACTGTTGACCCAAAAGTATGGCGTCAACGTACGCAAGGAAAGCGCTGCTCTTCCTTTTCAATTGGCATTGTGAATGAGAGAAACGTGCATGCAATAATTAAGTAGTAAAAAAACTAACAACTTTAAACTTAAGCCTTAAATCAAATTCCCAAATTTTGCTATAGCAAAATGAGAGAAAGAATTTTGTAAATCTGCGTATAGAGTTAACCTGAAGTTGCATTGTTGGCATTGCCAGGGTTGCTTTGCCTAGAGCTCACAGACCTGTCTGCCCTTGTTAAGCGTGCTCACTTGCAGCTGTGGCTAGCTGTTGTAGGGGCAAGCACAGAGAAATGCCGACAGTATTGTTGGTTCATCAAAAGCTCTGAGGCCTGTCCGCCCGTGGGAAGCGGTTGGGGAAGCTTACTCCACCGCTGTGCCAGCATCCTTCCAAAAACCAAAGAATCTGCTCACACTGTGCACACACTCGCACATCACTGTATCTGCACTGACGGACTCTCTAGTCTGCTGCTTGTCGCGTGTGATGAAATCAAGGAATGATTGTGTATGTGTGATCCTCAAAAAACCTTTTTCAATCCTCTTATATTGAATTCCTTTAATTATACAAACTCTACTGGTTTAAACGAAATTGTCTATAATGTTAAGAGGGCAGATGGGAGTTGGAGCCAATAACTGGCTCAATGTGTTGTCTGCGGGTTGATGTGCAAATGGATTGGCTTATTTAAATGACCTGGGCCTGCCCTAGCCCATCATTCCATAGAAAATGGATTGAGTTGCTCGTCCGACTCCACCACTCACCCACCACTTTTCGTGATGTGGATATCAGCATCGTTTGTTCAAAGAACCATACAGACTGGACCTATTTTTCTACTCAGAAGAGCTGGAGCATAGAATAATAGCTACCAAACTGTTGATTTCTTACTTGAGATCGAAATGGTCACTTTTTTGGAGCGGACTTGAGACCGGTTCCAATTGCAGGGATTTCAAGAATTAGTGGAAAGATGACAAACTTGTAAGCAGTTTTGATACAAATTTAGTAGAAGTCAAAGCTTTGAACATGATTAATAATATGATTTTATAAATGTAGGAAACACGATTTAATAAATGCTATTGAAAAGGTACTGGAATTCTTAATTTTCTTAACGAGTACATACTTTCCATTTATACTATTCTTTCTAAGTCTAAAATCTTGTAAATGATTACCTTATTGTCAGAGAATTAAATTTTTTTTTGTCTTATTTACATGCATTGACAATCAATTGACTCTCATTTTATAAAACAATATTGAAATTATTTTAAATGATTAGCACTCTCACCAAAAAATTATATAAACGTACCTGTTTTCATCATATTTTTTTTCTATGTACCCTATTAACTCAATTCCTATCCTGTTAAAGCCCATCATTTCATTTTCTCACTTTTTTTACAGTTAGCATTCATATCATTATTCATTTAATTCTATCCTGTTTCCCATAAAATTTGGTTCTATACTTCTTCTCGTATTGCAAAAAATTCGGATTCTTAAATTCAAAGTTATGTTTACACTCATGGTTTTCAAGCTTACAAACTCTGTTCAAATGATGCATTTTTGTAGAATTAGGTTTACAGAATTTTTCTATCAAGATCTAGCTTATTTTCCTGTATGAACCAGTGCTTCCATATCAACCTCTCAAAAATTATAATTTATCCTAAAAGTATTAAAATCCTCAGCGCCAAATATAGGACAGTGAGAACCCAGTGATTTATTTTGGTACATACATATTGTAGATTTTTACAAGAGCTGTCTTCATAACTGTCATGGTCATACATTTTTCTGTAGTAGGGGAGTCCAGGCAGTCAATGAAATATTGAATCATTGATAGAACTCGCATCAGATATGTTGACATTTATTGACTTTTGAGTATCATGCTCAGTGGACCATTTTAGGTATTTGCGTAAAGCATCATTGTCACCTTGGATCAATTTTTGACTGCTGTTGGATGATAGTGGCACAATGGCTTGCGAGCAGAAACTTTAGAAGTGTCACCCTATCTGACATGAGCTCTACATTTCTTTGAAGCCACTGAACTGGAAATTTTGATCTCAGTCGCTGATAATTTCTTATGAACAGTATTTCACTTTTGTGGAGTCTACAAACATTTATTTAAATGTCCTTAGCACAGGAACAGACTCCCTGCCCCTCATCTTCTTTCCAGCTAGGTGCTACAGCATACATCTGCTACATTCCTGTGCAAGAAATTATACGCAATTGGACATGCACTCACATTTTGCGCAAAGTAGTCTCCATGTCATTCATAATTAAGAGTATAATTCTGAAGCATTGGAATATTCAGTGTGGAGGGGATGTGTAATCATCACCACAACTGAAATCAGTGAAGGACTGTCTAACTGTATTGCTGGAGGGACATTTTTGAAGCATTAATGTTATTTGTTTAGCGTGTCTCTATCAGGGTACGTGTACCTAGTCTTAACCCATATGTATCTAAGTCTCCTCCTAAACCTCTACCATATTGTTCAGGTTTCTCTAGAATTTTATCCAGGGGTCCAAACCATGAATGACTTTTGTAACCTTATGCAGTTTCAACTCTTACAGTATTTTGGGATTTGGTTTTGTTTCTAGTTTTATTAATTTTATTATAAACTAACACTAATGAATTCCAAAATCAGCTTTTGGATCAGACCAATGGCTCAGCAATAGAACTTAAGTAAAAGCCATCCCTTGGTTTTCCAAAAGATTTATATTGCTCCTTGTTCTTCCTGTTTTTTATATTTCTATTTCTTTTTTTCTCCTTGTAATAGCCTTTGTACTTAATTTCATTAGACAAATTATCAAGTCATAGATATTCTTACTTCTTTTGCAACCATACTGGAAGTATAATTTTGCTTTTACATTAGTGTCAGTCTTTAATCGAGGGAGAGAATTTATGTGGAGCCCTATTTCTTCAAAATTGCACGCTAAAGAGTGGAATTTAGTCTCTTTTTATGTGCCTTCAGTAATTTTTGTGTGATTTAATGAATGAAGAAAATCAATTGATTCGGTTGTATCTCTAGCACACAACAAATCCATTGAGTTTGAAAAAATAAATAAATAAGTAAAACGTATAAATGACGGAAAGAACTACTTTCATTCATGTACATACATATACCACGAGCCTGCACACCATCCAAGTAGGTTTGATATCTACCTAATTCAATTTTGTATCTTCGCCTGTATTTTTTTAGTAGTATTTACTATGGTGTGCTTGCTTTTTAACTTGTAGGTCGTATTACAGCACTAACTTTTTGAATAGTTTGCCTAAAATCTGTCAATCTGCAGTATTTTTATGTATTTAAAAGTTTCAAACATAGTTGTTAATTCCAGTTATAAAGTATCTAATTAATTCTGTAAATTCAATCTTGATTACTGTATTTTCAGTTATTTAAGAGGAGCTTAAAACAAAACTAACCTAAGTTTATTGAACTTTACAAGTGGTATGACAGTCTATTTTAAAAGTTGTATGCAATTTTTTATTTATCCATTGTGTAGACAGTTTTTTTTTTTTTTTTTTTTTTTTTTTTTTTTGATTGAGTTTTCTTTGAATTTAATTCAGAGGTACCTTTCCTTCGTCAATCACGTGTTAGTGATTGTCAAATCCCTAAAATTCTTGTCTAATTTTGCATTAATATCCTCACATAAAATTATCTTTATTTCATTTTACTTCTTCAAATTAAATATGTCACATTGTCAACTGTATGCACCTTTGCTTCTTCAACTCCAAGTTCAATTGCTTCCTTGAAATTCTTAGAAAATATTTAAATAACGATGAGTTTTTTTTTTGTTATTTTTTAAACTGTTGGTTCAAAAACAGGTGTAAATCAGGGAAATTCTAGAAACATACACACAAAAAAAAAAAATCCGACAATCGGGGCTATCAGAACTATGCCAGCTATGAAAATGAGGCATGATCAAAACTTACTATTGGCATTGACTAGCATTAGGAACACACTTATTATCGTCGTTATATCCTTTTATTATAGCTTTTTCAATAGCACCTACAAGGCTATTGATCCAAGCATGTGTATATCTGTGACAACGGGTTGAAGTATTTGTATTTCTGCATCTTGAAAATCAATCAGCAGTTGTTAATAAACGTTTAAAATTTTTACGATTTTTTGTTCTTTTTCTGCAAGTAACAATTGACAACTTTATGGAAGAATATTTTTATTGAATAGGTACTTGGTACTGAAGTATGTGACCTAGTCTCTCTGCAGTTCAGCACTTACATACATTTGAGGTATTCCGATGATAATTTCCAATCCTTCTTCTGTTACCCTTTTCTCACTTCATCATGATTCACATCATAAAATTGTGTGCCTTCATCTCCAATCTTTTGATAATTTCCCTCCATTTCAGGTTGGTTTGGATGCAAAACTTTCCTGTAAACAACAACCAAAAATCCCTCCAAAAACCTCCCAATGCAAATCTACTCCTGAGAAACATTCCAAAGAGACTAGTGAAGATGAAGTTCCAAATTCTTCCAAAACTCTTTCACACACACCTTCAAAAACCTCCCATTGTAAATCGAACCACAGTCAGTGCCTTACCAAAACTTATGAAGATGAACTTGTAGAACCTTCAGAAACCTCTTCGAGAACCTCCTCTAAAGCCTCGGTGTGCGAAGTCATCACTCCCGATCTATATCCTGAGGAGGCCCCTGAAGACAAAAATGTACAATCCTCAAAAACCCTCCACTGCAAACGAACTCCTGATCATTCTCCTGACAAAACTTGTGAACGGAAGTGTTGAGTGAGCTTTTTCCTACAGTCAACTCGCAAATGACCGCCATAGGTCAACATTTAGAAGCAAAGATAATTTTCAAAATCCCAAAATTTCTTGTCCTTACATTTTCAATACCAATTTTGAGTTATTAATTAGATAGAATTCAGTTTTTGTCGTTTTCATTAGGTAAATAGGCACACATATTAAATCCGAAGAAACCGATAAATTAGAAAATCTTGTGGAGACTGAATGGTATGAATTTTCTTTTAATATTTACTCTAGAAAATCCCAAACCCTAAAGGTAGTGCACTGCTTTGCAATGGAGATCACGCAAAATCGTCATTTTTGGCTCATGTACAAAATCGCACTGAATTATCGGAGCCGATAAAGTATCCTTTAAGGTGCCTGAAAATGGTTGCTTTTGCTCTAAACCCTAGGGAACTCGAGAAACGGGAGATGAAATTGAAAATCTTTTAGTGCCCATAACTTTAGAACGGATCAAGTTTTATTTTTTTTTTTTTTTTCATTTTTCTCACTTGCAAAATATTAAACGTAAACAGTCCTGTCAAATCAACCTTTAAAACTTGAAAGAAGGTTCATTTTTGAATTAGTTATGGGGATTTTTTCGTCATTGGACCTAATTTTTCCAGCTTTTTTTTTACTTTTTTCTTGTCCTTTTTTTCATTTTTGTTTAGCTTTGAGCATTGTAGTCAGAGTTACCAACTTATTTTTCTCCAAAACAAGACCTCTCAAACTTTAAAACGAACTCAAAATTATGCTGGGGAAATGATTTTCGACCGTACTACGGTCGTTTAAAGTTGGCCCGGCGCGGCGGTCCGTTATAGAGATTCTCGGCACAGTAGAGCGCCCTAGGATGCGGCTCAAAAACTGC
The DNA here is from genome assembly GCF_918797505.1 of Bemisia tabaci. NCBI lineage: Eukaryota > Metazoa > Arthropoda > Insecta > Hemiptera > Aleyrodidae > Bemisia > Bemisia tabaci. The sequence goes on from NC_092793.1 coordinate 53,156,699, forward strand.
TTTGAAAGGGCGAAAAATTAAGGGAAAAAAGGGAGGGAAACTTTGTTGCATGAATAGAATTGCTGTGTTGGAGGATATTGTCAATTTTCGAAAATGACCGAAAGGTAAGTCGTACCCAAGGGCGCTTTACAGTGCTAAGAATGATTGACCATCGCGACAACTCCAAACGACCGCGGCCGTAGCCCAGTTGGAAAACATTTCCGCGGCATAATCTTGAGCAAGTTTCAAAGTTTAGGCGGCCTAGTTTTAAACAAAAATAGGTTTTTAGCACTAACTGCAATTCCTGCAACTAGGTAAAGGGTAAAAATTCTGACTAAAAAAAAAAAACAAAAACGAAAAAAATTTAAGAAAATGGCAAAAAATTCCTTCAGCATTGTTAACAGATGAATTTTTTTTCTACCCTCCAATCAATTTTTCACAACAAGAAAATGCAAAAACTTAACTCGTTTAAAAGTTCAAGGCACCTACAAATTTTCTTTTTGTTCCGCAGCTGCCGCGGTTCCCCGCGGGATTTAGAGCAAGAACAACCATTTTTCGGCCCCTCTGGTACCTAATCCTCTTTCAGCCCTGAGAAGTAGGTGCAATTCTGGGGGGGGGGGGGGGGGGGGGGTGTAAAAATATGCCGATTTTGCACAGTGTCCGTTTCCAAATTTTTGCGGCTTTGTGTGGTGCATGCTAAAAGGTTAGGTACTCTTGTTTCTCCCATCCAGATTTAAAAAAATGCATTTGCATTCTCATTATATCACAAAAAGTAATTCGCCTGCGCAAACAGCCTGTCAATTTGTAAACGCCTATGAAGAATACGCGTCCAAAATGTACGAAGCAAGAGGTCCTTGCCATAGATTTTTACGTTGACTTACAGGGCCGGATTAAGGGGGTGGCCACGTGGGTCGAAGCCCATGGCGGCAAAGTGTAGGAGGCGACACATTTTGCAATCTTTTTGAATGTAGGTATCAAAGAAAAGAGAAAAAAATCGGATTCAGAAAATAAATTAACACACACTTTAACTTTAAATGATAAAGATAGTAGCACCGTCATAGAAAAAGTCTTCGGCACTATCAAAGTAAAACACTCGAGGGATGAGAAAATGTTATATTTCAGGATTTTTTGCTTATTTTTCGAGAAAAGTTCATTTGAGGTTGTCAACCTCGAATCAGCCCTGCGTTAACAATATAAAACCAACATGAAACGCCCAAATTTTAACTTCAAATATCTCTGATAGTCGCGAAAAGTCGCAAGATCTTTTTGGGAAGATTGATGTTGGATATCTGAGGATTCAGAAAACGTCAACCACTCAGAACATTTTGCGTTCCAAGCAAGAAATCTTAATTTGAAGTTGACGTCTTTTTCCCGTGTATTTCTTATGGACCAGTGATTCTCGACCCATTTCCCGCCCACTTTCTATCCAAATTTGAGGTAGTTTTGGGCGAAAAATTTGGAAATGAACCATCATTGTGAGTCAGAAATATATTTCAAGATGACAAACTCAAAAAAAAAAAAATTCAAGTATCGAGTTGTGAATTTTTCACTTTGGTCCACAGAGGGCCGCACTTTGCAGCGCCTTGATACAACTATACAACCTCGACGGATGTCCGTATTGCGTCCAAAAAATTGAAGGCGTTTTGGCTTCCTACGCATCATACCTGTAGTTTATTCGATCGACAAACGCGTTGGTCGGCGGTGACGGGGACTTGATGCAACTTTTTAAACTTGATGGCTGTCCGTATCGCACCGACTGAAGTGCGAAACCACGTATCTCCATTGCGGTGTTTCAAAATTTCCGTTCTTAATTCATCTCTTCAATGAGAAACAATCCAAATTTACGACTTTAAATTTTGAACCAAATCTTCTGCTATCGAATACGAAAAATCATGGAGAATTAAGTTTTATGTTGACCAGCTTCTCGAAAGAAAAATAAAATTTCTAAGGAAGTCTGCAACATCGCAAACGGAGAAACGTCGTCTTTCATTTTGCCCAAAAATATGTATGCTTAAAATTGAAGGCAATATGACTGTCCTCCCTCAACTTATATTCGTCTGTAACGATAAACAATGGGACGCGTTCGCTACGGCGCCTTGATACAACTATACAACCTCGACGGATGTCCGTATTGCGTTCAAAAAATTGATAGCGTTTTGGCTTCCTACGCATCATACCTGTAGTTTATTCGATCGACAAACGCGTTGGTCGGCGGTGACGGGGACTTGATGCAACTTTTTAAACTTGATGGCTGTCCGTATCGCACCAACTGAAGTGCGAAACCACGTATCTCCATTGCGATGTTTCAAAATTTCCGTTCTTAATTCATCTCTTCAATGAGAAACAATCCAAATTTACGACTTTAAATTTTGAACCAAATCTTCTGCTATCGAATACGAAAAATCATGGAGAATTAAGTTTTATGTTGACCAGCTTCTTGAAAGAAAAATAAAATTTTAAGGAAGTCTGCAACGTCGCAAATGGAGAAACGTCGTCTCTCATTTTGCCCAAAAATAAGTATGTATAAAATTGAAGGCAATATGACTGTCCTCCCTCAACTTATATTCGTCTGTAACGATAAGCAATGGGACGCGTTGTTTCGAAAAATCATGGAGAATTAAGTTTTATGTTGACCAGCTTCTTGAAAGAAAAATAAAATTTTAAGGAAGTCTGCAACGTCGCAAATGGAGAAACGTCGTCTCTCATTTTGCCCAAAAATAATTATGTATAAAATTGAAGGCAATATGACTGTCCTCCCTCAACTTATATTCGTCTGTAACGATAAGCAATGGGACGCGTTGTTTATCGTTACAGACGAATATAAGTTGAGGGTGGAAAGTCATAATGCCTTCAATTTTATACATACTTATTTTTGGGCAAAATGAGAGGCGACGTTTCTCCATTTGCGACGTTGCAGACTTCCTTAGAAATGTTATTTTTCTTCGAGAAGCTGGTCAACATAAAACTTAAATTCTCCATGATTTTTCGTATTCGATAGCAGAAGATTTGGTTCAAAATTTAAAGTCGTAATTTTGGATTGTTTCTCATGGAAGAGATGAATTAAGAACGGAAATTTTGAAACACCGCAATGGAGATACGTGGTTTCGCACTTCAGTCGGTGCGATACGGACAGCCATCAAGTTTAAAAAGTTGCATCAAGTCCCCGTCACCGCCGACCAACGCGTTTGTCGATCGAATAAACTACAGGTATGATGCGTAGGAAGCCAAAACGCCTTCAATTTTTTGAACGCAATACGGACATCCGTCGAGGTTGTATAGTTTTATCAAGGCGCCGCACAGTGCGGCATCCTTATGGAGGATGCGGACAAAAGTCGGTAAAAGACACTGAACTTTAAATCATGAAGATAGTAGCGCCGTCATAGGAATTCTCTTTGGCACCATCAATGTGCAACACTCGAGGGGTGAGAAAATGTTTTATCTCAGGATTTCTTGCGTATTTTTCGAGACAAGTTCATTTGAAGTTTGCAACCTCGAATCAGCCCTATGTTAACAATGTAAAAGCAACGTGAAACACCCAAACTTTAACTTCAAATATCTCTGATAGTCGCAAAAAGTGGCAAGATCTTTTTGGTAGAATTGAAGTTGGGTATCTGAGGATTAAGAAAACGTCAACCACTCAGAGCATTTTGCGTTTCAAACGAGAAATATTCATTTGAAGTTGACGTCTTTTTCCCGTTTTTTTCTCATGGACCCGTGATTCTTCACCCATTTCCCGCCCATTTTTTACCCAAATTTGAAATAGTTTTGAGCAAAAAATTTGAAAATGAACCATCATTGGAGTCAGAAATATCTTCAAAATGACAAACTCCAAAAAAAATGATATCGATCGAGTTGTGACTTTTTGAGTTTAGTCCACACAAGCCCGCACTGTGCGGCGCGGCGCGGTGACCGACCGCTCGGCGCTCTGTGTTTGGCGCAATGTGTGAAGTATTCCTGCACTCTTGTAGGCGCTAATATGCGTTCCGAGCCGACCAGCGACCACACTGTCCGCACTGGGTTTACGTGGAGTATTCCTGCAGTCTTATAGGGGCTAATGGTACATCTTTGCGCCCCTCGCATGTCAAAGGCGCTGCGCCTTTTGTCTTTTCTCCCTTTCATTTTTGCGCCCCTTGCAACTATAACCCCCCCCCCCCTCCCCGGTTGGTGCGGCAGAGGTGATGGTTACGCCGTGTATACCGTCTCTCCTTTTCCGTCTTGTGGTTCATCGCATTGAAACATGGCGAATTAACGGTCCCATTAACTAGCGAGCGCTTTTACCAGTTAGGTACACATAATGTAATGTTAATACCACGGTTGTGAAACGTTCGAAGAGAGCCTTATGCTACGCTGGGAGCGTCGCGAACGCTCACAAATAAAATAGAAGAAAAAGAAAACACTTTTAGTTTTAAAAAAATATTTATTAAATTTCTAACAAGGTTTATAAATATTTGAAATTTAATGGGAAATAAATGAATAAGCTTAATAATAATAAACTTGCAAACAAATTAACAATACAAGTTAATCGAAACGGATCTTTTGATTTTTCTTTAAAGAATGATAAAAAGGAATAACATAATAAATTAAAATAACGTGAGAAGCAACCTCATTGCAGCACTACACAACAATAAACATGCCCAGCAATCGTTAATTTTCATAGCTTTGGAGGGTAGAGAGTGCAGTCACAAATAGTTGACAGGAATTTTCCAGGATTTATTTGAACGACATTAACCCCCGGAAACGAGTTTAAAGTTTAAGTTAAGTTTCCATTGAAACACGCGTCGACGAAAATGCCTTTATGGCGTCCAAAAATAGCCGTCCCATTGAGTGCGTCCACCTTCGAAGGGTCGCGCCGTCAAAAGTAAACACTTGAGAGGACAGATATTTTTGGAAGTCATCTAGGCCTCCTTGTCGGTGCGCGTTTAAATGGAGTCTTAAAATAGGCGTCTTTGAATGCGTACATCGTGCTTTAATCGTTCACAAAAATTCGAGTGAATGTTTGTGAATAAAATGCACCTTCAGCCTTCCAAAACTGCAGGAATTAAAAATTATTGAACAGGCCATTTTTATTAATGGAATAAGTATTTTGATAGAGCGTGTTCCTCCACGAATTATCAGAAAACCACTGGCTCGCCAAAAGAAAGTTGACGGTACAGAATTAGAAACTGCCGTATTGAAAAGGTCAATCTGAACTTTCATTGGCAAATAAGTGTCAGATTCCCTCTCGGGCCCTCAGAGGAAAATATTATTAAGTAAATCAGATTTGTCTACCTTATTTCATTGAATTATTTATATTTCTTAAAATTCTTATCGGTTTAATTTGAATAATCAGTCGAGTCAATATTTCTGATGAACAGATCATTCCAAAGTAACCGGAAGATTTATTCACCTCTTCAGTCAACATTATTTGATCCGATAAGAAACGCCTTCAATTTGAAGGTACGTTTTATTCCGTCGCAAAATAAAGCAGGGATTGTTGCCTCTATCATGTATTGAAGGAGTTTAGTCGAATGACTGCATTGCACGATTCGCGCTAAAGTGTGTTAAAAATGAAATAATCTCAGTTATATAACGGTCCTCCTTTGTGGAGGTAGCATTGTGTTTCCTTTTTACTTTTAAGGAATACAGCAAATTATTTCTACATTACAACATCATAAAAACACATCTAATAAACAATTATAAACATTACATTTATATCCGCAAAAATATTCGAAATATTTTTGTTCATATACTTGTATACTTACTATTAAGAGACGAAAGTCTTTCGTTTTTCAGATTTACGTAAAGCGAAATTTAAACGAACTCATACGTAACTTTAAATAAGGACTGTAATGTTCTCCTCTTTTTATTAGGGATATTTCAAAGCGTACAATTATTAAATATTATGTTCTCTAATTTTCCTCGCATCCATTACTGCCCTCAATAATTATTAACATACTATATGACTATGTGTAAATACAACGATTTTGTCAAACAGGAGAGTCAACATGGATGCGCTTTCAACGCTAAAAATATAAATTCAGACTAAAACTAAGAGAAATGAACTCGCGACGAAATAGTCTGATCTTGATTACACTAAGTATCATTTATAAAATGATTCTCTGTACAACATGCAGGTACTGCGAAGCTCTGCTGAGTCAATATGAACATCGACACAAAACTTAAAACTAATGACTATTAAAAATTTTACAAACTTATCAAGTAGAAGGAAAAATAAATATGTATATCAATAGACCATGCAGCTCAGTGCAAAGTTTAAAGAGGAGAATAAATAAAAGGTTAAGGCAAATCGTGATATATTTCGGGGCACTTCGGGAGGCGAATCGCGGTAAAGGAGAGTAGCGGACATGTCTAAATACTCTCCTGCTTTCTCCTCTTACTTTCAAATTTTCACTTATTCTGAAGAAAGACGCCGTATTTACAATTAAACGTTGGAATATTTGCTTCGATCAAATACATTTTTTTATCGAGTGGAGTCTCGAAAATGGATTTAAATTGGAAGGCCAACTCCTGAAGAGCGAAAAAACACAATTTGAGCCGAAATTAGCAATTTTTTTTAAAAATAAACATTAATGTTTAATACTCTTAAAAAACTTGTGTAACATTTCAAGTCATCTACATCACTATCAACAAAGTTTTTAGCTTTTGAACACGGTTGGAAACAGGCAACAGCGCGTAAAGCTCGTTTTCCTCGGCCAGTTTTCCTTGATTTTATGATTTTTCAAACTAGAACTCAATTTTAAGAATTTATCGGCTGTGTCCTCTCCGGCATATGTTGCAAAATCAACCTTGCTAAGTAGTAGTAAACTTATCTCAAATTTTGTCGTTTTCATCTTAAGTCCCAGTTTCGTATGCCCAGTAAAATTCTTCCTTGATATTTTCAGGCACATACCTTTATAATGCTGACGTGTACGCGCAATTCATATTTTATTGGAATAATTTGGCAACGTCTGAATGTAAATACCGATAGCTAAAGTCGAAAACGCATAGCTCCATTGCGACGTTTCATACTCTCTGATCATATTTTATTTCTCTAAAAAGAAACTAAGCGAAAACTCCATTTAAAATTTTTTGGTGAATGAAGAAAATTCATAGAACATTTCAAGGAAAACCGTTGGCTGGTTTACTTCTGGAAATAAAACTTAAGCGGGGATTTGGAACGTCGCGTTGCAATCAGAGGTGCGTATTTCTCGACGTGAGCCAAGATTGGCGATTCTCCTCGTAAGGCAGACTGCATGACCAATAACACACATCTGAAATCATTAATGTTCAAGCTCTGCCTTAAGATCAGAAAATTTTCTCATCGTGCTTATAATTTTGAAACACGAATCTTATATCAGCGAGTCCAAAATTTTATAAGGTTAATAGGACTAGAAAAGTTACATTTAAAACTTAACTTAGCTTTGCGAGCGATCTTTATATAAAATAGTTTCTTAAACGATACAGTAGGAATCATACATTTTTGAGGGGGACACAGAAAACTCACTTATCGGATAAAAATTTTGTTGATTGACATTGTATGCACTTGAGTGATTGCAACCTCTTAAATTCTGTCCCAAAACTGGTGATAAAAAAGAGTGAACTTATGAAACACATTTTCAGTTCGCTGTGCATTGCTCACCCAACTGAACAGAACTCGAGATATTTTGTGTACATATAGTAAATCATTTTTGGTTTATTGCTTTCCGTATTTACCATTATTTACAACTTACAAAAAACTATGAACTCTGTAATTTCAAATTGCTCCATTTTTTAATAGTAGAGAGTTCACTCAATTCACAGGAATTTTCTCCCTTTAATTTGAACGTTATTCACCAACGAAAAATAAATTTTAAGTTGCGGCCTCTGAGCTTTCATTTACACGTGCAATCCCGCAACATCAAAAAAATCAAGATGACGTCTGAAATATCCCTCTCGCCACGGGAGCACTTTTCACCGCGCAATGCCTCGCGCGTGTACTACTTAACCGCGAAGAGAGATATTTTCGGATACCATCTCGGCTTTGTCGGTGATGCGCTTTTTAATGGGGTCTACAAAAACAACTAGGTACTTTGGAATAGTTTTTCGTGGATTATATCGTTCAAAAAATCCCGAAAAGTCCATGTGAAATGTGTGCAGGGCCGGATTTATCAACTTGCCGCCCATAGGCCGCCTGTATCTTTGCGTGAAAGTTAAGTTTCGTAAACCTATCTCTGTGTGGACTAGGCCTTCCATTCATAAGAAATGAACGAAAAAAATATGAAAGAACAAACATAAATGAATCAGTGAGAACGAAAACACACCAACTCGGTTTCTCAAAAAGGCTCACTTTTCATTAAAGACAGTCCATTTTTTTAAAGGTCATTGAAGTTAGCGCAACTGTTCCAACTTGGACTTAAAAAGTGTCCTTAAATTCTTGTCTTTTGCCACCAAAAATCTTTTTCTCAGACTAACATTTTCACCTACTGTGCAGTTTTGTGTGCGTCTTGATTATTTTCATTTTTTCGAGTTGGTGTGTTTTCGTTCTCACTGATTCAAATGTGGATTAATGATTTTAACTTCCGCCGTCGCGCCGCGCAGACCGCACCGTGTTTAGCGCAATGTATGAAGTATTCCGACAGTCTTGTAGGCGCTATGCGTTTCACGCTGATCGCACTGTGTTTGCCGCAATGCGTGACGTATTCATGCATTCTTGTAGGCGATATCCGAATTTTTGCCGCCATCTATAGATTTGCCGCCATGGGCCGCGGCCCATGTGGCCACCCCCTTAATCCGGCCCTGAACGTGTGCATGCTCTACTTTTCGCAAAAAAAAAATTAAGAAATTACTGAATAAGCTCATTGTTCTCACTCAATGATAATTATAAAATAAACGCATTACCAAAAAATCACTAATTCAATGTCTTCCTTATGGAATTGAAACTAAAAAGTGACTAAAAAATTTATTTCAAAACTAAAAAGAATAAAAATCATAACCCAAAAGCTCTAAAATAGGAGTGAAAATAGTTTCTTTTTTCTCTTTTTTCACTCTCTCTTAAAATATACATATTTACTTTGTCATTCAAAACAACATAAATTAAGCTAATATCTTTGGTCTCTGAATTTCCGATTCCATATCTAAGTATAAATATTGAAACACTTATATTTATAAGTACTTATTACCTACTTCGAAAAACGTACCTCAGCTTGAGATAAGTCAACCTAAGTACTTATCAACCTAAAAAATGAAATAAATAAATAATTAAGAGGACTCATCTCTCAAAAAGATAGATTTGGCCCTCTTTTTACCTGAGTAAAGTTCTTTTCGTGAGACGATTTTAAGCAACAGCTGAAACTGTTTGAAAATTGAATTACAATATTTTTTTTTTACAGTTTTCAATCTACGCTAATAGGATATGGGTACTATTTACGTATATTCAATTTTTTCTTTAAAAATGCACGCGTCATACGCAGAAACCTCTAGTATTTAATTTTCATTAAAAATCAACTAGATAATATTACACACTTAAAAACTGTCCTTAAAGAAATACACACTATTTATGCCTTAATTATAAAAATTGCACTTTTCCAGCCTTTTTTTCATGCAACGCAGTTTGAAAACTACCCAATAAAATTAAGCTGTACAAAGTATTTACAGATATATTTGCGCTTTTGAAAATTTGAGACGATTTAAATTTGCGAAAAATAATGAGAATGAGATATCACGCACGTTCGAAATCTCTTTTAAAGGAGACTCTTCCGCATAGGTCTTCAACACGCACTTATTGTTGCTATCATTTCAACATATTCGCTGTTTGTGTGTTGTTTGCTTTGGTAAAATGCACTAAATTTGTAAATATTCCTACTGACTAACATTTACATATTTAAGTTATTAGGTCTACTGACATAATGTGAAATGAATGATCGACCTTGTTTCGGCGCGGCTCTTCCTTCCTTACATGTTCTTGCTCACCTCTTCTTATTTTCTTCCTCTCTTTTAATCACATCCTCTTGCACCGAAACTGTTCATTAGAATGCATCAAGATACCAAAGCAATTATTCGTAGATGCTCCTGAAATTTTGACACGGTAACACTAGAAAAAATCAGGAATAACAAAGAAAACCGTTTCCTCGACAGTTTCTCGTTGTGCTAAGAAAAGTCGTAGCCTCAACAAACGATTCATTGCATCCAGCAATTTTTTTATAACGAGGAAGTTTCACAATAATTGCTGAACGGTTGTCACAACTACAATGATTGCATTGCGACGAGGGAACTTACGTTTTTACACCTGAGATGTTAGTCTATGCCTAAGTATAGCCTCCTCAACGTAACGCGAAGGTATCCTCTTCAGCGCAATGAAAAACTACCGATGAAACGGTTCAGTCGGTTGGAATTCAACAATTTTTTCTTAAAATGTTGATCATTAATTACAGGCCCATAAATTAATATTTCGGTATAAACCTACTGTCTGCCACCGTCAGCTAAAACCTTTTGCAGGTTGCCCTTTGCTAAAATTTTGGCATTTTTATTCTCTGTGGGGAGAACGGTGACGAAACTAACATTACTGTCAGAGTCACTCTGGTTGAGGCCGCTATCAACGGACAGGGAACCAGACTTGGGTGTGTTGGGCGTCTTGCGGAAATTGTTACCGTAGAAAAAAGAGTCGGTTGCCATACTCTCTGCACCGGACTCGCTGGCACCGTCGAAGGACTCGTCGGTTTCGCTACCGGATATGATCTCGCTCAAGACTCTCTTGCGGTTCTCGTTGGACTCGTTGGAGTCGGTGCTCAAGTAGCCGGAGTCCTCGGTGTAGTGTCGCCAGAGTCGCTTCTTGCTGCGCTTGCCGTTGGTTCCGTTGGGACCGATGAGGAGTTTGGCCTTGGGCTTCTCGTCGTTGTCGTCGCCTTGTCGACCGTCCGTATTCATGGCCTCGTAGTCCGAGGAGATGGGGCTCTTGGTCCGGCCAGAAGCAGCAGGGGTGGTCTTGTGCGGAGCTGAGTTGGTAACATTCGGGAGTTCGGGCAACGGTCGACGGTTCATGTCGCTCAGGCTGAGCTTGGTGATCCTAGGAGGTAACCCTACTTTGTCTCTGGTGCTTCTGACCATGGCGTTTTTTGGCGGCAAGGGCGGTTTGATGGAGCGCGGCGGGAGGGGTGGCGTCTTGTCCACGCTCCTCAGCTCGATCTCGTTGTAGTAGTCGCTCGGTTTCGGGGGCCGCGGGGGCTTCAACTCGATGAACGGCTTCGGCGGAGACGGTGGTCTCTGTCGTCGCGCCTGCTTCGAGTCCACGTTCAAGAACTTACCGTAATCCTTCTCCGTGTCCCACGAGAGTGTCGAATAATCCGTGTCGCTATCATCGCCGCCGTTCGTCATCGAGGAGGACAAGCTGTTGTCAGATCTCAAGTTCTTGTCTCTTCGAGAGCCCTTTTCTCTCTTCGAGTTCTTATCAATCCGCGAGTTCTTATCGTTTCTTAAATTGAGCTGATTCATCTCGATCTCAGCCCTGGTTTTGTGGTTCATGTACTTCTTCTCCGGTTTGGCGTTGGCTTTCTTCAGGTTGTTCTGCTTCGACTCGAAGATAGCTCTCAAATTGCCGATATTGTGAGAATTGGTCACTTTGTTCAAAAGCTCGTTCAAGTCTTCGTTGAGCGTTCTATCGCGTTTGAAACCGCCGTTGGCATGCGGTGGTCTCTCGAGGCTGTCGGTGAATTCATAGTCCGTGTAGATACTATCGGGCACCGCGCGATTCTTGTTGAAGGCGCTTATGAGATTGTTGTTGTTCTCGAAGGGTTTCAGCTTGTTCGACACGGGTTTTCTATCGAGAGTGTCCGGTTCGAAGCTGTCCGAGTCATCCGGGTTGTAAGTGTGGTCCGTATCTTCCACCTCGATCATAAGATGCCCTGGCTGCTGTTTATAGTGGATCTTGGCGTCCTTGCCACTGGGCGGCTCCGGTGGGTTTGTCTGGTTACTGGTGAGGCTCGAGGAGTTGCTCGTGGAGCCGGAACCAAAAGTGTCGTTAATATATACCTCGCTCACCAGACTGTACCCCTCTGGTTCGGTGTGATCTGCTAATATATCGTTCTTACTCATGGGTCGACCAGTCTGAATCTCGTTCTGAGCCATCGATATGATCTCGTATTCGTGGTCCTCGATCAAGGGTGGTCGTGGACTCCGCGCCATTTTTGATATCGTCTTGTTGCCCGTCGTCATGTTCAGAATGTCGTTCCTCATCTCCACCTCTTCGTCCATAGGTAGGCGAGAGCAGTGAATCAACCCGTTGTTCAGCTCAGTTCTCTTGATCAGAACGTCGCCGTAATCGGAAGGAGTCCTTATGCCTCTATCGTCTCCGTTGAGGTCGTAGATGGACTTGTCCAAACTATCCGTTTCGAAATCCGACAACCGGCCCTCATCTCTGCTCTTCAGTGAATCCAACCGTAGCGGAGGAACGGGTTTGCTCGTGTTTTCCACAGCCATTCCTACCTTTGTTTTTTCGGTTTCTGGAACCGGCGCAGGAGAACTATTGTCGTCTTTTTCGATGTCGGTTGCACTCAATGCTGGGTTGTGTTGGTGCACTATCACCTTACTGTTGAGTTTAGACTCTCCGTTCTTTTTCATAGGTAGCGGCGACCTCGTCTCTGAGATTTTAGATCGATGGGGCGGTGGATTCACCACGGGTTCAGCTCTGAACTCCTCCTCTACTGGTGACGGTTGCTCCTCCCTCGGATCCGTGTCGTTCAAGCCTCGCACACCAACGAACTCTTTGATGACAGCGTCCATCAGTTTCTTGGCCACTTTCGGTACTTTGAAGTTCTCTTTGCTCACCGATGACTCAGCAAGGGACTCTGTGTCTACCACCCCGGTATCTCCACTGCACATGGAGGGTGGAGGTGGAGGAGGCGGAGGACAAGGAGGAGGCTTCATTTTCGTTCTGCTCGCTGCGTTACTACCATTCTTCCTACCCTCCGACTCTGCAGTGGACATGAGGTCTTCCTGGATCGTTTTCATACGGTTAATTTCGTTCTGCTGGTTCACGTATGGCAGGTTGGAAAACGCGATGGACTTCCTACTGAGGTTTGACCGACAGGACCGACCGCTTCTATAGCTGGTGGCGCTTTGAGCGCTCTTCCCACTACGGGCACTGCGGCCGCTTCGGCCACTCTTCCCGCTGTTACCCGACCTACCACTCATGATGCTGGACTGGTCGTTGAATTCGTTCTCGATGAATTTTATGGCAGTTCCACTGGGCATCAATCGCGAGCTGAAGTGGTGGTCATCCAAACCGTGTCGTTTGGCAATGGCTCTATTATGGCAGCTTCTGCGGCTGCATTTAGAAGATGCAACAGACTCCGAATCACTCAGAGGACACTTGGGCTGGAGGGGTACGTCCTGAAGCCATTTGCGTATGCTCTTTTGTTTGGTCTCGGCCTGGTGGTGGTTGTTGTTGTAGCAGTGGCGGCAGACGTTTTCTTGCTGCTGCAGCTCTCGTTGGCAGTCGGGACAATCCTCGCAGCTGATGATACTACTCCTGCCAGCTCTACCGTGCTCCTCTTTGATCAGGCTACTCGGGCGGCTGCGTTCGTGTCTGTAGGAGGCACCACCGTGGCGGCTACTCCGGACACTCGACATTCTGCTCGTGGGTCGCAACGGGTTTCCGTAGTCTTCCTCTGGGATCCCGATCAGGTTCGGGGTGAATTTTTTGGCAGCCATCTTGTGCTTTGCAATCGCTATCACCTCTCGAATCTTAGTTAAAAATTCGATCGCAGCTGGTGGCGGGGCCTGTAAAAACATAAAGTAGACTCCTTACAAATCCGGACAGAAAAGAACTTTTCAGATATATATTCTGCGGGTCTTGAAATAATACCGATGAATAGAAAGATATACAAGAAAAAATGTTAAAAAATGTGTCCCGAACTATGTGTGACAAGTTAGCAAAATGGTTCTGGGTCCACTCTATGTTGCAGGGAAAACAACTTTTTTTTAACTCTTTTGAACTTTTCGGGCTTGCTTTCACCGCAAAATAGTGTGAACGCAGCACTATTTTACCACCTTGTTCCGAAGGTATGTATGTGAAATAAAAGTAATAAACCACATACATCACATTTTCGTAAATCCAATTTTACTCGTGATTTTCTAAATATATAAGGAGTTTTGTTTTTCTTCATTTTTTCTTCCGATGACAAAATGATTCAAACCATTTCTACCATATATTATATCAGCTTTTTTTAACAAAGAAGAGAAACATTTTTATTTTCTATAAACTTGACACCATGGACGAAAATTAATCGGACATTTTTGTGCATGTTTGTTTATCTTATCATTAGCGATCTGTGGGTTTTTTGCCTAAGAATATCACAACATACCGCGGCAACAATAAAACAGTACAGTCTCGACTAGGCAGAAGCTCGATTTGATTTTACGGCACCATAATAATGTTATTTAATTGTCGTGGTTCGAACAAGTGAACATTTTATAACTTTGAGATCCAGTATCTTTATTCAAAATTCATTCGGTATGCATTGAACTGCGTGATTGAGATGGAGAGGCGACGGAAACGTTGTAAAGGAGGAAGATGAACACTTTTGAATAAATTAGAGTTATCATGCAGGTAGCGATAATGCAGTAAAAAATAACTGTAAAAAATGAGATTCAAATTAAAACAAGAAGTTTTGGGTTACGCGAGCGGATCGATAAAACGGAGGGAAAAACGAAGCGGGGCATTGGTATTTAGCCGCGATTAGGCACTTTAGTGGGATAATTTTGTTACTGATCCACATTTCGTTGTTAATGAAGCAGCGGCAGAGGATCTCCGCGGCGCTTTTCGCCGGATTGAATAAAATTAGCCGCTGAATTAAACGAGGACTTTAAATGGACACCGTCCACTGATTGAGAGAGATGAAAACAACTTGAACATATCGATTGGTCTATTTGATCCTCAGACGGAAGTGACATTCTACAAAATGGATTACATATACCCATACTTTTATTTGTTTATTTATTTACTTAGATTTAAAAAAAAAAAAAAAAAAAAAAAAAAAAAAAAAAAAAAAAAAAACCGAGTCGTGCATAGCTTTGGTTAGATTCAGAGCCAGTGAGCTCCTTAAGTATCACGTTACGAACGTAGACGATGCACAAAGGAGGACCTTTCCGGCCTTAAAACATATTGCATATCCCCAACTATGTCAACGTCGCCAAGATTGTGGAACTCCTGCTCTTACTAACTTGCATCCAAAAGTCTTTACTTACATGAATTCATTCAATTCATAGTTTGTTCGTCTCAAAATCTTCAGGCATTTTCCCGACTTGAAATCCCAATTTCTTAGTCATGATTAATGTGGGTTATTTTTTTCGTCGAATCTGATTTACTAATTGACACTAGCTCAGAAGAATTTTCAAAATTTTGTTGACGAATTATAACGAGTTGATTTAATTCAAATTTGGCAACGGTACATTAGGCCAGTGACGGAAGCTCCCGCCACGATGCTCTCATTTTCGATTCAAATCATCGGCTGTTAAGTGCAGTTCCGATTTTTCGCCAATTGTGCAGGTTTAAGTCGCCATTAAATTACGGCCGCCAACTGTCAGCTGTTGCATATTGTACGTCTTTATGGGGGTAAAGAGAAATCGGAAAGGAAGTGCATTGCGGAGCCGTAACATTCCTTGTACATTAAGCACTTTCAGTAGAGATCTGTAATTGAGGATGTAGGACGAAAATCATTATTGTAGTGAGAAAACTCGAAATAAGTGGTTCTTCTGGTGTTACGGCGTTATAACTGAATCTATGCCTAAGTTTGCGACTTTGGCAATAAGTCTCTCCTGCGTTTTCTCTCAAATATCAATTTATCGTACCCTAACCTCGAAATGCTCGACTGAAAGAGCCAATTACGGGATTCCTAGAAACTCTTTGCGACAAATGATTCAGAATTAACAATTACGAGGGTAATCCAAAAAAGTAAGATTCCCTACCTTGTATCGTTTAAATATTTCACCTGAAGTGCTATTTTGTCTGACCTTATCGCACGTTGATAGTGAAATTATCAAACCGTGTCCCTCGGAAAACCCTACTTCTTGATAGAGCAAGTAACCTGTGGACTCTCCGATCCTCAAGTTTGGTTTTTGAATGGGAATTCTTTACTGACAGCAACAATAAAATACTCCTCAACACTCTCAAACTCCAATTATTTCTGGAAATAACTTCAACTGATTGGGCGTATGAGAGCAAATCAGGGCCTACTGAGGAATTACAGGAGGGACACAACTTCGGTTCATATTGAGCATCAAAGTTTTTCCGTCATAGGAGTAGCTGAAACCAAAGTTCGGTTTCCGCGACAGAAATCTTTGATGTATAACAAGGCCCTGATAAAAATTGACAGTAGAATGTGTGTTCCAAAATACTATAGACCTAAAGCCGGCTGTAAGATTTCCAGCTTCTGTAGCCGGCTGTACAATTTCTTATAGCCTTTTATAGCCGATGGCGATTAAGCAACAGCCAGACGATAAAGTTTATACTAAACGTTACTAAATACGGATACTAGGACTTAGTTAGTTTTTGGACTACCGCTCTCTTTTTGTGCCGTAGTATCTTGATTTATTTTGCGAGGAAAGCTCCGTACTTTTGAAGGATGCCTGTCATTCTTAATATTTTGGAGCGCCTTCAATTTTTCATGATACTGTGCAATACCTCTGGTGTGAAATAGTTGCTTCAGACGCCGTGGCACGCTGCGGCGCGGCGGGCGGGCAGAGAGCGCGAAACGCGCATTGGCGCCTACAAACCTAACAGGGATACTTCACGCATTGCGCAATGCGTGAAGTATCCCTGTTAGGTTTGTAGGCGCCAGTGCGTCGCCGCACAATGCGTGAAGTATCCCTGTTAGGTTTGTAGGCGCCAATGTGTCGCCGCTCCGCTTTGTGTTAGGCTCTAATATTTAATCTCGCGGAGTCAGCGTTTTTCAACTTATGATTTTGAAATGTTTGCACACTCTGTATGGACTATTCTCATTTTAATTGATGAAAAAACAATATGTTTTAAAAGAAAACATAATGTGTGTTTTGTAAATATTAAGGTAGTTCCGTATCAAACTTAATGATTTCCAAAGCACACGAATTTCTACACAATTTCTTATAGCCTTTTATAGCCAATGGCGATAAAGTGTAAAGCCCGGCGATAGGAATTATAGCCCGACTGTATACTTTTTTATAGCTTCGTATAGCCCGGCTGTATGATTTGCTCCGCTTTCTACAGCCAGCTATATGATTTTCAATAGCCTTCTTTAGTCGGCTATAAGAACTCCCATGGTATTTTGAAACGCAGCTCGTATCGCCAATTTTTACCAGGGGGACCGAATTTTCATTCTTTGTGCACGCATTTTTAAAATATATATCGACGGCGAAACTCTCAAACCACGTACCTCGTTTGCGGTGTTTAAAAATCCCCGCTGCCTTCTCATTTTTTTGATGGAAAACAAATCGACATTTTTACCCAAAGTTTTTACAGAATTTCCTTCGCATAGTGAGGAAAAATCAAGGAATTTTTAAGGATTGAATGTATTTATGCCAAAAAAACTATGTGCAAGTGGAAAGATGGGGTGTGATAGTGGTGAGCTGGATAAGAAACAATGTAAAAGTGGATATAGTTCCATTTCAGAAGATGGAAAATCGGGATTTGTCATTAAATCAAAAGGAACTGAGCGCTAACTCGTGAATGAGCCGTTGACATGTGACAAGAGCCGTGTGTACAGGGCTCATGAGTTTAAAAAACCGAGCAAGAACGACAACGGAGACGGCTTCATTGCCGCTGACGTCACTGGCGCTTTAAAATCCCCATTCATTCTCATGGGCTGAGCACTAACGAGCACACCCCATTTTTTCGCTTGCACATACTTCCATTTAGCATAAATAGTCCAATCGTCGCTTAGTAGGTTTCCAGTTTAAAGAAACAAAAAGTATTAGAGAAAGTCTGCAACGTTGGAAACGAAGATACGTGGTTTGGGAGTTCCATGCTGGATATGTATTGTCTTTCGGATGGACTTGGGCTGGGCCCGATTGGATACTTACTAAAAGAAGCTCGGGCTCGAAATAGGCTGGGTTGAAATAGAGCTTTTTGCGGGCTTGCGGGATTGTCGCTTAGCAGGTTTCCATTTTAAAGAAACTAAGAGTATTAGAGACAGAGGCAGATCCAGCAATTTGGCAACACCGAATTTCCTCCATTTAAACCTATGCTAATTAATCGATTCTCATCGGAGCACCTGGCACCTAAGAATCGATACATTTCCATAGGTTTAGATGGAAGAAATCCGGTGTTGCTAAATTGCTGGATCCGCCAATGATTAGAGAAAGTCTGCAACGTTAGAAACCAAGATACGTGGTTCAGGAGTTCCATGATGGATATGTATTGTCTTTTGGACGGACTTGGGCTGGGCCCGATTGGATACTTACTAAAAGAAGCTCGGGCTCGAAATAGGCTGGGTTGAAGTAGAGCTTTTTGCGGGCGTTGGCGCAGGTCATGGCTTTGACAGTTTCGGGCCGGTCCTCGCGCTGCTCCAGTGTTTCCACGATGGACACGTTCTCTTCCGGCAGCCGCTCTATTGTGTTCTGATCAGATAACTGGAGGGGCTCCATGTTGTAGATCCCCTCCTCCGATCCCTCGCCCCCCTGCCCGTGCCCGTGCCCCTGCCCTTCATTCCCGCCCCCACCCCCTCCTCCGTGCCGCCGTGGGTGGACCATCGC
Source organism: Bemisia tabaci (assembly GCF_918797505.1). Taxonomy (NCBI): domain Eukaryota; kingdom Metazoa; phylum Arthropoda; class Insecta; order Hemiptera; family Aleyrodidae; genus Bemisia; species Bemisia tabaci. Next base: position 53,175,356 of record NC_092793.1, read on the forward strand.
CCAGGTCCGCTGCATCTGGAAACAGAGTGATGTCTTAGAGAAAAAAGAAAAGAGCATGGATTGCACTAGACAATACACAAAAATAATAATCCCAACACGACAAGAACGAACACGCGAAAATAAGTATACAAGCCTCAACCAAAACTGCCTAGCGCGTTTCGGGGTAGTCGGTGGTCAGAGACAAGAGACCCTCCACTGTCCTCTTGGCGACAGGTGGAAGCTGTTACTTTCGGGGATTCAACACTTCCTTATGAACAATTATAAGGGAGCAACAGTCGTCACTCTTTTTTCGGCTGTTGACCTACCTACATGGTGGATGATGAGCTTCGGGTGATGTCATGAGCCAAACAAGCTTCCCAAACTTCGGCTTTTTTGCAGAACGAAACTGCCAACACGTTGTTGAGCATCAACCATGTAGTTAAGACAACAGTTTAATGTTAAAGTCCCGAAAGTAAAAGCTCCCACTATAGCCGAGATACGAGTGAAGGGTCTCTGTCGGTGATAGATCCGCGTGAAGGGTCGTGGAGGCCTGGTCCCCTCTTCGAGCAAAAAAAAAAATAATAATAATTCAGGAGGAAAGGAGAGGCAACAAAAGAGAAAAAATACATTAGTAATAGTCAATATTTCTACGGTAAGACCGATATAATAACGTGACCACAAAATTACGATTATTTCGTATTCGAGGTAAAAACACTATGTCCAAGTAATCACCATTAGCTCCTCCACTTTTTTACCTCTTTTACTGTTCTTCGTTCCCAAAACGAATGTTCACAAAACAATCTATGAATTCGTTTTGAATTTTATAAAAGCTTGATTTTCTGCCCCGGAAGTTGTTAGTACATTGAAAATATGGTACACATATTTGCTTTTGAAGCAAAAAATATTTCGAATTTTTTCACGATATGATTTTTTCCAGAATTCAAAAAAATATTATGGAACCTATATACAGGGTGGTGTCGATATGAGCGATACGAGCAAAAGTTGTCTCAGTTCAATCGATACCGTTTACTTACAACAGCGAACCGTGAGAGTTTGTGAGAACCCATTGTTTAAGTACGTTCAGGTCCCAAACTCCAACCGCTATCTGTGAATAAGGGCTCGTGGCCCGAATAATACGAGGCGGAGTATCGTGCACAAGAAACAATGCATGAAAGAGCGAGCAATGAAGGGCGATACGCTATTGGTAGTGAAAAAGCGGGTCCATCGGTAGATCGTTCGTGAATGACCTTGATCGATAGATAACATTGATGAGATATACTGCGGTGGATGAAGTCATAAACCAAATTTTTCAGAGCGTAATATCTCGGTTAATATTGAACGTAGAAAGTCGCTGTTTGGATAGATCCTTGTTTTTTAACCGATCTACAAGAATCAAGCATCAAAACACGACTCTGTGACCAGCGCAACTGACCCATTCTGCCGCTTGCTAAGGCAGAACGCCGTATAAACATTCGAAGGCTGACAGATTTCCTTCAATAAAATGTTCATTTTTGAGGAAAGTTATGAATATTTTTCCTTTAAATTTTCAGAATCTTTAGGTAAAATTGCGAACTAAATTATCTGAAAAATTGGGAGGAAAATACTCATAAATTTACCAGAAAATTCGCATTTCATGAAAGGAAATTTCGCAACGCCTAAACGGTTCTACGGCGTTTTTTCATAGCATGGCAGCATTGAACTCTTCCTTGTACAGGTAGGGAGCGAATACATCGATAGGGTTGCCGTGGCAGTAGTATTAGAATCTTTATAAAATTTTGCTACCCTACACTGAAAAAAAATTCTCGGCGTTTTTACCAAGGTCCGTTGGTACCTTTACCATCTTACTTTTTTTTACAAATTATTGGTAATTTTACCAAGACAAACCGGTAAGCTTACCTAAAAACCTGTATTTTTACTGTTTTTTTCAGGTAAGAATACCACTTTTATTGGTAATCAATTCCCGGTAACTTTGCCATTTTATCTCGGTAATTCTACCACAGTCGATAAAAAATATTGGCGTTTTTACCAAGGTCCAGTAAAATTACCGAGAAAATTCAATAATTTTACCGAGATTTCTTGGTAAAATTACCACTTCCAAAAATGTTAATTTTACCAAGAAAAAACTGGATCAAATAGAACCCTGAATTCTTGGTAATTTTACCCTTTTCATAGTAAATACACTGAGATTTTTTTCAATTTTTTTTTTTTTTTTTTTTTTTTTTTTTTTTTTTTTCAGTGTAGGGAGCGAATACATCGATAGGGTTGCCGTGGCAGTAGTGTTAGAATCTTTATAAAATTTTGCTAGCCTGGAGCTCGGACTTTACCTTATCATCGAGGCAGTTCTCGGAGCGCTCGGTGTCGGAGCAGCAGCTGCCGCCGGACTCGGAGAGGAAGCCCTCGTTGTCCTGCCCTTCGGGACAGTGCTGGAGCAGGGGGTTGTTCTTGACGACACCCTCATCCGGGATGATGAGCGAGTCGCGGGTGTTGCCGTCCACGCTCTCGGTGTCGCCCTTGAAGCAGCCGTGCTTGATCCTGTGCCGCTTCCGCAGGTAGAAGTAGATGGCCGCCACGTAGATGAACCCGATCGACAGACAGAAGATCCCGATCGCTATCTGCTCCGCCGCCGAAAGGCTCCGAGTGTCCGCTTCTTTCCCCACCGCGTTCCGCATGTCCGCTGAAAACGACACCTCCCGCACGCCTGAAACATTCCATATTTTTCAATTTTGTTCTGATTATTGTTCTTATGTCTAACACCTTTAATAAATCAAGAAACATAGGAAAGCTTAGAGACTGAAATGCAGTAAAGAAAAGTAGACCATTCACTGGAAAAAAAAAAAAAAAAACACACATTGGATCTATAGTCCAGACTCTTGAAAACATTGACAAGAAAAAGGACTCTTGATTCACACAGATTTAAACTTGAATCAAAACGAAATCCGCTTAAATTAAGAGGCTTGGTTCTTGATTTAAGCTTAAATCTGATTGAATCAAGAGTATTTTTTCTTGTCGATGTTTTTAAGAGTCTGGACTCTAGATCCAATGTGTTTTTTTTTTCCAGTGTTCCCTGAAGTCAGTAAGTTGGAATTTTTTGGCCAACGTGCGTTAAAATCCAGAGACCTGCGTCGCATCTGCAGTTGCCTTCTTGAAAGGTCGTAACTAGTGTTACACAAACAGCGTATCTCTATGAGGGAAATTTGTGCTGGGATGAGATTTTTCCCTCTGTAGTGAGATTTCCAGTTTTCTGGATTTTAACGCACGTTGCCTAAAAAATTCCAACTTATTGTCTATACGACTCGTGCGTGTACCGCAATCAGTTTGTGCATTCCCTGAAGTGGCAACTCCCTATTTGTCCACTTCAGTTGGCCTTGACCGAAATGGTGGAAATCATCTCGACGGTGAAACTCCGAAACCACGTATCTCGTTTGCGTTGTTTAAAAATCTCCGCTCCTGTTTTATTATTTGAAGGAGAGCCCTTCTTAAAAACCTCTGTTACTTTTCTTCCCTGGGCACAGTAAATCCTAAAAAAAAACCTCAAGAAGGAATGACAATGAGTATAGTCCTCCATTTAAAAAAATGAAGTAGGGCAGGAAGTCTGTAATGTCGCAAACCGAGGTACGTGGTTTGGGAGTTTCACCATCGATTTACTTCCAAATACCTTGATGAATCTGTCCAGTCAGTAAACACACAGGAAAGCCAGGGGATTTAAACGCAGTAATAGAAATGTAAACCATTCCCTGACTTGACAAAACCCTATTTTTCCAGTCTAGGTGACCATGACCGAAATGCTGAAAAACATTTACTTCCCAACACCTCAATGAGTCGGTAAACAAACAGAAAAGCTTGGAGACTTAAACGCAGCGATGGAAAAGTAAACCCTTTTCATGACGTGACTACTCCTTATTCGTCCAGTGTGGTTTGCCATGACCGAAATGCTGAAAAACATTTACTTCCCAACACCTCAATGAGTCGGTAAACAAACAGAAAAGCTTGGAGACTTAAACGCAGCGATAGAAAAGTAAACTATTTCATGATACATGCAGCTCTATACTCGTCCAGTTGAGTTAGCCATGACAGCCATGGTGAAAAACATATTTTCTTTCAAAAAGCTAAAAAAGTCGGTAAACACACAAGAAAGCTTAGAGACTTAAACACAGCGATAGAAAAGTAAACTATTTCATGATACAGCTCTATACTCGTCCAGTTGAGTTAGCCATGACAGCCATGGTGAAAAACATATTTTCTTTCAAACACCATAGTGAGTTGGTAAACACACTAGGAAGCTTAGGGACTTATACGCAACGATAGAAAAGTAAACCAACTCAAGACGTGAAAACTCCTCTTTATTCAGCTCAGTCGGCCAAGAGTCGCCGCAAAGTAGTATATCAAGAACTACGGTGACCACATCAGATTTTCAGTGTTTCAAGAAGGAAGAGGAGAGCGCTTCGTCCGAAAAGTTACTTGAGGCGGTAAACACCGCCTGAGCGAACCCGTCGTATTTCACAATTCATGACGCTGAATAGCTGCATTTTGTCAACAATATTTTACGAAGGATCATTAACAGCCCACCACTACATCCCACCAACGGGCACTTAGTCCCTCCGGTCCGCGGGTTTGTAAGCAATCGCGAGATCTTATCGCTTCCGGATGATGCTATTACCATGTATCGATTGTTACCGCGGGTTAATGGGTTACTTGCTGCGCAACGCTGCGTTGCTATTTTTGAATAATTTTTGCCGTTGCGAATTTCTCTTTGCGTGAAAATCTGACCATGTGTCATTATAGTGTGGCCAGTCATGAGAATCTGGGATTTGGAACATTTTTGCTCGGATTTCTCAAAAGTTCTGTGGTAAAAAAAAAGAAAGAAAATAACTATAACATGAAAATGATGCAGCTACGTTCTTTTAAAAGTAAACAGCGGCAATAAAAATGAACAAGAGGAAAATTCACATGGTTTAGTACCATGCACCAGTACCAGCACGCAGCTAGTGCTGATTGAACTGATCTTGTGAAGGATATTAAGCGGCTTGACAGGCTGTTTGAACACGCCTTCATTCTGAAAAAGAGGAACAGACTGCATGGAGGGATCAACTCGAGATCAACTTGGCATTCAGAGATTAAATGACCGTGAGAAATAAACGCATGATTGCTCAAAACAGCAAGAAAGATGGGAAAACATACAAATTCAACGTGATGAGAACAATTTTAGAAAATATCCACAGGAATACTTGGAGACTTAAACGCAGCAACAGAAAAGTAAACCAATCCCCCAGTCTAGTTGGCCATGGCCGCAATAAGAGAAACGTTTTCTTCCCAACACCTCAATGAGTCGTTAAACACATAGAAAAGCTTGGAGACTTAAACTCAGGGATAGAAAAGTAAACCCTTTTCATGACGTGACTACTCCTTATTCGTCCAGTGTGGTTGGCCATGACCGCAATGCTGAAAAACATTTACTTCCCAACACCTCAGTGAGTCGGTTAAACAAACAGAAAAGCTTGGAGACTTAAACGCAGCGATAGAAAAGTAAACTATTTCATGATGTTACAGCTTCATACTCGTCCAGTCTAGTTATCCATGACAGTCATGGTGAAAAACATATTTTCCGAAAATGTGCAAAGTTTAGAATTTCAGAACTAATGGCGGGGAATGGCAGCGCTGCGGAGTCTTGGGATGGATCACACCTTCGCGGTAATTCAACTTACTTGGGGTGCCGGCGACTCGAAATGCCACACACGGAGTGAATATTTGTTGGTCTTGCAGGTTCATCTTGTCGACCTCCTTGCAAATCAAGTCCACCTTTATGAGACGCCCCTCCATGCTCAGCCTCAGGTCCGCGTCCCCCAACCACTGAAAGAAACAAACGTCATCCGTAAGTCCGGAGCTTTCAATAAAATGATCCATTGTCAAATATCAATGATTCACTCTGAGTGAATAGCCGGCGTGAAAAAAAAATCCAGCGCGAATTTCGCGCCGTGCTCTGAGTGAATAGATCAGAGCGTAAATATCATCAACGACGGACGAATTATGCCCCAATAAATTAGGTTACTATTCCAAATATTTCGGTACTGCACCCCAACTTAAGTTGCGGTACTACCAATAAATTGGACATGCCTATCGCATCCAATCCAACAAATTGGGGTAGTACCACAATTTTAGAGGATAAACCCCAATCCTTTTTTCCGTGGCATAACACCTGATATGTGAAACGCTTCGAGGGGTTGGACCGTGGAGAGTTTAGGGCTAAATATTACAAAAATGATCGATGATCGATTATGTTTTAACAAGAGATAAAATGTTACTATTTTTCTATCAGGAAATTCATTCCTATTAATTTTTCGTGACATTTGTTTTATTTGCGGAAACCAGAATCATTTATTTATCCTTTATATAATGTCTATATATATTTTTTTTTAAAGTCATAATATTTTTCAATTTATAAAACGTTGAAATTCCAAGATCTGATGCCTGAATGTGTAGAATACTTACTCTCAAGAAGGTTCTTCCTTCGTCTCGAAAAAGTCTAAAGGGCGGTTCAGTATCAGATCGGTTCCGCAGATCAGCCCATCCCCCGCCTGTGAGGAATAATGCTTTCGAGACGACGCACATAGGTGTGACGCTTCCTGGAAACAGAGAAAAAAAATTGATATTAATGAGATGTATGATTCGATGAGCAGCAGGTACTCTCTCAAAAAGCATAAAGCACATTCATGTTATGCTCTCAAGTTACACTGCTGAGATGTACTCGAGTTTCGTAAAGTTGTCCTTGAAATGATACTATGTGAAGTGCCTTTGAACCTCCCTTCGTCACAATATTGAGATCATATGAAGCCTTACTCAGCTGCTGAAGGAACGAATATAAACACGGCCTTTTGATTTACAACTCTGCTGCTATTTTAACGAGATGTTTTCTTACGTGAAAAAATAAAGGCCCCTTCATTTGAGCCCAATCAAGAGGATAGGATAGAATCTCAAAGACGTACTCAAAGGAGACTGACGGGTAGTCTATCGACTTTTCACCCACTTATCTATCTATTATATCGGGTGATGGACTGTAATTGATTTTTTAACAACCCACCATTTAAACGTCGCGCGTGCATGTAAACGGGGCGATGTTGTCAATTCAACGCTTCCGAGTGCCTCAGATGGATCGCACAATGCGTCAGATCTCCGGTAAAACCTGACGCTATACTGCCGTGCTAAGGAAAAACGCAGTATGAGCCTTCAGGCGTTGTCAAATTTACCTCTATAAAAACCGAATTCACTGGATAATTTATTGATATTTTGCTTCAAATTTTTCAGACGACATTATTCGCAATTTAATCCAAAATACCTGAAAATTTCAAGGAAAAATATTTATAACTTTCCTCAAAAACACAAGATTAATTTTAGGAAATTTGGCAACTATCGAATGTTCATGCGGCGTTTTTCCTTAGCATGATAGTATAACTGTCCGTATTCATTGTTATTTCTCAAGCAGCTCCTTACCTTATGAGGCTTGTTAAATGACTTTAGAGGAGGTCCCTAGAGGTCATTGATAACGCACCATTTTGAGGACAATTTTTACGAGATTCGACAGTATAACTTCGAAACTAGATCCTTGCGAGGGATTACAATGATTTACCATTGCAAAAATGCGAATACACAGGAAGAAATTCGATGATCTTGACAGAAGCTATGTTGCCGGACATCTCGATATTGTTTTAATTTTTTTCTTCAAAACTTTTGCACATCCTTTGATGCTTTCGGGGACTAATCTTCATGAGAGAAGAAATATTTGGTCAACTTTTAAAGTAATTTTGTGCGTTAGCGTTAGTTTTTCAAAAAAATTGGACGACTTGGGCGGCATAGTGCCTAAGCACGAATGGTGCTTATGATAGGTACTTCGGTGGAAGGTGGCGATGTTTCAACATTTGAGGGTAGTTGAACGAAAATCTCAATAAGCTTATTGTTCTTTAGTTCTCTGTTAAACAAATGAAACGTGAGAGGTAGTAAGACAACGCGAAAGAAAGTTAGGTTGATTTTAGCGAAACCCATCCATTTACTTGGAAAAAAATGTTGATTATAAACTTTTGAGCTAATAATAGATTCCCCTCGGCTCAATCTGTATTGTTTGATCTCATTTCTGTGTTCGAACGGTTGTGTCTAAATTATGAAGATATCTGCGAAGTATTGATCTTTGAATGGACGGAGGCATCCCACTGTGCGGTGTCGTTATCATTAGGTTGGTAGGTCATGCGAGTGATTGGTGGCCGTCCGCATCCGATCGGCCTGTCACTAACTACGTAAATTGGCCGCGGAGAAAAAACCGGTGCTTGCTCCTTGCTCCTTGGTCAGGAGGTAGATGCACTTAATTGAGCAAGGAATCCTCTTTATGCAATTCCAGTGGCTTCGGCTGCCGTAAATTCTAGCTGTCTGACGGCGTTTGGGGCGTCCTCCCTCTCGGTGCTTAGACACCCCGTGCCCCCTCTCCCTCACCAGTACGGAATCGAGGTGTAAGGCCGAGAAACACCAGTCCGTTTAGCCTGCTCGAAAAAATACCGTTGAGCCTATGGTTTTGTTGTGGATACAGTACGTTCATAGAGAGAGTACGGCCGCTAGAGGATCCACTTCTGATCGTCCATCGTAGGTGTCATGGAGCACTTACACGGAGAAAAAAACTTCGAGCGTGGGACCCGAAGTTTAGGTCATACGGATCTCTGAAGTTTTCGGATGGAGCATCTGAACACTTTAGGTCCAGCTGCTGAAGCTTGGATCACACATCTGAAACTTCAGTTCTTACATCTGAAGTACTACGGTTTTTACATCCGGAAAACTTCGGTTCTCACATCTGAAGTACTTCAGATGTAAGAACTGAAGTTTCAGATGTGTGATCCGAACCTCGACAGCTAGACCTAGAGTGTTCAGATGCTCAATCCGAAAACCTCAGAGATCTATATGACCTAAACTTCGGGTCCCAGGCACGAGGTTTTTTTCTCCGTGTAGAATAAGAGAAAAAAGGAACGGACGTTGTTTGCAGATAATTCAAAAGTGTAGATAAACTTTACATAAAAGTAACCACCAGGTTAGAAACAATCTCATCACCATCTTCCGCTCCCAATTACAGTCGCCGTCGTTTTTTTTTATTCCAGGGGCCACCACGAGACCCAGTGTCCGCACACCCTCAATATGTACTTCAGGCATTAGGTCTTAGATCCTGTGAAACTGCCCGGTGAATCGTTATTTTGAATCACTGGAACGGCGAGGGATTAGGGAGTATCCAAATACTAGACGTCTAGACGTGGTATACCTGTGAGAGGGATGGTTTCGTGTAATTTCCCTTACGTTCCATCCTTTACCTAACCTGGAGATCTTACAGCCTTTCGCACTGAAAAAAAATTCTCGGCGTTTTTACCAAGGTCCGTTGGTACCTTTACCATCTTACTTTTTTTACCAATTATTGATAATTTTACCAAGACAGACTGGTAAGCTTACCAAAAAACCGGTATTTTTACTGTTTTTTTTCAGGTAAGAATACCTTTTTTATTGGTAATAAATTCCCGGTAACTTTGCCATTTTATCTCGGTAATTCTACCACAGTCGATAAAAAATATTGGCGTTTTAACCGAGGTCCAGTAAAATTACTGAGACAGTTCAATAATTTTACCGAGATTCTAGGTAAAATTACCAATTCCATAAATGGTAATTTTACCAAGAAAAAACTTGGATCAAATAGAACCCTGAATTCTTGGTAATTTTACCCTTTTCTTAGTAAATACACCGAGATTTTTTTTCAGTGCGGTAATCGGGGCGCTTACTGATGACAAATTGAAGGGTTCTCGAGGAGAAAATGAGCCCTGGGGTCAATTTACAAAGAAAGAAGTTGCCACTCATCCACAAGATTTTAACGCTTTTCGATAAGTATAAGATATAGAAAGGAGGGAAAATGGGGAGGAAGAAAAAGGAGAAGAGGAATAGGAGGGCGGAAAAGAAGAAGAGAGAGGTAGAGAAAGAGGAATAAACCTGGGAATTTCTCAGAAATTCGATTAGTGAAAAAATTACGAGACATTTTGGCGTCACAGCGGTTGGCGCCCCCCCCCCCCCCACCGAGTGCGTAGTTTGTGCCCCTTAGAAGCATTAGCGGGTCTAGTATCGCCATTGTCTATCACCCCTCAATCGAAGTCCACGACCACGGTTAGGTGTTGATTGAAGTGCCGTTGTTGGCCCGTGGAACGCACGGAACGGTTCATTGCAGAATCGGAATGGAATAGGGAAGGACAGACGAGGCCTAAGCAGAAGCATGTTAATTTGTCAGGAATGCCGGGTAATTGCTATTAATGAGAGCCAGCAGCCGCGGCCAACGGTGTGCCCTCTCAGAGGCCCGGTCACTCGCATGTTGGGTAGGTACATGTCGTACAATCTGAACATGCTTCGTGCTTTTCTCCTGCTATTTTCGTTGCTTTCATTCTTCATCACTGCCGACTGCTCACGTGAACACCGAGGGGCTTCATTTTTATTGAAGGTTACTCGGACGGCCGCGAAGCTTTTAAATTTTATTAACGAGAACTGCCCAACTGCTTAACCGTTAAGCGATAGAGCGTCACGTTGCAGTGACGTCACCAAAACTGTTTTAGGGTAAGGGTGTCCATATAGGTAACAAGTTCCTATGAATCCCAAAACATGACGTGACTGGTGAAAAATTTTCCCGCCACCCTTAAAAATTAAGTGTTAGTGCGCTGCGCCTGTATTGCGCTCATGGATATATTATTCATAACACGAAAATGGTTAGGAAAAACCTCTATTGGAAAAAGGACTAGGAGTTTGTCACTTAGTCCCATTGTCAAATACTGACGGAAAAATTTTCACGGATCTAAGCATTTATCGGTTTTTTTTTTATATACTCTGAAAATTACGGTGTCAACCTAAAATATATCTGTAGGCAGGACAGGACAGGACATATTAACCTTAAACACAGCTTTTAAATGGATCCAAAAAAATTAAGAAACGAACAGATGTAGTTGCTGAAGTATAATGCGCGTATTTGCGTAGCGCGTTAATTACCACGTTGTCGTTTTAAGCGCGCGCCGAAATGCTTCATTCGTTAAGTTCGTCTTCGAGCGTGGTTTTTATCGCACGAAAATGGTTTGGTAACAGAGCAAACGTATTATTGTTTCCCATCGCCGGATGCAAAATTAAATAATTTTGCAAAATTATCGCGCGTTAAACAGCTAAACCGCAATTTTAAATTTTGAAATTTCCTTAGATACTTTAGATTACAGAACAACCTGTCATTAAAATAATTTTTTAAAACAATTTTTAACGTGCTTGTAAAATGTTTAAAACATGACTGTTAAGACTGTTAATGTCTTTTAACACTTGAAAAATGTTTTTAACATTATTTAAAAAAGATTTTAAACATTTTGAAAATAATACTGTCACTTTAACTTATAACTCTTTAAACGTTTTGAAGTCGTTTCTGAGACGTTTCAGTTTTTCTCTGTTTTATGTTTAACGACTCTGAAAAAATAGTACTTTTTTTAGAGATATCTTAAAACGTCTTATAAGCGTCGCTATGATATTAGAGGAATGACTTATGCCCTACACAGTATCTAAACGATACACTACTATAAAAAGATTTCACGGTTCACCGCCTGATTCAGGCAGATGGTTAATACTGAATACTTATTTTTATGACCACTATTACCAACAGGAGTCAACCCCACCGCTGTCTGTGCGCGCACAACTCAGGATGCATTTGCGTCATAAAACCTATATCATAATCGCCCATTAACGGAAACGCGTGAAATAGAAACGGCTACTTTTCAGCCATTCGTGCCACACCAGTCCTTCAGCTTGATATACTTACTTATCTCTACGCTTTCTCATTATTTTTCTCTGGAACGCTCCCCCAAAGAACCATTCAAAATTTCGCCTATCTTTGTGATCATTGTTCACCAAAGACAGAAATAATTAATATTTTTAGAATTATTTTTTCGCTAACTGGTTTGCCACTTTTCGTGAAGGAATATAACTGACAGTACTTCAATCCTTATCCTGTCTCGTGGTTAATTATCACTCAAAAAAGACTTGAGTTCTAAACTTACCTCTGAATTGAATTTCAGCGCTTGGGTAAACAATTTGCCCCTTCAATGGTAGAAAAACGAATGGAATCTTCTGGACCGTTGAGCCGGAGACAAACGGGGCCAAAGTACATTCTGTGAACAAAAAGATGATGATGATTAGAAATTTCTGGTTTTACAGCGACAAATTCACAATTTTGGCACGGATAAATAGATTTTTTAGTGGCAAAGCGTGGAAGATCAACTGTCGATATTTCCCCGGCTACGGTAAAGAATCGATTATTAAGGTGTTGTTGCGAACACCCATTTTATCGATCCTTTTCCATAGGTTTAAATGGTAGATCAATTGACGAATCGGAGAGCACGCCTCGCCTCTGTATTTTTCGTAATTATGTCCATATCTTTATCCCTCTCTGTAATCGTAATTAGCATTGAAACTAATTTTATGGCATCGCAACATGAATTTTCGTGAGGGCCATATACATTTTGCCTCACTTCGAAAATAGCCGTTATTTACGCATGCCCTTCCCTTTTCCGGAAGTCCATTTAGTTACGGTAAAACGCGCGAGTCCATTTAAAGGTGAATAAAACCTGAGGGAGGCTGAGAGCTAAGATCTATCGGAAACTTGTTCCCATTCTAACGGAACGTTGCGCCGTTTTTAATCCGAGAAAGCGGAAGTCTAGGAAATGAACGAGTCGTCGAATATGGAGGTGAGAAAACACTTCGTTCGGAGTCAAGCTTCATGAGAGGCTGCTATCTGTGGATGCGAAGAATTTTTTTCCAAGCGGAAAAGTTGGAGAGTTCTCCGTGCGAAGGGCTTGACTTACTGCTGGCAGCGTTTTTGCCATTTTGAGAAGTATACGTGTTTAACTGCATGCCAACATGGACCTTGGATTGTCCGAGAGTATATGTCGATGGTGGCTCACGTCGGAATGCATCTTAGACTTTTCCCCTGAAGGAATAGAGCGGTCGATCGCCTTCCCGTTGAGTGGCGTTTGTTTGTAATTGTAGTTGTTATAACTGTTGTAGCTGCAATCGATGTTGATGGTCGGTGCACGTGATGACTTGATTGTCGCGGCATGTGTGAGATGGCTCTGGCAGGGCTGCCGCGAGGGTAAATTGTCACCCACGCAAACGCAGGAATGCGTACGTCACTTCGCGGCGTTACAGACGTTCTGTCATACTTCATCGTTTTCTACATTGAAACCCATATGTGCTGGTTATATACGCTCAAATTTCCATCAATTTCCGATCTAATGGTGACTGGTGCGCACCATCTACCATCAAATTTTTGCGGCCTGCAAAAATTTGATGATAGATGATGGAGCTGTGGGGTTCATACTTCATCTGATTTCCACACAACCGTGCTTATTTCATGCTTATTTCAATCAACAGGCTGTTTTAATTAATTTTACTCATCAATCTAGATAACTCTCGACCGCCATCTTGTTCGTCATTTTGATCGGAATTTGACGGAAATTTGATCGTGTAACCAGGCCATTAGAATGTCGTTCCTTGAAAACCTCGGTAATTTTTCTTCTCTATGTGAAGAATACTCTGAAAATTTCAATCCATGATGTTGGTTTGGTCTTCCATTGAAAAGTAAATTAGAACGAAGATTTTGAAATACCGCAACCGAGTTAAGCATTTTTGGAGTTTCATCATCGATATGTGGCCACGGATAAAGGGGGGGGGACAAGGAGGAATTCGAATAAGAAAAAGAAGAGAATGAATAGGAAGAAGAAGAAAGTGAATGAAAAGAAGAGGGAGGGGAAGAATAAGGAGGAGGGAAAAAATCTAAATTGTGGGGGCGCCGAAATTTCGCGCGTTGACCGGCAAAAGAGTGTGGTTTCCGTAAAACGGGTTGTACCTAGTTGAATGAACGGAAGTCAATCCCTCCGTTACGGCAACGTAGCTCTTATCGAGGTTTCCAAGATAGCGCGAAGTGAAAGAGGCAGAGGGTCTGTTTGCATCCAGTGCATATTTTTTGCAACTGTGTTATCCTGAGCCCGATCCTACTGTGGACGCGTGGTACTTTGTCGCCAATTAGACGCTCGTATGAGTATGAATTGCCCTCCTTGCCACGGCTATCGCGTGCCTTTCGTCGCACATAAGTCTGTCGAAATGGAGTGGCTACGGCGACGAAATCAAGAAAACCTCAAGATATGAAAAACCCAACGAATCGTGTGAGTAAACATGGATTTTGATTTCATACAAAGCCGTCATCTTGAGAGATGTGCCGGAAAGGATACACGAGTATCGCATATTTGTTTACTCGGCAAACAAAAGGACTTCATTTTGTTATTCGGAACTTCAATTTGTGGCTCATTCGTAAAAGCACTTATGAGCACTGAAAAACAAGGGGTGCATACTTCGTTTCTAAACCGAGCCAAAGATTTTGGTTCCTAATTGCAAAATGTAGTCAACTTATGTGTAGCTTCAACTCGCAGCCTCATGTCCAACATTTTTCGACCAACATTCTTTTTTAAGTAACATCGGGTGAAAAAAAGGAAACACGAATCTTGATTGCAACGTATTGAAAATGCAACATGCTTTATAGTTGTCACAGGTTTAACCTAGAGTCCCTTTATACTGAGAGTCAAGACAACACCCCTCATGGAGTCACAAACGGGAATAAAGATTACAGAAATCGAACGTTCTTAGTAATCTTTGATCGGCCCATTCTTAAATTCCTTTCTCCGTTCCTTCTCTCATTCCGTTTGTTCCTTGCCGAACCCGTAATTCCCTGGTCCATTCTAGATTATAATCTTTGCAATCGGTGAAAATTTAATCTTTATTCCCGTTTGTGACACTGTGAAGGCCTAAAATACGGGAACCATAATCAGAAATGGATTCACATTGTCTTGACTCTCAGTATAAAGGGACTCTAGTTTAACCCGGAAATTGTAGTTCCTAATTATAAAATGTAGTCCAACTATGTGCGACTCAAGACCATGACCTCTGGTGACCGCGACTTGAGCCATTAGTTGCCCACTGTGCGCCTAAAATGCATTGTTCATTATTTCCGATCAATTAATATAAAACGTGCTCGCGTGGCTTTGCTTTATTTCCCGACGCTACCGCTCGGCACTCATGCGTGTCTCTGTTGCCACCACATAATAGGATTATTCTCTGGGGCAGGAAGGCAGATCTAAATATAAAAGGCATGTTTTTGGTTCAAAATCATCCCTACTAGAAGAACCTGAAAGAGATCTCTTGAAGTTTCAGGAACCTGGGGGAGTGGAGAGACCTGGGAGAGAACCTGGGGGAGATTATTCCATCGCGGATTCTCCTGGCAGGAGAGTAGGAAAAAACATCACCTCTTCTATTAGGCACTTAAATTTCGCTAATTTTTGCACTATTGAAACAGATTTACTGATTTCTTAGCTAAAGAAGTAAATTTCCTTTCTCATAGATCGGTTACGCTCAATCTGGACTGAATTTTGCAATAAATGCTCTTATATTATGTTTGACTGATTTTAGAAACAACACATATGCCATTAGATTCCCTATGCATATATACATGTTTTTATGAATGAATGAAAGATAGTAATTCCTTCCCGCAAAATGTAGTCTATTCTATAGACACCTCGGCTTTGCTAAGGAAAAACGCGACATTTTGCGATAAGGAACTATTATCTCTGGTTCATCTATAAAAATGCAAATTTGCACTAAGCAAACTAACGGTATAAAGGTTTTTTTTCAAAATGAGCCTCAAACAGTAGGTCCTAATCGCAAAATGTAGTTCATAAGGATGTTGCTTTTTATTTTGCAATATAATGTGTTCGTGCATTCTTGGGAAGGTTAGGAATATTTTTCCACGAAACTTTTAAGCTTTTTGGATTCAAATGTAAAGAAAAATTACCTGAAAAATTAAATAAACAATTAAAAAGTTTTCGAGAAATTTTCTTTTGCCAACCAAATATTAGCGTTCGCTTAAAGTTCTTGCGAGGTCTTTTATCCGCATAGCAGATTATTGAGGCACAGGGTTGGCAACTCAGCAGTTATCGTTCTTTTGTTTCATGTTTTTCGTATCACGAATCTATGAACTCCACTATTAAGCTCACAAGGCCATTCCAAGAAGCTGTTAATTAATCTATGAGCACGCAATCCACCCTATGGATGAAATCGACGCTACTCTATTGAAACTGGGAATAATCATTATATTCAAAGGATTTCGAAGGAGTATATTCACCTACTCCCACATCGAACCGATTTTCAATGGATCAGAGGATAGTATCATTTTTTTTATGCATAAAAAATGTGGAAAAATAACAGAATGGTCTTTTTATGAACGCAACGAGCTGTTCAGTAATTTTTAAATAGAGAATTTCAGAAATAGCATTTCAGAAAAGTAGAGAGTGAACTTGATCTACAGGAATTTTCCCGGCTTTCTTTGAACGGTATTAAGGTGATTCGACGGGCACCATTTTTTGTGTCAGAGCGACGTTCGATACATCGCATCGATTCTTTCCATTATTTCAGCTACTTGTAATTTTTTCGAATTTCGAAATCGCATTTCTGTTGTCATGCGACTAAAAAATTAATGTACGAAATCTGACAAAGAAATTCAACTTAATAACAGCAGGGGTTTTTTAGAGGATAAATATCGCATTCGAGCTAAGTGCAGTTTGAATATCAGTATGCGTTTCACACTATCTGACTGACTGACTGCACTGCGTTTGGCGCAATGCGAGAAGTATTCATGCAGTCTTGTAGGCGCAAATATGGGCCTTGCGCCGACCGCGCTGTTTGGCGCAATGCGTGAAGTATTCACGAAGTCTCGCAGGCGCTAATATCCGTTTAACGCCGGCCGCACTATGTTTGGCGCGATTATTCGAACTTGCGTTAGAATAATAGCGGAATCGAATAGAGCTTAAAAGGCCCATGTTGAGTTTCGACGCCGGTTTAGCATTCCGACGTTGCCTCGTTTCTACCGATTAAATATTTTTTCTGAGAAAAGCTAGGAAAGTTCTTTATACTCATGACCATAATTCAAATCTTTTACTTCATTTATTATCAGAAGGTAAGACATCAATGACTTTATTTAAATACTCAGCCCCCGGATCATTTGAAAAATGACAACCGCGGAGAAGATACAGACGCAACGCGCTTTTTTGCGTCTGAGAAATTAATCAATACAATAAGATATTTTGGCACCCCCTCGAGTATTTGCGTCCCTCGCGAGTGTAAACTTTGTGTGCCCTTGCAATGAGCCCGGCTCTCCACAGAGCTTCTCCAGAGAGAGAACAGCTTTTGCTGTTCAGGCGCTGCAAATTCAATTTATAAAACCTTAATGGCTGAACAGGTGAAGCATTGCTTTGAGATTGTTAGGCCTCAATGGCTTATTCTGCCGCGCTGAGGAATAACGCCGTATGAACTTTCAGCCGTTGCCAAATTTCCTTTGATAAAATACGAATTTCCTGGTAAACGTGTGGATATTTTCCTTCCGATTTTTCAGAACACTTTGCTCACAATTTCACCTTAAGTTCCTGAAAATGCAAAGGAAAAATATTCAGAGCGTTCCTCAAAAATTCACATTTTATCGGAGGCAATTTGGCAACTCTCGAATGTTCATACGGTGTTCTTCCTTAGCACGGCAGTATTGCCGAGTGACAGCCGGGGCATTTGGCCACGGCCGTAACCACAAGCGTGGCTATAAACTACGGGTCCAGCAATACCGTTGTCAAATAGGGAGCTTATTCCCAAATTTCGGGTTCGAGGTTTAATAAAGGAGGCAGCAACGTGGCAACTACCGGCGCATGATCCGGGCCTGGCGCGCAAGAGCAGTCGAGGCGTCGATTAGTGTTTAATGACGTAATGATTGCCCTCAAAGTGAGAACTCATCGTCTCGGATTTATTGTATTAATTGCTCCCGAGGAAAAGTGTAATTAATTATTTCTCGGCATTTTTTCCGCCTTTAACGACGCGCTTTTACGACAATGGAATGTGTTTCACACAGCCCATTTGCGGATTCAGCGAATGCCTCTGCTTGAACCCCTCAACTCGTTCTGCGTATATGTTCGTGGCCGAATTATTTTCTTTTCTGTCTTCGAGAGCAATTCATTTTTACTCAGTTAAGGGTAGGCCCATCGCGAGGAGCACAAGAAGCAAGAAGTGCTCCATCGCGTGTGGCACTGTCGATAGAGGCGTCTATCTGAGCGGGGGAGTCAAAAGTTTCTTTTCTTTCCCAAATTCTCATTTCATTCCTCAGAGATTTTAATCTTCATTCCTCTCCGTTTTCTTCTTATTATCCTTTTACTTCTTCATTGTCTCCTCCAACTTTTTCTTCCTCAACCTTTCCTTCGACTTCCTCTCGCTCTTCTTCATCTTCCTCTTCTCTCTCTCTCCATCTCTCCCCCTCTTGCTTCTTTTTCTTCTTCCTCCTCTTCTAATTCCTCTCTCCCTCCATCCTTATTCTTGTTTTCCTTCTTACTCCTCTTCTAATTCTTCTTTCCCTTCATCCTTATTCTTCTTTTTCTTATTCTTCTTCTTCTTCTACTTCTTCTTTTTCTTCTCCCTCTGCTCCTTCTTCCTCTTCTTTCCCTTGATCCTTGTTCTTCTTTTTTTCTTCTCCATCTTCCTCTTCTTCTTCTCCATCTTTCTCTTCTTCTTCTCCTCTTCCTCCTCCTCCTCCTTCTTCTTCTTTTTTTCTTCTTCTTTACCTTCCTCTTATTTATCTTTTCCGTCTTCCTTCTGGCAAGCGCCACTGAGCTCCCAGTTGCGCCCTGCTCCGCGTTGAACGTAAAGCCGTGTTGACAGGTTTTGCGTGTCGCAAACGAAATGAAGGGCTATGCCTAGGAAAAGTTGTAATTTAAAGTTAATTTTAACATTTTAGTAACGGACCTTCGCGAGAAACGCGTTTCTGAGAATGAAGAAGCTCTAAACAACTTTTTCGATCATTGACATTCTGCTCTTTTTTAGCACGGCGGGGTACGGTCTTATTCGCGGGCATAAAAACTTTGCATTATGAAGGTGCAAAAGACACGAAGCCATTAAAAACCAGCAGAAAAAAAAAAAAAAAAAAAACTTTGCATTATACGGTTGGAAACTAGGTGAACGGTGCCAGCGCACGCAAGACATGTTGATCGGCCTGGCAGCGGATCCGCAAAAATGGGATGTGCTTGC
The DNA here is from genome assembly GCF_918797505.1 of Bemisia tabaci. Classification (NCBI taxonomy): domain Eukaryota; kingdom Metazoa; phylum Arthropoda; class Insecta; order Hemiptera; family Aleyrodidae; genus Bemisia; species Bemisia tabaci. The sequence continues at coordinate 53,194,520 of NC_092793.1, forward strand.
AGTCGCAAGGTCAATGCCGGAAGCGTCGCGGCGCGGGGCGGCCGGCGTGCGCCGCGGCTGCGAGGAAGACTGAAGAGAGACAAAAGCGGATGCCGGACGGACGGGACTCAAAGTCACATCGGATAATTCAGCCGGATAATGAGCCAGATGCTATCTCGGACTCGGACGCATCAGAACCAGGCGGAGGACCGGCTCCGGGAAGAAGGCATCAACGACTGCAAAGGCATCGGCCAACAACTCACAGTGGATCTAAAGGCATGGAATTCAGAGACCAGATCCCATTGCTCTTTAGGTCTTCATGTATGCAGGGCTGGTTATACGGGGCAACAAAAAAAAAGGTGAAAAGGTTCCTGGTGTACTCTGATCTCCTAAATCCTACAAAAACCTCTTTTCCATCATCCACCAGTTTTCTGGGATGACCTGTTTTTCCGGGAAATTCCTGTGGTAAGCTATTATTGCCGCTTTACAAGGAATAAGGTCAAGAGCTTCCATGGATTATAAAGGGCGACTCTAGTGGTTTTTGAGCGGATGAATCCGAGAACGACCTCAATTACTTGTATTTCCCTCCGGATTGCCAGGAAAGAACTATTTTCTCCGGAACAGCTGTTTACGCCGCCTATTATGAGGGACGTAAAAAGTTCCTTCAGACAAAGTATGTTTTTCAATAAAACTGGCGGTAAAAACTATCCGAGATCTTTTTTGCATTCAGTGGCATGAAAAATTCTTAAGCAACCCCAATGCAGACGGCGGTAACGCTTGACCTCGTTCCTCGCAAAGCGGCAATTCGTTTTCCACCGCATTTTCGCGGAAAACCAGAGGCTGACAGGAAAAGCGGAGGTTATAGGACTTTGAGGACCAAAACACACTTGACGCAGCTATAGATACATCAATAACACCTTATCTCAAATGTCAGAATTTGTTCTATTTTTGACCTTGTCAATAGGCAAGGAATCTTCTGGTTGTTGACCCGCCGACTTGGACAGAACCCTCTTGAATTTTGGCGATGATTTAAAGACTTGCCGTGAGTTTGCGCGGAGGAAAATCTTACTGCGAGTCGGTGTAGATGCACCTTAACAAGGAGGATGCCAGATCAACATCCTAATTTTTTCAATGAAGCTATCACTGCCGTCCTAAGTAAAAACGCAGTATCTCCATTTAACACTTATACAATTTCTTCCTGACACAAATGCTGTTTTACAAAAAACCTGACAAATGGCCATCCTTCATTTTTTCAATACAACTAGGGCACACCATTAGGAACTAAAAATTAGAAAATGAACCCTTGTGAAAATCGCATTTTCTTCTAATAGAGCAGTACGTGCTGGAGAAAATGAAACCATTTAGAGTGGAGTTACGGCGATTTTGCTGTGGACGGCAGATCATTGCGTGGTATGGAAGACGCTCTTGATGAACCCTTTTGGCAATCGCATTTTCTTGTAATAGAGCAGTACGTGCTGGAGAAAATGAAACCATTTTGAGTGGAGTTACGGCGTTTCTGCTGTGGACGGCAGATCATTGCATGGTCTGGAAGACGCTCTTGATGAACCCTGTTGGCAATCGCATTTTATTGTAATAGAGCAGTACGTGCTGGAGAAAATGAAACCATTCAGAGTGGAGTTACGGCGATTTTGCTGTGGACGGCAGATCATTGCGTGGTATGGAAGACGCTCTTGATGAACCCTTTTGGCAATCGCATTTTCTTGTAATAGAGCAGTACGTGCTGGAGAAAATGAAACCATTTTGAGTGGAGTTACGGCGTTTCTGCTGTGGACGGCAGATCATTGCATGGTCTGGAAGACGCTCTTGATGAACCCTTTTGGCAATCGCATTTTCTTGTAATAGAGCGGTACGTGCTGGAGAAAATGAAACCATTTTGAGTGGAGTTACTGCGTTTCTGCTGTGGACGGCAGATCATTGCATGGTCTGGAAGACGCTCTTGATGAACCCTTTTGGCAATCGCATTTTCTTGTAATAGAGCAGTACGTGCTGGAGAAAATGAAACCATTTTGAGTGGAGTTACGGCGTTTCTGCTGTGGACGGCAGATCATTGCATGGTCTGGAAGACGCTCTTGATGAACCCTGTTGGCAATCGCATTTTCTTGTAATAGAGCGGTACGTGCTGGAGAAAATGAAACCATTTTGAGTGGAGTTACGGCGTTTTTGCTGTGGACGGCAGATCATTGCGTGGTATGGAAGACGCTCTTGATGAACCCTTTTGGCAATCGCATTTTCTTGTAATAGAGCAGTACGTGCTGGAGAAAATGAAACCATTTTGAGTGGAGTTACGGCGTTTTTGCTGTGGACGGCAGATCATTGCATGGTCTGGAAGACGCTCTTGATGAACCCTTTTGGCAATCGCATTTTCTTGTAATAGAGCGGTACGTGCTGGAGAAAATGAAACCATTTTGAGTGGAGTTACTGCGTTTCTGCTGTGGACGGCAGATCATTGCATGGTCTGGAAGACGCTCTTCCGGTGATTCCGCGCAACCGGAAAGCGGCTCCACTGTGCAGAGAGGCCCGGGGCAGGGACGCGCGAAGCCACTGACACGGGGTGGCAATTATGAATGCAGATTATAAATTGACACCAGGCAAGCTCGAGCGGGTAGCGAGAAGCCTATCCTAACCTAACTTAACCTAACCAGCACTCAACGGGGAACCGGGAACATGCTACGCCATGGCCGCCAGGGACGCTCTGTCGGCCGCGCGCCGCACCGGGTTTGACCGGTCCAGATCTAATAATCAGATGGTGCATTCCAAGCCAGCGTCCAACAACTGGTACGTACTGTTAGCACTATTAACGTTTACATGTTCCGTTCCGTTTTTTTTTCCTCTCCGTTTCCACCGTCCGCCTCGCCGCGGCCTTTTTCTCGACGCTGACCACCAGTACGCTTTAACGGGCCGAGGCTGAGCTTCGAGTTTTTTTCGCGTCTCCGCCGCACCGCACCGTTCGCTCGCCGCGCACGCGATTCTTTTTCGGCCGGTCGCGACGTCTGATATTGACAGCAATTTTCAGGCCGGAAACAGATCCTCCAGAATCCATGTGAATAGCCCGTTCCAGCAGGCTAATTGTTGAAATCGAATAGACAAAGCTATGGACAAAGAATACAAAAGGCATACGGAGGGACCCTATTAGTGGATGCGGGTGGTTGCATTGGACAAAGGGAGGCAGATAATAAACTAACTAAAGGCAACCCCAACCCCCAAGAGACCTCACACTTAGTCTATCATTTTCGCCCTAAGTCATAACCATTTCAACCAATAGGATTGCTTCATACTCCCTATGTCTTCTTTGTCTATCGTTTTGTTCATTAATTTTAACAATCAGCTCAAACTAAAGGTTCATTCTGGGGGCATCGATGCGGGTGTTGTCTGTTGAACATTTGCAAAAAGAGTAAAAAACGGCACCATTTTCACATTATGACAAGAAAATGAGGGGAAGTCGTATGTTTCGGTGATCGTTGTTTTCGGATCTTTGGTTCAAGGGTCATCACCGCGGACTTTCAAAGTTCAACACCTGCATCAATGGACCCAGACTAAACCTCCAGTTTAAGCGTCTGGAACGGGCTACTGACGGCGATTCTCGGACCGAATATAGATTATCCAGAATCGCTGTGAATCGGCCAGGGAGAATTGATCTAATAATTCAGAGATCCGGTCCGAAGAATCGATCTTTCGATAAATTGATCGGGTTATGAGGAGATATTCGGACACAAATTCTGCCGCGCTAAGAAAAAATGTCGTATGAACATTCGCGAGTTGCCAAATATAAAATGAGACATGAGTATTTTCTCTTGAAATCTTCAGATAATTTGGTTCAAATCACGAACAACATTCCCTAAAAACAGGTCGGATTAAAGATAATTATTGATTTTCCCAAAATCTCGTAATTTGTTTTTGAAAATTTGGCAACGCCTGAATTCTCATACGGCGTTCTTCCTTAGTAAGGCAGGACTGTTCGGGCAAATCAGCGACTTACGGGTCCGTCGCGAGGGGAGCTGTAGGGGGGACAAAATCTCTCGATTCCTTTTCCTTATTAAATTTGTTCTCTTACAGATTCCTATGTTTATTCCTTTTCTTTTTCTTCTTCTTCCTCGTCCTTCTTTCTTAATTCCTCTTCCTTTTTATTTTCCTCTTGCATTCCTCGAGCCCTATAGCATCTGTGCTCCCCCCCCCCCCTTGCATAGGTAAGTCTGCGGAGCTGCCTCTCACACCACTGCACTGCACCCCTATTCAATTTTCCACCACCGAACGATTGCCCGAGCTACTTATCCGTTAAATCTGATCATATTGTCTTTCAATATTCTACTATCTGCTTTTTTTCCCCCAACCGTTTAATTTTTACGTAATTTTTAACCCTGAGGCTCCAATTCAAATTAGGAAAAACCCTCAGAGGTTCAGGAAGAAAGAAACTGATGAAAACTCCACGGCAGTCTCGTGCGAGCGCTTGGTTCGCGTTCGCGATCGGATTTCCTGCTGAGGTGCTTTCCTACCCTCCTAACTGTGAACAGTTCCTCGGGGATAATCCAGGTGTTACAATAATATACCCCAGCACAGCCACGTCACGGACTCCTTATCGTTCGCGTTTCCGCCACCTCGGGGAAAATCGTGGGGTCTGCAAAATGGAAGACGGGCGGATTGTGACTATGCGGCGGGCACGGTGTGATGTGACGTGCAACTGATTGTCAGCCGAACTCGTCATTACGTCACACAGTGGGAGAAGCCGGACACGATGTGGAAATTTTACGGGCTTATACCTTCCGTAACACGAAACGTAGCAGATTCAAAGTATTACCATTGGTTTTATAAAATTTCCTTTGAGAATTAATATTTTTAATAAGTGACGGATTAAACAACAAAATTTGTAGTTTTAGTCAATGATTTCAAGTCCGAATTCTCCAGCTGACTCGTTCTACTGTGCGTCTCAAACGACCTTGATCGATACATAACATTGCTAAGATAGGGAAACATCGATATATAGCATTGCGACTTAGGTCGATTAGGGTCGATTAAAAAATCGACCCGCTGGTTGACGTGACGCCGCATGATCAAAACGATGGCGCTGTATCGATGACCCAGGCCCTGAAGATAGAAACCGTAGAGAGAATCACATGATACTCCACAGGGTGTCCCAGGGCAGTGGTTAAACGGACACGCAGTTTGAGCGTGTTCCATGCTTTAAAATGGGACTTCCGGGGGGCGTCAAAGGATGTCCAGGGGGCCTCCCCCTGCAAATTTTCGGAAATTCGGAAGGAAGAACGCTGTATGAAACTTCGGGCGTTGCCAAATTTCCTTTGATAAAGCACAAATTTCCTGGTAAACTTGTGCAAATTCTCCTTCCAATTTTTCAGATAATTTTGCGCGCAATTTTACCTGGAGTCCCTGAAAATTTCAAGGAAAACTATTCATAACGTCCCGCAAAAATAAAGATTGTATCAAAGGAAATTTGGCAACTCTCGAATGTTCATACGGCGTTCTTCCACGGCAGTACAGCGCTTTTGTGCGCTCTGTGACACCCAACCGCTACTGATAGCGATCCTGCCAGAGCTCCTCTGGCGGATCGTATCCCCTTATTTTCCTACAATTAGTATTTCCTCCACCTTCATTTCTTGTGGCCTGGTTACACGATCAAATTCCCGTCAAATTCCGATCAAAATGATGACCAAGATGGCGGTCGATAGTTATCTAGATTGATGAGTAAAATTAATTAAAACAGCGTGTTGATTGAAATAAGCACGAAATAAGCACGGTTGTGTGGAAATCAGATGAAGGATGAGCCCCACAGCTCCATCATCCACCATCAAATTTTTGCAGGCCGCAGAAATTTGATGGTAGATGGTGCGCACCAGTCACCATTTGATTGGAAATTGATGTAAATTTGAGCGTGTAAAGCGCATTAGAATTAGTATAAGTTGAGAATTTCCCCCGACGTGGCAGCGATTGGGAAGGCTCGGAGCCGGAGAAGGAGGAAGCTGAGCCCGGGCGGAAAGGGGAGGGCCCGAGGCGGCGACTCCGATTCCAGCCCAGATTTTTATTAGTGCCAATGTAATGGCGGCTATTATTTTATAGTAATTGCAAGGTATGCACCTGCCAGTTATACGGGCCGCGTCAGGCGTCGCGCCGCGCCGCAATGGCTCTTTCCCGCGTGATAATCCCGCGAATCAATTTCACCCTGCAATCGCATTTCCCTCGACCGTCCGTCCGTCGCGCCCTCACAGCTCTCCCGTCCTAAGCAAAAACGCCGTATGAGCCCCCAGGCGTTGCCAAATTTCTTCTGAATGAATGTATAAAGCCGCTTTTATAGCGCTCTCTGGCGCTCTGCGACTCCTAGTCGCCAAAGTCCTCTATCCTCCCAAAGCCCTTCAGGGAGTTGGCAAATCTTCATTTCTTCTAAAACCCCTATATCGCCACCCTTTCACTGGGCGTCCCCTTTAAAATTCTTTTGGAAATTTCTTCTGGAAAATCATTTATTGGGGCACTGGATGTGAAAAGGGGACTTCTCGATTGCAGTGTTGTAGAATCCCTGTTGCTAATTATAATCCCTTGGAGAAGAATTTCATGTGTGATTTTGCCAGAATTTTTCCCATAGAAAATTGGAGAATCATGGGGATATTCAGTGAAATTTTTAGTGAAATGGATGCATTCACTTTCCTTACAATGAATGAAATATTAGAGGAGACTCTGAAACACTGCAACCGAGAAGTGCCCTTTTCAAATCCAGTGCCTCAATTTTTAGGACAATTTTTGAATAAATTTTTTTGGAAAATTGAATGTTCCCCGGAAAAATTTTTCCGTCCGGAAAAGATCTTCCTAGATGGGTGAAAACGGATGACATTTTCAGATTCAGTGCCAAAGATCGAATAGAAGTCACATTAAAAAATCATTGCTTCATTCAAATTCCTTTTTTTCGTGGCTGTTTATGTGTAATAAACTAGTTTCCACCGATTAAACTCTTCAGACCTCAGTGCAGTTGAAGGCAGTAGGTCATAGTTAACAAGTTCCCTCGAGTGTGTGACAGGTTACATAAGCCCCCACGAGCCACGGGGATTTAACTCAAACAAGCTTCTGACACGCGTCAACGGGTGAAGGGCGCAAGGGTAAACTAGTGTATTTCTCCTCAAGTGCAGACAGCTCAATGTAAAGTAATTTTTCAGGCACTGCTTTACTTTGCCATATCCTGTCATAGATTTGACAAGCGTTTGAGGCTATAGGTTACAGCATCATTTGTTTCGTACATGAAAACGGCTCAATTTTGCAGCGTTCCTGATTATTCACCTCGAAGGAAGTAAGTAGAGAAATGCTATGGAGGATTTTTAAAACCATTTCTCTTACATTTTATGGATGATCGTTGCATTGCAGAGCCAATTTCGCCTTAAAAGGGGGATAAAACTATATTCTCTTAGCAGTTTCGTCTCCCAAAGAAGCAGCACTTTTAAATTTAAGGAGAGAGATGAAACACACAATTTCGTTGGAAGTTAATTTTTGAGCTATGCTCGAGGAAGGAGAGGCTCAAAGGTTTTTGTTAAGATGACGAAACATTTCTAAGTCTAGATTTGGATGAATGGCCAAAAATTTCTAGATCCACAGTACATCGAAATAAGGACTCACAATATATCGATGTCCCCAGCGTATAATCGATGTATTCGATCCAGTCATTCTTGAATGAAAGGCGTACCTTTATTTTTGGAAAACGAGCCAGATGGACGCACGCCTGTAATCCATTCGTCAAAGGAGCAGAGGAAGAAGAAGAAGAAGAAGAAGAAGAAGAAAGTTCCCAAAAGTTTTGTTGAATTCCTAGATACATTGTCAATGGTCTTCTCACTTATCCTTGTGTACTGCAAAATGACTGGTTTTACCATTTGCCCAAAACACTCGTAATAATTACAGCGCCTGGATTGTTGAATTGATATCGAATGACCTTAATCGACAGAAAGCATTGCTAAGATAGGGATTTATCGATCAGGGGCATTCGATAAAGATTTAAGAATCGACTTGCAGATTTAAGACTCCATAGCACGTATCCCGTTCGCGGTGTTTGAAGTTCTCCGCTCCTGATTCATTTTTTAAAAGTTACCGAACCAACATTATTGCTTGAAATTTTCAGAATTTCTTTCGCACACAGAAGAAAAATCACGATGGTTTCCGAGAGTGACGTTGAGTGGTCCTCCATTAAAAAAACAAGTATAAGGACAGGAACTCTCCAACGTCGGAAACCAAAATAAATGGTTTAAAAGTTCTACCGTCGCACACTGGACCGAGTCAATAGGAGAAGTCGAACAAACTTTGGAAACTTTAAAAGCTTATACCTCCGTTAATACAGAGCTTCCTAATGGAAAATTCTTCTAGAGGCTCCCCTTAAAATTTAATATGTGACGAAATTAACATCAAAATTTGCAATATCACTGTAAAAAAAGTAGCTTGGATCTAGAGTCCAGACTCTTGAAAACGACGACAAGAAAAAATACTCTTGATTCAATCGGATTTTTGCTTGAATCAAGAACCAATCCTCTTAATCTAAGCGGATTCCCTTTTGATCCAAGTAAAAATCCGATTGAATCAAGAGTATTTTTTCTTGTCATTGTTTTCAAGAGTCTGGACTCTAGATCCAAGCGACTTTTTTTTTCCGGTGATTGGTCAAAAATTTCATCTCCGACCTCTCTGATCGACTCGATTCACTGTGCGTCGATATGCATACTTGCATCTGCGTCTGCATGTGACAGGTATGAGACTTAAGGAACAGTACCTGAAAACGAGAGCGCAGATGTGGATAGGCTGAATCCTGGTTTTAACGAGCGTGGCAACGGATGTGTTTCAAGGTAATCGAAGATGCAAGCGGATGAATCCGTGTCATACTCGCGCCTATCGGTGATCGGTCAAGTTTATTGGCACTCAGTCCTCCTAGTCCCGGATTCCGATTTGAGTACTAAAATTGGACCGATTTCAACTATTCAGTGAAAAGCGTCGCGTCGTCTAATGACTTTCCGATCAAGTTCACGCATCCTTTCCATCCGTGACATTCACAACATCCGCAATGGTAAAGTTTGACGGGTACTTTTGCTGTTTGCAAATTTCTTACTTTTTTGTTATGCGTCAACCAGGGTGGTATTTAAAATCTCAGAGTGATTTGCCTTGATATCACTGGGTGCCCAATGTCCATCCCTTTCTGGAAAGCTGTTTGCAAAGAATGTACAAGAGGGACACTGTGAATCGCTGATACCTAATTCTATCGGGAACGTAATTAGAATCACAGAAATGGATCGAGAGAATAGTTTGTCACTCTTTGCATTACGAGTAGAAGAAATTCACTGCTACTCTCGTGATCATTTATTTTTACGTCATATTATTATTCTTCATTTATATTAACTAACGCTAAAGCAACGCATCGTTTTCTTTCCGGTAAAGGAACAGATCCATCAACGCCTCAAACGCATATCACAGTCTCCTAATGCTCGATAATACACGATACAACTAAACCAGCTCGTCTGTGCTGTGGTGTGGTATCACTCTGAAATGAAGGCGGTCTACGTGCTCATCATAAATCACACGACCGCAAGCGCAAATGAGCGCGTTCACGCCAGATACCATTCGTTCTAAGGTGATAAAATGTAGTACAAACTTTACGTGTACTTTGAGCTATTTTACCAAATATGATGCGATCCTTTGTAATCCATTGTAGTAGAAATCTGCTGCTGTAGAAGCTGACTCGTCTCTTTTAGAATTTACTCGATTTTTAATGAAATTGTGTCTTCCAGGAGAAGCACCATGGGGACTATTCTTTGAGATTGGCTTATAAATGGTTTCGGACTGATTTAATACTATTATTACAGAATTTTATAGATTTTTCTTCGACAAGAGTCGAATTTATTTTTAATTCAAGCTGGGGCATAACAAGAATCTCAAACGGTGCTCATAGCAAATCCTATTAAACCCCTCCTTCTCCCTCGTTTGCTGTAACTTGAGTAAAATTCAACGGTATAACTTTAAAAATAGGTCCTTGCAATGGATTACAATGATTCATTACTGGAAAAAATTAAAAATACGGTAGAGAAAAGATTCTATGGCCTTGACAAGCTTAAAGGTCGTACAAATCTTTTGGTTATTTGGACAGAGTTCATCAGAAAGGAACCGACCCACATTAAGTTGAAACTGAAAAAAAACCTTGAAGTTTTATTCCTGCATGAGGCTCAACGTAGAGAATAAACTTTAACCCCTCTTTTCACAAACTAATTTCTTTTTTTCAACTTTCAGATTTTGGCGGGAGAAAATAAACGACTAGTGGAACTCAAAAACGCTCTCAACTCAATTATCCAAAAATGTGGGTTGGTTCCCTTCCGATGAACTCGGGCCATTTTGTGTTTCACCTCCCGTATCAACCAAACTTTTGTGTTGAAATTCCTCTCCGTGGACGTGAGTAAATACAAGACGCTTTCTTTACACTCACGTCGGGTGAAACAAAGGCGGCGACAAAATGGGGTCAATGCGAAGGCGATGCCCGGTCGGTGCTCAAAGGCAATCATGTATCCTATAATAGCCCCCACGATGTCCGTCCCCGTCTATTAGTCAAATCCGTCCGAAAATGATTTATTTGCCTAGGCTACTAATTTCAGAGTCGGTGGAGCGGAGCCCTCCAAGAAACAGGGATCCCGTTTCCAGCTTTTAATATTCATACGCGGCAGGGTGACCGTGTTTCCACTCCGCGGATGGACCCATAAATCAATAATTTATCTGTTGGCATTAGTCAGGACTGCCAATGGAGATAAAGGTGTCGCGCTTGAGCATGAGCCCAGGGGCCTCTTCGGCCGCAAAGGCGGCCGAAGGGGAGGCGGAAGGCGGAAGGAGGGGGTTAAATGGCACTTAGGACGTTCGAGATAGGCGCCGAGACACGATGGGATGCGACATTCTCCACCGAGTCCTTCTTCCAAAAGGCTAAAAGTCACCCATGGACGTGTCCAGGAGATGAGCTGTCTCGTCGCGTCGTTCCCGATTTTGAAGGGACACTGGAAAAAAAGTAGCTTGGATCTCGAGTCCGGACTCTTGAAAACATTGTCAAGAAAAAATACTCATGATTCAATCGGACTTTTCGCTTGAATCAAAATGAAATTCTCCTAAATCAAGAGGCTCGGCTCTTCGATTCAAGGAAAAATCTGATTGAATCACGAGTATTTTTTCTTGTCGATATTATTAAGAGTCTGGACTCTAGATCTAAGCGACTTTTTTTCCAGTGGAGAGGTACGATAGATTTTGCAAAAAAGATCGGTGCAAAATTTTGATTTACGGAGGAATGCACAAATTGATTGCGGACTGCACGAGTCGTAAGACAGTATGTTGGAGTTTTTTCGTTTTTTTAGCCAACGTGCGTTAAAAATTCATTGAGGCTTTCAGCTTTATGTTGAACTTTTAACGCACGTTGGCTGAAAAAAGACTCCATCATACTGTTTTATAGAGGAACGTACGTCAACTAACTGGTCAAGTTAATTTAGGATCATATTCATCGATGTTCCTTAAACCATTTTTTTCTTCAGGGGGCTTTACTAGGTTTACATTTGATTAGGGGAAGTTTAAGAGGAGTCTCAACACATCAGAATCATACACAATTTTGAAGAATCGTTTTGAGTAAAATTCAATAGTTTAACTTTGAAATTGATATTTTCTAAGGATTATTATGATTAATGACGGGATTATTTTGATTAATCATTAACAATATAAAAGAAAGAAGTTTACAGGTTTAGCAAATTGTATGGTAGGCTTACAATTACCATAAAGTTTGTCAAAATATCTATCTTATTTTTTCCCCTTTTTATCATGTTTTAAGTAGAAGATCATCGCTATCCTTAGCTACGATCCATTTCCACGATTCTGTCTTAAACTAGAATTGCGCTTTAAGAAAAGTCTCTTTAACGATGCAATGTAGAGAGTCTTCTCAAACTTCCATTAATCACGATGTGATCCATCTGGAATCTCCCGAGAAATGGAGCTGTTTCAGCAAAACTGTGCGAATTCAGCCCCTATCGATCAGCATGTCAGACTCGAATCAGAATGTATCGAGTTCGAATCCTGATAGTGGCGGCAAATTTTCATAAAACTGATGAATGGGTCTGTAAGGACAGATAGATACGGCCGCGTTGACCATTGCCTGTCACCTCTTTTTATTTTTATTTATTTATTTTTTAAGGTCATGCCCATGGGTAGCTGCCACTCCTTGAACTTACGTGTCCCTTCTTTGGACCATGCAAACGCCGGCTAGTGGTTCGACGGGCATGCGACGCTTGGCTGTTGCCGCGAGAGCGCCGAGTATGACTCTTCCTGCTTAATGCGCCTAATTATCGGTTTCTATTAAAATGACATCGAAGAGCACGTCCTATCTTCGGCTCCAGGCAAAGCGCAGCATTGACCCCATCTTGAAGCGCAGTTGCCAAACTGCCTCGTCAAGAAATGGGACAATCCTATAACTTTTTGCCTCATAGGATCATCATATACAAAAAGCAATAAACAGAGACAATACATTTTAGAGATCCCGCACTCACAATCTGAGCTTGCAATAACCCAAACTAACTTAAAACCCGTAATATTATCTATATAACTATTTTAATAGCTATGTTTTATTTGTTTTGAAAGCTTAAACTAATTAATCGGGTGAAGCAAAAGTTGCATTTGGAGGTTCACACTATTTTCCGCCTAGTGACGAGCTGCGCAGCTGTTGTGAAAAAAATCAAATAAAATTGGCCAAACTATGACTGATGATTGTAAGAGTGGGCAATTTGTCAGGCGATTTTTTTGCAAATTAGGCTACAGAATTGCTGAGGCAGTTGCTCCATCCTTTGGCCATCGGTCATTACTGCCGTGCCGAGTAAATGCGCCGTATGAGTGAATGTCGCAAAATTCCCTTTCAAAGGATATTTACTTTTGAAGGAAGTTGTGAATATAGTCCCTCGTTTTCAGACTTTTTAGGTAAAATTACGAACGAAATCCTCTAAAAATTCTGAGGAGAAATATCCATAAATTTTCTTGAAAATTAATGATTTGTCACAGGAAGTCTGGTTACGCCTGAAGGCACATACGGCGTTCTTCCTGCTTAGCACGGCAGATAGTCACTAATAAGCGAATCTGAGCTTTGACTTCCGAAAGGAACTTTCACACTATATGAAGGTCCGAATAGTTTAGGGTCTGTATAATATACAGTCCCTGGATACGGCCCTCAGCCTCAGGTATCAAAAAGTCTTTATTATTTAAATCGTTCTACTCGACGAGCTTTGATAAAAAACGGGGCAAGACATGAGGCGAGGCGTGAATGATCGATCATCGACATTTTCTTATTTAAAGCTATGGTAAAAAATCGATTATAAAGGCACCCTATCTATCGATCATTTCCATAGGTTAGGGAGATCAATGGATACATCGCAAAGCACGCCACGCTACTGGGTAGGACGCGGGGGAATATACGGTGGGAATGGAGTCGCCGCAGGGACAGAAACAAATTTCTGCGAAGCTGTCGCATCGCATAAGAAAATATTTAAATTGGTTCAACGAGCTCGGATTCCGATGGATTTATTCACAGCGGACGTTGACGCGGGGCAGGTACGCGGTGCGAGGATCAATTTTTCGCTGCCAAGGCGAGTTATCGACTGCGCATGCGCAATTAACACCGCGACTCACTCACACGGTAAATGGGTTACCCGGCCCGGACTCATCGGGGCTGATTTCTCACCGAATCGAAAAGCTCTGCGCTCGATTTTCTGCGTCGCCATGCGTTGGCGCCGAGTCAAATACCTCAAACCGCGAAGCTTGGTCAGCGCGGAATTTTCGCACGAAATTAATTAATAGGAGCTCATAGCCGGGCGGCGTGCGACTTTTTTCTTTTTAGAAAACATTGAAAGCGAATCGGGTTAATTACCAACGCCAAGTTTTGTACGTGGTGGCGCGCTTTTGGTTTTTAATCCGTGTTCCGTTCAGCGATCTAGAAACTATAGATAGGGTTCAGTGCCGCATGCCATAGCGTGCTTTGCGATAAATCGATTAATCTGTTATTTAAGCCAATGGAAAAGTATCGATAAACAGGGTGTTCGCAACAAACACCTTAATGATCGATTCTCTACCGTAATCTCAAATAAGGAAAAATCGAGAATCCATCGTTCACGCCTCGCCACTGATAGGGCGATCCTATGCTACGCCAAAGGTGCACCCTAGTAAAAATTGGCAGTAGAATCTGTGTTCCAAAATACCATAGACCTAAAGCCGGCTGTAAGATTTCCAATAGCTTCTGTAGCCAGCTGCACAATTTCTTATAGCCTTCTATAGCCGATGGCGATCAAGCAACAGCCAGACGATAAAGTTTATACTAAACGTTACTAAACACGGATACCAGGACTTAGTTTTGGACTACCGCTCTCTTTTTGTGCCGTAGTATCTTGATTTATTTTGCGAGGAAAGCTCCGTACTTTTGAAGGATGCCTGTCATTCTTAATATGTTGAAGCGCCTTCAATTTCTTATGATACTGTGCAATACCTCTGGTGTGAAATAGTTGATTCAGACGCCGTGGCACGCTGCGGCGCGGCGGGCGGGCAGAGAGTGCGAAACGCGCATTGGCGCCTTCAAACCTAACAGGGATACTTCACGCATTGCGCAATGCGTGAAGTATCCCTGTTAGGTTTGTAGGCGCCAATGTGTCGCCGCTCCGCTTTGTGTTAGGCTCTAATATTTAATCTCGCGGAGTCAGCGTTTTTCAACTTATGATTTTGAAATGTTTGCACACTCTGTATGGACTATTCTCATTTTAATTGATGAAAAAAAAATATGTTTTAAAAGAAAACATAATGTGTGTTTTGTAAATATTAAGGTCGTTCCGTATCAAACTTAATGATTTCCAAAGCACACGAATTTCTACACAATTTCTTATAGCCTTTTATAGCCAATGGCGATAAAGTGTAAAGCCCGGCGATAGGAACTATGGCCCGACTGTGTACTTTTTTATAGCTTCGTATAGCCCGGCTATATGATTTTCTCCGCTTTCTACAGCCAGCTATATGATTTTCAATAGCCTTCTTTAGTCGGCTATAAGAATTCCTATGGTATTTTGAAACGCAGCTCCTATCGCCAATTTTTACCAGCGCAATCGTGCATTTTCAGCGCACCAGAAGCAACGATCAGGTTAGAAAGAGAATAGTTGGTTTCCTCGATTTCTTATGGATTAAATAAGGACTTGCATCAAATTCAGAGCCGACTGTTTGGAAATCTGTGTCCAGATATGAAACCTAGCTATTCTTCAAGTGAGTTTACTACAAAAATTTAAACGCCGAATCATTTCTTGTAAAAACTGCCATAACTCGTAAGATCCCATGCTATTGAGATTATGACGAGAACAGTAATTGGACAAGTCTACTCCTTGCCCGGCTATCGAACGACCGTTCCATGTGTGTTACGTTTTTCGCAGGCCATCACCAATCTACAGGTTCTGTATCGTTGGTTTGGTCGGGTCTCCCATTGGTTGCCAAATACTTTCAAAATATGCTGCATTGAAATTCAAAATTATCTTGTAAGTAAGATTGTGGATTTTATAGTAACCGCATGTCACTAAAGACATTGAAAATGGAATGATAAGCTCCAGTTGGCACCCTGATAATTATTATCTTAAAAAATAATTCGATTGGCACCTACTCCACCTCATCCACACCAAAAAATGAGAAAGGAGAGCAATCACAATCATTTAAAAGTCATTTGCGCTTACCGTTCAAGTCATCCACGCAAATATGTTTGTCATCTCTGAAGATGGGTAAGTTTGGCATGCACTGGCAGGTGCACTGATTATTTGGGAACCCCTGATTCTTCTCCAGCCCCGCTGTGCCACTGCTCCTCCCTACGCAAACGTCGGAGGAGCATGGAGAATCTGAAAAAAAAAACAATAATTACAGACTAGCAATAAATAGAAAACGGAATTTTAGAAAAGACGCATCGTAAAAGTCTTCAGGACATTTGGAAATCGGACAAATTAGGAGTACTAATAATTTAAAATGTTTGAAAAAACTCACGCTTTCACTAAAAGATTAATAATCTTTAAATAATCATTTAGTGAAAGCGTATGGGTTTTTAAAAAAATTTAAAGTTGTAATATAACAGCTTTTACTGTTTTTTAAAAATTCGATCGTTATAATAAAGTAAGGAGTTTTCTCGTTATGAAATGGTTTACTTTTCTATCGCTGCGTTTAAGTCTCCAATATTTCCTCTTATTTCCCCGACTCATTTACAAGAAGGCGCATTTTGGAGGATTGAATTAGCTACGAGTAGTTTTGAATTTAACTATTCGTGAATTTTCTTCTGTCAAAAATTCAGAGGCAAGACAACATTTTCTGAATATAATCGTTAAACTTTATAAAATAAAGGAACTGCAAACGTTATTTTCTCGCCTAAAATGTGATGTGTTACGATCCTTTTCTGGTAAAATTGGTCCCATAATCTTTGCGAATACTCATCAAGAACCCAATGCCACTTCGGTGCGCTATGCGACCGAGCGAGAAGCTTTCCTGCCCATCAATTGACGCGCGGACAGGAGTCCGGGCGCGCGAAGTGTAAACTTGACTAATCGATGAGTCTGCTATGAAATCTGATAAGGTTAAATACACGGCGTTTACCGGTTCGCTTGCGTGGATGCAATGCAATGCACTGAACGTGCACGGTTCACTTGGGTTTCGGGTCGAAGGTTAACAAGCGTATCTAATAGCTCTACTCAAGCTGGTACTCGACATGTAATGGGCGAGATCATGCGATGAGTGCGATGACTAATAAGGTAGCAGAGGCAGCGGCAGAAGGCGCGGCGCCGGCCGGTGAGCGCTCCTCGCTCAGCGATCACAACTTATTTGTTCTGCCGCCGCCGCCACCAACACGTCGCGTTGCCCGGGACTCCGATCATCATCGAGCTGTTGAAATACTCACCGATTCCTCTTAATACTCATCGATGCCTCTCATATCACCGGAACTCCGCGGTTCATTCTAATATGCTGGTTACACGCTCAAATTCCCATCAATTTCCGATAAAATGGTGACTGGTGCGCACCATCTACCATCAAATTTCTGCGGCCTGCAGAAATTTGATGGTAGATGATGGAACTGCGGGGCTCATCCGTCATCTGATTTCCACACAACCGTGCTTATTTCATGCTTATTTCAATCAGCACGCTGTTTTAAATAATTTTACTCATTAATCTAGATAACTGTCGACCGCCATCTTGGCCATCATTTTGATCGGAATTTGACGGAAATTTGAGCGTGTAACCAGGCCATAAGACCCGAACACAGGTGACGACTAACGACCCAGAAACTGTAGATCGGTGGTGGCCTACGAAAAAACGTGACACACATAGAGCAGTCGTTCGATAGGCGGGCGGGAAGTGGAAATGACCAATTGCTATCTTCTTCATAACCTAAAATACCTACGTGGGATCTTACGGGATTTTTTACACTAAATGATTTAGCGTTTTAATCGTAAACTCACTTGAAGAATAGCTAGATTTCATTTCTGGACAAAGACTTTCAATCAGTTATGGTTGCGAATTTGATGTAAGTCATTGTTTAGCAACAGTCTCAGAGGGAGCACTGGAAACCGACTCCTTGTCCTATCCTAATTGTTGCTACTAGTGTGTCACGAAATTCACCATTGGAGTAGCATAGGATCCCCCTATCTATAGTTTCTAGATCGTTGGTGAAGACTGAAGACCCTCAGCCTCCACGAATCGCTTGAGGCAAATTTTCGCAATTGAATCTGGTACGTTCGTGTACAGAGACAATATGTTGAGGGTATGGATTCGATTGACATGAATCAATCGACGTGAGCCGATCGACGAATTATTAAAAAAACCGGTGTCGACTCGATCGACATGAATCAATCGAGAAATAAATATGTAAACTGATCGACAACAATTCAATCGACAAATGTGAATCGACGCAGCTCTGTCGATCGGTGTACGTCAATCGATTCACGTTTATCTTTTTCGATCAACAAGGCCGGATTAAGGGGGTGGCCACATGGGCCGCGGCCCATGGAGGTAAATTTAGGGGGCGGCAAATTTTGCAATTTTTTTTTTAAATGTAGATATAAAAACAAAATTGCAAACGGAAAAAAGCGACAAAATCTTGCATTTCCTGTGAGTATCGTAATTTCTAATTTTGTCGTTTTGCGGTGATACAAAAGACAGCACCTTTAATTAGTCGAGTTATGAGAGAAACCAAACAGTAAACACGCAATTTGACCAGAACGCTCATTTATGAACATTCTTGGCCGTTTTGGTCTGACATTAGAATCTGAATTTTGTCAGTGACATTTTTGTGTCAGAAGGTTGGCTGCCCTTTCATTAGTCTAGTTGAGAGAGAAACCGTTGGGTTTTGGCGCAATTTGGCCTGGAGCGACGCGGTGCAGAGAGCAAAGATAACGAGGACTTGAGATGAAAAGGAAAGGCCCTCGACGCGGCGGTCGGCATGTAACACATATTAGCGCCTACAAGACTGCATGAATACTTCACGCATAGCGTCAAACACAGTGCGGTCAGCAGCGGTCGCCGTGTAACGCATAGCGCCTACAAGACTGCATGAATACTTCACGCATTGCGTCAAACACAGTGCGTTCAGCAGCGGTTGGCGTGAAAGGCATAGCGCCTACAAGATTGTAGGAATACTTCACGCATTGCGCCAAACAAAGTGCGATCAGCACGGCGCGGAGGTGGAAGTTAAAATTATTGAACCACTTTTATGATTGTTCTTTCATAACTTTTTCGTTTATTTCTTATTAACGGAATGCATTGTCCACACAGAGACAGGTCTACGGAACTTCACTTTCGCGCCAAGTTCCGTGAATTTTTGCTATTAGTGTTGACACGGCTTCCGCAAACAATGTATCTAACACGAGTAAACGCGTCTTATGCATCCCTCTCCCTGCGGCACGTTCACTTGACGGTTTTTATTGATGCGTTTCAAAACGAATGAGATGGACGCGGCAAAGTACAGGCGGCCCATAGGCGGCAAGTAGGTAAATCCGGCCCTGTCGATCAATTCATGTCGATCGAACCCACACCCTCCCAATACGTTTGAGAGGTAAAAGTTACCATGGGCATCCGTAGACCAACTTTCCTCGATTTTGATTTCGTTGAAAAGCTCCTTAAATACTGGTGGAGCTAATTTGTCATAAAAGAAACTTACCAGAGGTTGAGAAGATGTCACCTAGGTGGTGTCTGGTGATAACGAGAGGGGGAGGGTTTCCATTGAGCGCTATGACCGTCGTAACCAGCAGCACTAACGCCAACCATAGCCACCGCATTGTGGTCGTTCATCTCATCGCAACTACTCCTCCACCGCCGCAAACACCAAACTCTGTAACACAAAAAATTTCATCGTCATTTTCTGCTAAACAGTGGCAAAACTTCTTCCAAAAAGTAACACCAAAAGTGAAAGAGAATTTATGCAAATTAATGAGGAACACAGGCATTAGATTAAGGTATTCGATTGGGTTCCGCCCGGAAGAAGGCGGCGTGGACGTCCAGTACCTAAAAGGTTGTCGAGAGGGAGTGGAGAGGGAGATCAGACGGTGTAATCTGCCCGATGATTTGTGGTAGGATCGATTCCTATGGCGATTTGGAGTCGCAGAGCGCTCTAGTGCGCTGAGGTAGCGGTTTGATATATATGGATGAGGAGCACAGGTTTACCACTTGCCATAAACTTCAAGTGATCTCCCACCTCCCCCTGAGCCGTAGCCGGATTCAGACACTTCAAACGTGGGTAGCGGAGGAGGGGGTGTGTCCAGGGGCTTCTACAGAAAATTTTAGACATTTTGAAGCATCTAAAATGCAATTTGAGTCTACTTCGTCATGAATAACACCAAATATAGGCGTCCCTCCTTCTTTGCTCCGTTCTTTCCTTCATTCTTTCTTCCCTTTTTCCTCCCTTTTTTTTCGGACGGACAGGGGGTGGCACTCCCCTTAGTTGGAGCCATTTAGTAACCGAATCATCTCGAAATTTTACGAAATATTTTGGCATAATTGATCATAATGAGGTGCCATGGCTCCGTATTTTAACTCGTGAAAATTTTTGAGAACATGTATTAATAATCTGGAAACACTTAATATCAGCTCAAATTTTCTCATAGGTTCTTCACCCAAACTAATTTCTCAATATGTGTTGGCATTATGAAGTCGGTTATTTTATTTTACCTGGAAATCTACGTCGCTACTTCCTTTTTCCGCGGTGTGAAACTGCAAAATATACTCTGTTTTTGATACGAAGACTCTCTGACCGGATAGAGGTTCAAGGATATGAGAGAACATTTATATAAATAGACCCTTTCAAAAAGAGGATTCACAATGAAGAATTCGGTGTTTTTGGCAGAGTTAATTAACAAACAAGACGTATCAAGAGCACTCCAGGGCAAACAGTCGTGATGATTAATTTTTAGCGCCTGAGCTAGGCGCTGGGAGATCCAGGAGCACAGTGGAATCCGTCAAGTCATGCTGTGGATCTACTTTTGATTGCCAAAGATCAGATGATCATCAAGTAGCTGTGTGTAATGGTTTTCTTTTAAATTTTTATTTGGTCTCCGATTGCGATATTACAAATCCCTACTCATGTTTTGTTTTTTTGAAGAAAAATTACTGACTGCAGATATTTTCAAAATTTCTTTCGGAGTTGATCACCCATTCGAAAATTTTATCAAGACTTTCAAAAAATTTCGTTTATTAGCTTTCTCTAAAAAATAATCAAACATAGCCGGAGAATTTTAACGCTTAAATGGAGGTACGCATTTTTTTACTTCAGCAATCGCTTTAGGTAAATACAAATGACAAATTAAAAGTCATCTCAATATTTAGAGCATATTGGTGTAAGCGGATAACCTTTAAGTGATCAATTTTTGAAAATGGAGTGTTCGTCAAAATAAAAAAAATACTGAAAATATTCAGCTACTTTAGACATTTCACACAGTATTTGACATCACACTCCATTCCGAGTTTTCTTTTTAAAGTGCCAGGCCTCCACTCATAGAAGCTTCAGATTAAAAGAAGACTTTGCTACGGTCTCAAGGCGGCTTCGATATAGTCGTGCTGTACTCACTACTCCCACACTGATACATCTCCCATCGCTACTGGAGGAGGGTATTGGAAATCTTGCATATGTTCACACGTTTTTATGTCGAGTCGGAATCAAGATCATTCGACGTGATATGCAGCATCCGTGAAACCGGTTTCTTTTCCGCTCTCCCAACTTCTCAGTCTCAGGCTCCAAAAGAGAAGCCTTAAATTCAGGTTTAACACATAGAGGAAATTTAACTTTGGCACAGCTTTTTGACGCTCTGTAACTCAACGGAATGAAGTCATTTTTACTGAGGTCCCATGAAATTAAAAAGTAACAAGCGCCTAACCTGCGTAATGTGAGCGTTACGCAGGTTGTCATAGGAGATTTAATGCATGCGCTTTTGTGAGCAAAAGCGCATGCATTAAATGTCCTGCGCCTAACCTGCGTAATGTGAGCGTTACGCAGGTTGTCAAAGGAGATTTAATGCATGCGCTTTTGTGAGCAAAAGCGCATGCATTAAATCTCCTGCGCCTAACCTGCGTAATGTGAGCGTTACGCAGCTTGTCAAAGGAGATTTAATGCATGCGCTTTTGTGAGCAAAAGCGCATGCATTAAATCTCCTGCGCCTAACCTGCGTAATGTGAGCGTTACGCAGGTTGTCAAAGGAGATTTAATGCATGCGCTTTTGTGAGCAAAAGCGCATGCATTAAATCTCCTTTGACAATTTCGCATGATATCTCGTGTAATGCTACATAAAATACGTTACAATGGTATTCAAATATTTCTGAAAGTGTAGTGATTGGTTTCAATTATTTTCTTTCTTTTTTCTTTATCATGCACTAACGATGCAATCTTTATTTGAACATTTGACATTCCTTACACAACCGAATTGTATGTTATGAGTAGTGAAGTCGACGCAAAATTACTTTAGAGTGCTATACAGGAGATCAACCGTCACCAGCTTAGTATTGAAAGTAAATTCAAGAACAAGAATTAATAAGATACCTAGCGAATCTTCTGTTGCACTTAATTAAAAGTGCGGAAACTTATTTTGAGCCCCCTCCCCTCTCATCCGCTCACGCCTAGGAACCACTACCATATTTTTTATCATAGAGGTCTCCATGAGATCAAGTTTCCATATTTATTCTATGAACTCTCGTTAACGGCATCCACCACGTATCTCAAACAGCACCAAACCCTCATAGCACGACACAATGAAGCTTCGCTGTCGTATACGACATAAATGTTTTTTTACCATGCTGTCGAATTCAACCAACAGAATAAGATTCTGTGACAAATGCACGAGACTCAAAGACCGTATATTTTAGAGATTCACACTGATATTTTCCCCATAGGTGATGTAAAAGTTATTTTTGGAAGTCAACGCTCAACTTTGCTTAGTGATGATCCATGCCCAACAAGTTGAGCAATTTATCATTTCAGCAGAACGAACCTAATCCGCAAAACTCGCGCAGCAAAAAGCTCACCACGACTTTCATCAGTCATTATTAGGCGAATTTTATTTGATTTGTTGCTCAAGAAATTGCTCATCAAACAATTAGTAGGCTGAAAATAGCGTGAACCTTCGAATTCAACGTTTACCTCGCCGGTTTACAGTGCTTTTAGATTGTCAGTGCCGAGTCTCTGAAGAGACCCATTTCCCTGAAACGACGAATCTGACAACAATGTTTCCGGTCGGTTGAGCTCCGAGGCCTCCTTGTAAAATCGGTCGTCAGCCAATCGCCTCGCGCGAATGGATACTACAACGCGAAATGTCCAATCGGCGGAAGTCAATTTGCGAGCGGCAGCGGACACGGCTGAACTGAAAATTCAATCCATTTTTTTTTTCGCTCTTCTCTAAAACGCCTCCTTGAGTAGGTCACTCGAGTGGTGAACAGCCCGATCGCTGATTTACGTATAGACTAGGTTCATTCGTGACCGGAGACATTTGGACAGTGTCTAGGAGAAGAAACCTACCTCCTTTGAATCTTCAGCCTTCGATCGCGTACGAACTCACCAGCACCGGGGCTCACGTAAAAATAAGAGAAGCTCCTTTCACTTAGGCACTAATATGCATAAACGAGATTAGCGCCCAGATGCACAGCGTTCGCTGCCAATATTTTTATGTATTATTTTGCAAACGATTACTCTCTCGTCTATTCTCTCTTCTGAGAAGGGGGGGGGGTATGGTGAGAGGGGGATTAGCATCCTGTGTTGACGCCCCAATGCGATGCACTAACTAGTGCCGTTAACATCTCGGCTGCACAGACCCTTGGAACCGGTTGTCGTAGGATTCCACCGGCATTTCTAGCTTGTTAATTCATTTTTAAATAAATGTTCCTTAAATCGAGTGATAAGTAAATGATAGCCTACAAGCTGGGCAGCGGCACCGGAGCGCGTGCTCCGCTGTTTATTTTAGCATATTTGGCGCACGTTTGTCGGAGGTGCAAGGCTCCACTTTTTATTTCCCTTTTGAATAGCGTCGTTAACCACCTGATGTGCCTGGCGACTGACGACGTTGATGTTAGGTCGCGACGAGGAGTCGGGTCGGGAAAGGTGCAATAAGGTAGCCAGGACCGTCGCGAGGGGCTGAGTACGCACTCTCGTGGAGCGCCGACCATTGGGGGGGGGGGGGGGAGGCGCCAAAGTTGTCGCAATTTTTTTACTTTTTTAATTTTTCAATGGTTCTATAATGTTTATCGATCCTATTGTCCCTTTTTTCCGCCTTCTTTTTCTACCTCATATTTATCTATTTTTGCTTCTCCTTCCTTCCTTTTTATCTTCTTCTTCCGTTTCTTCGTCTTCTTTCTGCTATCCTCCTCCTTCTCCCTTCTCTGCTACCTCTTTCACTGCTTCCTCTTTATCTTCTTCCTCATATTCTTTTCCTTTCTTATCCATTTCCTCCTACTCTTCTTCTTCTCCTCCTCCTCCACCTCCTTATGCTTCTTCTGATTCCTCTTTCTTTTCTTTCTTTTCTTCTTCTTTTTCTTATTCTCTCAATTCAGCAAAAAAAAAAAACAATTAGGTTGAGAACCCAACTGGGTCATTTCCAAATATCGCAGTAATGACCCAATAATTTAGGTCACCAACTCAAATGTTGCTATTCTACCCCCATTTGAGTTGCGGTACTACCACAATTAATTAGAAACGCCCATATCGTCCAGAAAAATGGGGTAGTGCCACAATTTTAGGGGATTACCCCAGACACTTTTTTTCTAAGTTCATTAATCATTGAGGGGGGTGGGTATTTGTGTAAAATTTGCTGCAACTGTTATCGAATGAGCTTGATCGATAAACGTCATTGCTGAAATAGGAATTCATCGATAAATGTCATTGGAAAACGATTCAACAATCTGCCAGCAGTAACTCTAAAAATATTAAGCCACGCGTGCTCACAGATCCACTGAATCAATTTTCTATTAGTCATTTGTCTCGTTTGGTAGAAAAATTTGAATGATATGGTTAGAAAAGATTTTAAATCACGAGAAGCACATACTTTCAATTCTTCCCCGCCATCATATGTTTGTAATAAATTATCAACTGACTTTTATTCTATGCCGTAGGTTTGAACGCTAGATCGAACTGGAGCTTGATTAACCAATTTGGCAGCAATCGAACGAACATCAATTGCAGGTGGATTGCGTGTCTTTCCTATTCCCAGCGGGTGTTTTCACAGCAGGAAACAGGGGCTTGGAGGTGGTCGAACATACCTTACGCAGGGCTAATTACCCGTTACCGAAGTGAATAAACAAGATCAGGACCTAAGAAACCTCCAGGCACTCGATAAGATTGGTTTTTACAGCACTTCGCGTGCACCAGAGCATATGGTTCCTAATGTGTAATAATTTTAAATTTTACAATCCTTGGGTGCTACTTGTAAGTACATGTGCACCCTCAAGGTTTGCCCCGGCAGAACAGAGTCTTCTCAATTTCACTCACCTTGGGCTGAAACAAGCTCTTGATAAAAATATCTTGGAAAGACAAGCTTAGCTCATAAAAGTATTGATTTGACTGTTTTGCCTCAGAGAATTCCGACGATTTACAATAAAAAAGAGTGGATTCTATCTTCAAATATGATAACGATACAGAGACCAATTGATGAAAGTTGAAAAAAAAAAAAGAGAAAAAAAAATGCTCATTTTGAGGGCTCATCGCAGGGTAAAGAGGTCTGCCGTTTCTCAGACAAAAGATCATTTACATATATGTCAACGTCGCAAATTACCTTCATGGAGCACATTTTTGAAATTTCTGACTGAAAATTTCACTGATCCTTTTGTAAACTACAGAGCAAAATTAGCACAAATTCGGACAGAAATTACGCAGCTTCTTTCTTATGAAAAATTGAATTGTTTGAATCAATTTTTCAACCTCAGAATAAGGTTACGTTTAACCCTCGTCAGTTGAGCAACGAGTTAAGAGATGGACGCAGATCGCATGAGGAGAAAACCAAGAAAGAGGGAAAAATAAAACATCTTCATTCACGGGAATCACGTAGTTCGATGGAGATGGTTTGCGATTCATGGAATGTTCGCATCAACACGTGGTCTGAGCACTCAAATTAAGCCAATTTCGATGACGCTGACCATTTAAATAATCATGACATACATTCGAGCCCCCCCCCCCTTCTCCTCCTCGACGTTTGCGCGAAAATATTCATGGCTATTGATTGAAGTCGTCATCTCATTAACCACGACTCGTCTCTTTTTTTTTTTGTCGCTCGAACTTATCTCTCATTTTCTCGTTCACTCACTTTCTCCGCCCCCTTGCCGGCCTGCCTGCCTCTCTCTCTCTCTTCATTTTTCTCTTTCCTCTCTCCCTTTGTCGCCCCGCCTCTCTTCCTTTTCTACGCACTTCTTAATGAGACAAGAATGGTTTATTTTTATGAGTTTCTAATAATCCGGCGGCACCCAAGAATCAACCGAGCTGCTGGCATCACGTGGCGCCATCTCTTATTTCCTGAGCGTGTTTCCATGTTCTCGGAACCGGTATGTCCCTCATTACGCCCTCATTAGAATTTTACGGGCCTGTGGGGTGGACAAACTATAAATTGCTGCGAGTCATTCATTCAAGAGGTTTACATGAGCCTATAATTCACAAACGGTTCCAAAAACGATGCTTATCAGGATTCATCAAGGGGAAAAAAATATGAATAATCGAAAAAATTAGGGGGGGAGTTCGTTTCTTACTCCGCGTGAAAATAATGCCTTTTAGTAAATATTTCTTGCAAAAACTTAAAGCGTACAATTTATTCTTTTCGGGGCGATCTAGAATTCATTTCATTCATTTTTTAAAATACAAAAAACCCTATCTTGTAAAAATCCTAATTTTTCGAGCTGCGCTACTTCAAAATCTCAATCAAAAAGGATGTTCAGTTTTATCTGTAATGCACTCTTTTTCATTTCTCTGGATTATTTATCGACACCCAAAAGAAGACGACAGAGATGGACTTTTGGCGGAGATCTTCTAAAATCTTGAAGAGAAAACGTGTCATAACTCAGAAGTAAACGTGCCTAAGTCCGAGAGATCATGGACACTAATGAGAAAATTGTGCACGACTATGGAACATATTATAAATATTGATAGGGCCGAGTTTTCAAGAATTAGAAAAACCCTTTTTTTCGGTGCCTATTCCATGTCTGCGCACAGCGTGCCTCCATACTCGTCTGAGCTTGCATTTAACTACTTAAATCAGGGAGATAACGTCTTAATTTAATAATTGATTGATAAAATTACAATTTGAAACTGGTTGTGCAAAATTTCACCGCGGCGACATTTCATCATTCCAAAATTTTATTGCAACGAAATTCCACCGTTGTTAAATTTAAAGCAAATACTATTTCTTTTCTTTTCACCAAGCTTAGAACTAGCCAATGATACATGGTACGTATTTCTTCGGGCGCGTTTAAAAATTATTGCCTCTTCGAGCAATGTATTCTTTGGACTGAAATGGAATGAGGCGATCCCCTATCGAGAAACTTTACACTCGCTTCGCCGTTTCTACTGAAAGAGCAATGATTCACCATGGATGTGGATCCAGCAACTGTAGCACCTCAGTCTGCGCGCGCGAGCAATGGAACCTCGACAGTTCCGTTCGCAAAATCGGATCTTGGCAACCGCTACTTTATACTTTTTATTGGCGGAAAGGGTCCTGCACTTGTTATTACCTCGCACTTTTTTCCCAGAATGGTAAGAGCACACTTCTCGCGGTAGAGATGCAATTAAGTTGGGCTTGCTCGTGGTATAGTCAGCGAGGCAACGTGCATCTACCTATGACGTCACTACCGTGTCGCGTTTCGCGCGCGCGCACATGCCTTCATATGAAGAAAGTCTAGCACTCAGTTGAGCACTGACGAGCAGGCCTCATGTTCTCGGCACTCAATGATACTTAATAAGCGCACTTGCTACACATGAAATAGAGAAACTAGGATAGCGAGTTGAACTCGGAACCCAGGTCGTCGTAAAGTAAAGCTGTTTACTTTTGTAACCGCGCGTTAAAGTCTCTCGGCCGATGGAAAGGATATATCGAAAGTCGTCGCGACCACTCTGTCCATTACAGGTAAAATATTGAGGTTCGGTAGATCGAACCAAAGTATATCGATGCGACTCAGTAATCCCTGTTGAATTCGGATTAACCTGTTGCAGGCTTTAACCAGCGTTGCCAAATCGCAAAGTAACATTTTTCTTTTTTATTTGCTGTTCATACTCAGTCCTTCTTGTTAGAAATTAATTACAATGAACATATTTTGCTATGGCTCCTAAATCTCCATTAATGAACTGAGATGCAGAGAATTTGCTTTTCAAAATTGCGCCTTTTACATGTAAAAGCGTTTAATAAATGGATTATTTGGTGTTGTTACACTGGATATATGTATAATACAGGAAATGGAACATTATTTAATGTATATAAGTGAGAAAACGGGTCCCTCATTACATCATTGAGGGGGTTTCTAGCACTACAAATAGCTTTTTCTCGGATTTTTTTAAGCGCAAATTTCACCACCATCCTCTTCCCTCATTATTCGAAGTGCGTTTGCATCATACGGATCTTATTCGTGAAATATGCTGCTTTCGGTAGGATCTCCCTCCTTTCCTTCCATTTTCATTGGTTTACCCACTTAATGTGGACCGAAAATCAATTTCTCTGATTGCAATCAAGCAATGCTTCCAAGTTGTATCGTCACGTGACATAATTCATCAGTGACCCCACCTACTATCGCAAACTTAGATCCGCCCCCCCCCCCCTTTCACCACCCATTCGGTGTTTTTCATCCGAAAGCATTTCTCGGAAGTTTTGATCATGCCAATTTTTATTAATTAATTCGTCCTCTTGAAAAATCGTAGCTGGTTCTGTTTCCAGCTTCTTAGCGTCTTCATTTTGTCAGTTAGACACACGAACGTATACATTTCAAAGTTGCAAAATTTTCACTTGCAATTGCATTTTTACAAGGAAAGTGTCAGGCATATCTGACTGAAATTTTCATTTATTTTTCTGTCTAATTGCTTCCGAAAAATCAGCATCATTTTGCACAGAAATCACAGTCGTATTCTTGTGAGAAATCGGATGGTTAGGGTCAATTTTGCAACATCAGAATGGAGTTACGTTCCTTTGTATGGGAAACGATGATTTGGGCCGCGTTAAGCAGAAAGGAACCAAGCAACATCAGATGTTGCCAAATTTAATCGGGCAATTTAATTTTATACATGACAACGGTTGTGCGGATTTTTGTGAATTTTCTGCATGGTGCAAAGCAAATTTCTTAAAATTTTCAAAAGAATCCTTACAGACGTTCTCTTGTAAAAAATTAAATTGTCCAGTTAAATTTGGCAATTCCTTATGTGGCTTGGTTCCTTTCTGCTGAACGCGGTCCATTTATGAATGCAGTGGCGTGGCGTGCATGATCGATTATCGATATTTCGCCATTAGTAGCTATGGTAAAGAATCGCTTATTAAGGTGTTCGCTGCGAACACCCTGTTCATCGATCCAATTCCATAGGTTTAAATGGCAGATCAATCGATTTATCGCAAAGCACGCCACGCCACTGTATGAATGATACGACGTTTAAACTTATTCTTTAGCGGATGATTTGGCAGCGGTGGCGTGGAGTTTTCAGCTTGATGACTGTTTTTAATGCTCCGCGACGAGCGGCTATTTTTTATGGTCTGGCTTGTCATTGACCGGAGGAAAAAGCCCCGTGCGCCAGTTTGAATAAGTAACATGACAGGGCTTTTACCCGGTCGAGAGGATAAAACAGAATGTGGGGTAAGTCGGGAATAGTGCAAATGGATTATGTCATACACGTCGTGTGGCGGCGCAGCGGCACTGGAGCCCGGGATCGGCAGGAATTCCAGAACTGGCCTCCATTCAGACCTGGCTACTGACCCAAGGGTAACTCATGAAAACTATGAGGTCGTTAGAACCCGTAGATAACTCGTTCCTTCCGCATTTTTGTCCTGTGAAATCAAATTAGAGTTTTCTTCGAGTAAGGCTCGGCCTATTTTGAGTGCCCTCCTGTATGAGGCCTTCACTCACCTCGTGCCTCGAGGCCATATTAATAAGCGTTGCTTACCATTTTTCAACTTGATAGAAGCTTGTGGAGTTTAACTTGAAACTGGAGGGGATGCAAGAAAATGCTGACGCAGTAAATTTTATTTCATTTGACTGAAAATTAACTTACTTCCTTTGAATTTTGAGTGAAAATCGAGGTACGCCCTTAAGCCGCGGGTGCGACGATTTTAAGTCAACACATTCTTAATCCTGAACTGTCTCGGAGTAACCTAATGCTCTGGTTGATTTCACCGGACATTTGGTCGATCAACCTCGACGAAATCATTTTGGTTAACATAAACAAAATAATGTTAACCCAAAGTGACCAAATTGATGGACTTTTTTACTGTGTGCCCACATAACTACATTTTAAAATCATCGCACCAACAATCTAATCTATGTGATCCAGTTAGGCTAACGTTGAATATTGGACGTCAACGTTATTTTTCGCCTAAATGATAGCTCAACTCTGACTTTTCATTAGGAGAATCTGAACATTAATTTCTGAGAGAAATTCTACACTGTGGGATTGATAGCAGTGCGGGTATCTAAAATATGTTGAGGTGCAAATGAATTTAAAAGAAGACGTCAAAGATATGCGGTAGTGAAGAATGAACCGACAGAACGGGAGTAATTGATACTTGTATCGCGGAATTCGATCTCGTGTGACAAAATCGATGATTTACGAGACAGGATCAGTGGACAAAATATATATGATCCCAGATGTACGTTGGCAAATCGGATTATTCATTCCACACTCACAAACTATTGAGTTGTAGACGACCATTATTCCGTCCGTGCTGTCCCCTCCCTCCTCTCTGCTTGGCATATCCGTCTTACTTCTGAACTCTAAAGTCGCTTTTTATTTCTTAATCGTAATCGGCCGGATTGGTTAAAGTTTCCGGTTTTTTTTCGAGCGCTAGGATGTATCAGCAGTCGATTGGAACGAGAGCAACACTATTATTGACTCTTAATCTTTCCAACGTTGCCAGTTGCCACCGAGGATTGTATTCAGTCAATTTTAAGTGGTTTCTGTTATAACTTCTGTGATTTTAGATTTGCATCGGCTGGCATCTATGGCCTTTATATCAGCGCTTCTTACTGTATTGATGTTCGCGCCGACTGCCTAGCTGCAAAATTTCAACGTTAGTCTGACAAATTTTCTTTTTTCACCTGTTGCATTCAAAATTTGAATACTAGACAGATTTTCTCGAATATAATTTTCCTAATGCCTGTTTCTATTTTAGGCTTCATCTACATAATATATAAAAAGACAGGTTAATTAAATTGAATAGTTTGATGAAAATTTTTGGTAAAGGGAAGGAAGTCTTCATATTTCACCGTATTGTGCAACGGGTATGCATATCATTATTTGGCAACAGTGTAAGTTTGTCACGATGGCTACCACAAGTCTGAATAACTGCATTAATAGCTCATTATGCACTAACCGGGGTCTGCTGCATCCAATGCCCAAAATAGGTGATTTTACACGCATTGCTTATTTGATGCTCTAATCCCATTTTAACTTCCATTTTACGACTCAGCTATTTGTATCCGGCCGAGTTTGGAGGTTAGGTAATTAGGTGCCGCTCTACTGCTGCACTGGGGAAGAACGCTGATTGAGCCGTCAGACGTTGCCAAAATTTTCTTTGATGAAATAAGAATTTCCCGGAAGAATGATGCGTGTTTTTCTTCAAAGTTTTCAGATTTTTTCAATTTAATTTAATCTTAAATATCTGAAAATATCAAAGAAAACTATTTATAACTTTCCTTTAAAAAAGGAATACTTTATCAAAGGGAATTTGACAACATTCAAATGTTCATACGGCGTTTTACCTACCATGCCAGTATAATATTCTACTCGCTTAGCAACGGATTCTGATCATATAATCATCCGCTTTTAACACTAAATTTACAGGATTTATGCGGAAGCCATCTTTCTGAGGAGTGTAGTTTTATTTATTTATTTATTTATTTTTTTTTTCATTTCAACAGACCCAGCGGGGGCTGTCTCCCCATTATTCTGTGCTGAATTTTTTAAGAACATTTTGCCGTATCGGTTTGATCATCAGAACGGCTGATTCTAGGTCGATATGCCCAAATACAAATCCCAGTGGTGGCAAACATTTTAAAGAGTGAGTCTGTACAGACTGTTTCCACTGTGTCTGCAATTCCTGCTGGGTACCTACAAAATGAAAGCCAACACGTTCTTAAACATTGAACATGCAGGTAAGTCATAGCAGCAGAATGCTGAAGTCCCAAAAGTAAAAGCTACCACCATTGCCAAGATATCAGTGGAGGGTCTCTTGGCTCTGAATCTAGATGATTTATCTCTAAAGGATTATTAAGAGACGTAGCAACAACGTGAAGACGGCGCGTGGATGTCGCGTGGCGCCCGGACATGGGATCCACCCGCACGGGATTGGCGCCGGCGGTCGGCGGGCCAGGTCCTGGGCGATGGCATGCGGGGTCGATAGGTCAATGGTTGTGATGTTGTGATCTCGCTGGCGCAGCCGGAGTCGGGCATTCGCAGTCGCTCCTTTCTTGATGAGCCGACCTTCCGATACCGACCAACGACGACGCGAGCGCACGATGAATCCGCCAACTCCCGCACTCTGCGCCACGCCCACATACCCGATCCCAAGCCCAATTCGCCAGCACGGTAGCCATAATCTCCCCGCATTTTTATTGCTTTACACCTGGAGTAAAAAATAAACTTCGCCTCATCTGAAACCATGATCGGACCAGGCAAAATGTCGTGGTAATGGCGGAGAGCTCATAATCGGGTTGGTAAACATTTGAGGTCAGACTTTCGAGATTGATGCTGGTCGGATGCCATCATCTTCATCAGGTCAATTCTAAACCCTACTTTTTGTAGGATTATATTTTGGCTCCAACGTTTGCAAGAATTCCACCTCCACTCCGTGTGGTGGTCCCTATGTTGTTCCGAAAAATTATGATCGCGTCGAAACAAAATACGAAAAAGCATGGTCCACCATTTTGATTCAACTGATCATCAACAAAAATACGCTTGAAATATTCTAGAGACCCCGCACTGATGTCCCCCCCCCCCCCATGGTGTCAAAGTTACTTTCTTACGATAATACACAAAAATTGCCTGGATAATTCTACT
This sequence comes from Bemisia tabaci, assembly GCF_918797505.1. Taxonomy (NCBI): domain Eukaryota; kingdom Metazoa; phylum Arthropoda; class Insecta; order Hemiptera; family Aleyrodidae; genus Bemisia; species Bemisia tabaci. Next base: position 53,227,239 of record NC_092793.1, read on the forward strand.
AAAAACACACGAAAACGGGTAACTAAGGCTAAAAAGCAACAAACTCAAAGTCTGAGACGTTTCGGGGTAGTTTCAACCCCCATCTTAATCAAGAAGCGAAAAATATTTGAAATCATAAAAATCAAAACCTTCAGGGGTTGAAACCACCCCCGAAACGTCCCAGAATTTGTGTTTGTTGTTTTATGGCCTTACCCGTTTTTTGTGCTTTTCAGTTATTTTCTTACTCTGTGATACAGGTTTAAGTCAAAGGAGGACAGATATCTTCCTTCTATCGTCTGACGTGCAGTTTTTTTTTTTTTTTTTTTTTTTTTTTTTTTAGAAAGCATTCGCATATATATCTATCACACTGAGCATCAGTAAATCATCATGGTAACTTAACCGTAGGTGTTGGGGGTGATGAATTGCTCTTATTTGTTTGCGCTGCTGTATCTATTGCATCTTTCGCCTACAACTACGAGTAAAAGCATGTGTTTTAAAGGAATGCGTAAGTGAGGACGAGTAAAATAGAAACTTCGCTAACCAGGCCAAGAACCGTCTAGCTCTAGCGGTACGCGGAAACTTAATTATTGACGTAATCACCAAGTGCTGTAATTTAAAAGTGCGCGAGAAAACGGCTTGCAAAAAGGAGCAACCCATGTGCCAGGTCAGAAAAAATCGTGTATTTTCATGTTCATATACATTATCGTGAGGGGTCATTGAGGTGGGTACTTTACAGGTGGTAGCAAATTCGAGATTGATACATGCATCTCACTTTGAGAGATATAGCCAAATTCAGCCTCTAGCCTTAGTATTTCTTGCCTAATTTTCTCGCGTGTTTTCTCTTTTTTGACAACGACCTAAATCCCTCAACACATTTAACCTCTTGGTAACCTTACCTTAAATGTGTATTTAACTGTTCACAAAGAAGTTTCAATGTTGCTCAGTTTCCTATGTAACTAAAGGTATCGGAAAAGATCAGGCAACGTCTGATGTAGTTAGGCTACTTCTGATTAAAGTCGTCGTCCAATGGTCACGAACTGCAAAAGTGAGCTTGATTGTTTTTTCGCGTTTTAAAGGTTCTCCAGATATGATAGCAGATTATGTCTATGTAATCATAAAATTTTAGTCGCGAGAACTTACGTTAAATTTTTTGTTCGATTGGGTCACCGGTGCAATTTTTTATTTTAATGTTTTTTTCTGTTTCTGTTAATATAGGTCGGTTGCGAAGAGCTCCAACAATCCTTGTCGAAATTTTCTTCTCGCGTCTTTTTTCTTTTTCCTTTTTCCTTTCTTTTTTTGCAACTGTTGACAATATTTGGCTGAGAAGAAATGGAAGAAAAGGAGTGCGTCACGTTTACACTCAGTGTTTGGTTTCAAGTGTGAGGCGTGCTATGGAAAAGTTAGTATAACCGGTCTAGCTGCTGCTCTCAAGTCCGTGCGTTTGCACGTGGAATCAAATAAGTATTACCATCCGTAACTCACAGAAAACAACCCTCCCAGCAGGTTGTTCGAGATTGTGGTCAGATTTGTTCCGTTCAAAATTACTCGACAAAAATGTATAGGGTCTAGCCGATGATATACCAACAAATAATTCAGGCAGATAATACCTTCACATCCTTTACCTCTTCATTAAGTCATCTGAACGAGACATCAGCTTATTCAAACTAAATCCTTCTGCAACATGCACTTCAAATATCTTTACCTGCGCTGAATCTTTACAACTGCTTCCGACGCCATTCCTACTTTGTTTTTTTATCCTCCTTTCACCTTGCTTTAATTCATCCCGTGTCAAACATTATTCAATATATTCATATTTATATAAATACTGTGTATTTATATGTTTCATTATTATGTAGTCCCTGGTAAAAATTGGCGATAAGAGCTGCGTTTTAAAATACCATAGGAGTTCTTATAGCCGACTAAAGAAGGCTATTGAAAATCATATAGCTGGCTGTAGAAAGCGGAGCAAATCTTATAGCCGGGCTATACGAAGCTATAAAAAAGTATACAGTCGGGCTATAGTTCCTATCGCCGGGCTTTTACACTTTATCGCCATGGGCGATAAAAGGCTGTAAGAAATTGTGTAGAAATTCGTGTGCATTAGAAATCATTAAGTTTGATACGGAACTACCTTAATATTCACAAAACACACATTATATTTTCCTTTAAAACATATTTTTTTTCATCAATTAAAATGAGAATAGTCCATACAGAGTGTGCAAACATTTCAAAATCATGAGTTGAAAAACGCTGACTCCGCGAGATTAAATATTAGAGCCTAACACAAAGCGGAGCGGCGACGCACTGGCGCCTACAAACCTAACAGGGATACTTCACGCATTGCGCAACGCGTGAAGTATCCCTGTTAGGTTTGAAGGCGCTAATGCGCGCTTCGCACTCTCTGCCCGCCCGCCGCGCCGCAGCGTGCCACGGCGTCTGAAGCAACTATTTCACACCAGAGGTATTGCACAGTATCATAAGAAATTGAAGGCGCTCCAACATATTAAGAATGACAGACATCCTTCAAAAGTACGGAGCTTTCCTCGCGAAATAAATCAAGATACTACGGCACAAAAGAGAGCGGTAGTCCAAAACTAACCAAGTCCTGGTATCCGTATTTAGTAACGTTTAGTATAAACTTTATCGTCTAGCTGTTGCTTAATCGCCATCGGCTATAAAAGGCTATAAGAAATTGTACAGCCGGCTACAGAAGCTATTGGAAATCTTACAGCCGGCTTTAGGTCTATGATATTTTGGAACACAGATTCTACTGCCAATTTTTACCAGGGGTAATTTATGTTTGTAGATTTGTGATCCATAGTGAATTCCTGCATACAGTTAAGTTGTCAGTTTACGCCGTCTTTTTCACCGTGCATGTTGCTATTTATTTACTTAGCTGCCAAAACTAAGGGAGGTGGTTGCACCTAAAAAAAGGGGGGACTGTGAAAATGCCTCTTCTTTGATATCATGAGAAAAAGTATGCCATGATTTTTTGAAAATTTTGTGCTATACTTTGTGCCTTAGAGAAATAATTAAGTTTTGACAATTAGGTGTGGGGGAAGGGGGTGTAAATGTGCTTCTTAGAATCAGGGGAGCTCGGAAATCTTCGCCCCCCCCCCCTTCATGATTTCTTGAAAAGAGGTATGCCATAATTTTGTGCTAATTTTGTGCTACCTGTCCTGTAGGGCATTTTTCAAAATTCAGGGGGTAAGTGGGCACCTGAAAAATATGGGTACCGCGGCGTAAAAATAGTCCTTCAAGAGATTATAAAGCCATCGAAGTAAGAAATCCCGGACTACTTGGAGACGATGCACCGAGCTCCGTAAATCCCAGCGGAGCTCTCAACTCGGCCGATATTCATGAGCGGTTAGAGCAAGAGCTTAAGTCAGTTTAAAGACTTATTGAAGGAAAAAATGGAATGGTGATCCTTGCGATTGCCAATTACGCGCGAAAGATTCACCTGATTGAGGTTCTGGCATCGGGAGGCCGCGGTCGTATTATTTTTGCAAATCCTACGTCCTAACGGAACTGGCTGCCCATACGCAAAGATGAGCCGAGCAGCGGAATCGCGAATACTGGAGTGGTATCAGACGTGCGTGGCTATCAAGCCACGTTGCCTCGTCTATATTTCCCCGCTTCCAGCTTCCGCTATGGACTGCCGCATTCCCGTTAGAGAGATCACAGTATATGTTGAATTTCCGATTCAGGGATGATTTCAAAAATCTCCCAGTCAATAATCCGCCATCGAATTTCAACAAACCTGATGAGTTCAGGGGAAGTCGATGGGGTCTCCATGGCCGTTGCGAGGGTAGATTGCCACCCACGCAATTGCACAAGGTCGACGCTTTCTACTTCTCTCCCCAGAACAATGAATTGGACGTATTTCTATCAAACGGAACTAAGCGCCATAGGGGGAAGAGGGTAGAGGGGGGCTTGGATTGGCGGCGGAACCGGGCGTCGGGCTCATTCCGTCCTATACTCGCAATGCTTTTCCATGGCATTTAGTTCCGTTTGACAGAACGCGCTATCCGGCATTCTAAATTCCTCAAAAGGAACTCAAATTGGCGCTTAGTTCTGTTTGTTTCTGTTTCTTTTTCAGGGTATTTCTCCTTTCCTTCCTCCTTCAATTGGACGTATTTCACTGGGAAAAAACACATTGGATCTAGAGTCCAGACCCTTAAAAACATCGACAAGAAAAAATACTCTTGATTCAATCGGATTTTTGCTTAAATTAAGAACCAAGCCTCTTAATTTGAGCGGATTTCCTTTTGATTTAAGCAAAAATCTGATTGAATAGAGAGTATTTTTTCTTGTCAATATTTTCCAACAGCTCTGTGTTCTTTTATTTTTCCGTGTCAGAGGAGGAAGCAGGGGAAGAAAAGGAGGAAGAAGAGACCAAAGCGGGGAAACGGGAGGAGAGAGATAGAGGGAAGAAGAAAAAAAAGGAGGAGGAAAACGAGAATGAAGGAAAGAGGAAGTAGCAGACAAGTGGAAAGAGAAAGTAGAAAAAGAAGAAGATGGGGAAAAGAAAATTACAAATAAAAATAAGAGTCTCTGAGAAATTATACCGGTAGAAACATTTCGAGAGATTTTGGCGCCCCCACAGTTAGCGCCCCACGCGACTGTGTAATTTTTCTGCCGCTCGAGACGCGAAGGGCCTGGAGGTTTCTAGACGCGGCGGTTTCTAATCAGGAAATGATATAGGAAGAAACGCAAGAAGAGGCACCAGGAGCAGGCTGAGCGGACTCTCATCGAAATCGACCGAGCGCACTCATCGGGACAGCACATACAACGCGCCGCGACCGTGAGTGCCAGCCCATGAGTGCCATGAGTTATGAACACGTCCGCGAATCAACCTCAAGAGCGTGTCTTGCGCCCTTCCAGTTTCGCGCTCAACTCCAAGGCTGTCACTTTTGGCCAGAAACATCAGCTTAGCTCTCACGTGCGTTGAGCCTTTATGATCACCATACTGCAGTGCTATGGAAGAATGCCGTATGAACATTCGAGAGTTGCCAAAAGTCTCCGGATAAAAAATGGATTCTGGAGGAAATTTATGCTTATTTTTCCTTGAAATTTTCCTACATTTTAGATTAAATTGCGGACAAAATTGTCTGAAAAATCTAAAGAAAAATTATGACAAATTTCCTAGTAATTTTTGTTTTTTCATGCATGGAAATTTGGCAACGCCTGAAGGTACATACGGCGCTCTTCCTTAGCATGGCAGCATGCTGAAGCTGAGGATGATTTGGGAATCAGATGATCGGAATGGGGCAATAGACTAGAGTAGAGGCTCTGGAGGACTTGTTTCCGCGGCTGTTTCACGGGATTTGTCCCAAATGCGAATCGGAGGGATGGAACTTCTGGGCTTTTTCTCCATTGAAAAAACAACAAAATGTCTTCTTCTTCTCTCTGAGTTGCTCTTAGGACTCCATAAGGACTCCACTTGGTACTGTAATGTGGTTTAAATGAACAATTCAACTTCCACCGCGCTTTCAAATATCATTAACTGGAATGGACCAGAGAACTAAGGGCGCGATAGGAAACAAAAGAGATTAGGAAGGGAATGTAGTGAAGGAATCCGGGAATGAGTTGACCAAATATTACAAAACATGTCTCTGACGAGTCATCGTATTCGTATCTTCCCGGCCATTACCGGATATGACAGTTTGTAATGTCCATGACCCGGCAATTCGCGCCTCTGGGACTGAAGAGACTCTGGACTAGGGTTCCTTCATAAGATTGGGAGAGGATGGACACATCTGGAATCCCGAGGTCCCGAAAATATATTATTTCTGGAGGGAAATGCCTCAAGTATTCAATGTTACTAATCCAAAAAAATAATAAATACAATTCGTAATTCGCGCCTCTGGGACTGAAGAGACTCTGGACTAAGGTCCCTTCATAAGACTGGGAGAGAATGGACACATCTGGAATCCCGAGGTCCCGAAAATATATAATTTCTGGAGAGAAACGCCTCAAGTATTCAATGTTACTAATCCAAAAAAATAAATAAATAAATACAAGTAAAAGCAACTGAATAAATGGTGGGCGTTGAAAAAAACAGAAAAGAGTGGTTCAGATGCTTCGATTTTTTCATGAAACGGCAAATGCACCTGATGCGGGGCTGCTAAGCGGGGCGGGTACAGAAAGCGAAGCCATGACGAGCGACCGTTGATGCAGAAAATACGATCGCACAGACATCACTGCACGCGCCGCGGCGCGCCGGCTTGACCAGAAATCTAGGATACTTGCTTATCCCTGCACGGTTCAACATAGCGTCATTTTGTGTCATGTTCGTTAAAACTCGGATTACCTTTGACAATGACCTCAGGGCCTGTTAGCATTGATGTCTAAGTCAGCACACAGACATCAAAGTAAAAACACTTGAATAGCTCTCCTCGAAACTTTCGCCACGGCTACGAGTAAATGACACTTTGATCCGTCGACGTATCACCCCGCTTTTTTATGGAGAGCTCTACATTGAATCCAGCGGGCCGATTATACAAATTGATAGACAAAGCTACGGACAAAGAAGACAAGAGGGATACGGAGGGATCCTATTGGTGGAAGCGGGTGGTTGCAATGGGAAAAAAAGGTAGGTGATAGACCAACTAACGTGGCAACCAACAAGAGACCCCCATGGTTTGTCCATCATTTTCTCCTTTAGTCCATAGGAGCCCCCAATTTCAACCAATGGACTGGTCCATACTCCCTCCGACTTTGTCTATCGCTTTGTCCATCAATTTCAACGGTCAACCCGCAGGGCTGTCGTGTCGTTAGGGTGGAAAACATTATCATCCCACGCAATTAGAAAATTTGGTAACCCCCCCCCCCCTCCAGACCAATGAATGGGGGTAGAAGAATCATGCCCAGCGTTTTCAATCACCGAAAAAAAGTGATGTTGATTTTACATCCTGGATGTAAAAAAAAGTGTGCAAGAACATTCAAAATGCTGAATTAACCGCTACAGCAGTTACTTTAGCAATGTCAAGATGTAAAACTAACTGCTGTAGCGGGTAATTCAGCATTTTGTAAGTTCTCGCATAAATTTTTTACATCCAGAATGTTAAATCAACGTCGCTTTTCTTTTCGATGTGATGAAAATACATATCATACGACATATTTTCATTTATTGTTCCATTGACCTCCTTCCCCACCTGAAATTTAAACAACTTCTCTCCGACGCGACGGACCAGCGGTGGATGCCCCATCTTGTTTTTGTCTGTGACCACGGCACTGCATCGGCACTCAGTGGATCGAGTCAACGGGGAAGGTCGGACACGATTTGGAAACTTTAAAAGCTTACAACTCCGTTCATACACAATTTTGAGGTTTTAAAAGTGGCTCCATTGGTTTCCTCGTGAAATGCTCTTGTAAAAACACCCCTTCATATTTATAAATAAGACGAATTAAACATTAAAATTTGCAGTTTTAGTTGATCATTTTATGTCCGACCTCTCTGATTGACTCGATCCACTGTGCGGCACGGCGACGTACGAGAGAGTAAACGAACCGTAAAGGTGTGAAACGCCTCACGGTTGAAAAATGCATACAAGATAAGCTGGAAACAGCGCACGAAAAAAAGGTGCGAAGAAATAGATATCAAAACACATCGATATTATGCCCCAACACGCTACTAGCACGATTTCATAGCTGGAGAGTTTATTCCTGGGGCGATTATCCCCGTTCGAGTGCTGTGTTCTATTCTCTTCCTCTAGCGGCTTGATACATGGTACGAAAAAAAGAGGCGAGACTCTAATCACACTACTCTGTATGAAGCTGCCGCACTAACTCTCTACTAGTTAAAAAAGAGAAAAAGAGAGAGAGAGAGAGAAAAAGAGACACGAAAAGGAATATACCTCTAGACATGGCATGAAATTCAGCACCTTGATTTATGTTTCTCTGTTAAACTTTTCGTAGACGTATTGACATTTCCAAAATTCAACTAATAAAACAAGGAGAAAGTCTTTTTTGTACCTCGATTCACACTTCTCACGCGCAAAAACCCGAAGTCTATATTCGAGTCAAACCGGGCACCTATACTCAAGTTTCAATATTTTGCCGCGCGATAAAGGCTGTTAGCGATGGTTACTTTAATATACTTTGATTTTCTCTGCTGATGAGGTGTATGAAGCTATGTTTCTCGCATATAAACTCCAAATGTTAATTTCTTACTTGTGTTTTAATTTTGGACATGTTTAAATTGTTCAGCGTGTTCTACGTGGAATTTAGAGAAAAGAACAAATGTATAGGTAAAATTATTTCCATGCCCTGTGGCCCTTTAGCTATATTTCCCTCCGACCAGCTTAGGTGAGTTTGAGATCGAGGTGCGAGTCTTCAAAAGTCTCGACGAACGCCTTTAATTGAGAAAAAAGTATGAAAGTTTTTTTGGTTACTTTTTGTGTCTGACTCAGACGTATGCACGTTTCATTCCAGCGTGAGTATGCGTGCATCGGAAGAGGTATACCCATGCGTGACACGAAAATCCATTTTTCAGATTATCCACAGCTGCCCAATTATTCCCTGCCAAGAATCCATTCGAAACACCGAGGAAGATTTGAAGCATGTCCTCTGCTGTTAGCGGTTATGCAGCAATTTAGTCCGTCCCATTCCCACCCAAAAACACGATTCCTCATGCCCAACAAAGCTGTCCTATGCGTCCGAAATGAAGCATGTATTCAAAAATGAATTTTACCATATTAGTGATGAGATGTTTGAACGTTTAATGGCTGGTACTTCATGGATTCTTTCAGTCAGAGGCATAAATATTTTAACCGTCTGCAATACTCTCTTCCCTATCGAGGGGGATAACTTTTACAATACATGTAGTGTAAAAGTAACTGTCGGCAATCACGCTCAGATTCTCCTGATGATGTTTTGTGACCAAAGAGTTGTGCGATTGGTTTAACAAACCTAACATAATTTGCAAAAAGCCGCCTTACAAAGTACCTCAAAGTACCCTCGTCACCTTCCGGCTAAAGAATCACAGGCGCCATGCGACGTTTCAAAATTTCCGCCGCCATTTTATTTTTTACGAAGAAATGATTGGTTAAAGGTATTTGAAAATTTCTCTGAATTTTATCGGCAGCAGAATTTTCGAACAACTTCCTTAAATTATTTCTCTGTAAAAAAAAAAAAAAATAAATAAATAAAACGGCGGCGGAAGTTTTTAACGCCGCATGGCGCTTGTGATACTTTGGCCGGAAGGAAACGATTTGGTGTATGGTGCTCAATGAGTTGCCAATCAATCGCTTCTGGGCGAAAAATAGCGTAGACCTCCAACCCCACCTTATTTTTTGCCTCAACCGATTCCTTCGATTATAGTTTCAGCGCAGAATCTCTAAAAATTACAGGCTACGGGCGTGAGACCAACATTTTCCCGTTCAGCTCGGCAAATATCTTGATTCTCACACTCTGATTGGTCCAGTTCTCGGGAACAAATCAACAAAACGAGGGTTTCTTGATCCAGCGAATCATCGAGCTTGAACCCCGCTGTGAAAGAAAAATTCGCCACTGACGAACTCACGATGAAGATGAAACGAAAGCGGCGCTGAAGCCGGAGGTAACAATAAAAAATACCGGACTATTTGCAATAACAGAATACGGCGCGATAGGCGGGGTGGACGAGCGATGAGCGGTGAGCCGCTGGCAGCTGTGGCCGGTTTGGTTCCTGACCGCACGAACCTCCCACGGAGCGCAAGCGCGGGTTGCGGTGCTCCCCGGCGCGGCTCGGACACCACTGACCACTGCGCAGCTATCTTCTGTAACGCGGAATAATTAAGATGTGTGATTAAACAGTACCTAGAAACAATTTCTCGCGGCGTGATAACGCAAATCCTGTATCGGAGACCAGTTCACCGCTTTCAGGAATTCGCTGCACCGACAGTTAGTACTCGACTATAGCGGCAGGCGCCTTGCCCACCGTTGCCAAAAACACCATGAGTCTGTAAGAAACTAAAAAGAAGAAGAAAAAAAGCAACCGCTTGTGGATTTAATGGTCATTGAACCGAAAGTTTTGACTATGAACGACATGATAAATTTATTTATGCGGCACCTTGAATTTATCTTCGTATCTTCGTTTGTTTCATTTTCGCAGGTTCGTCTCGTCTTTTATTTTGGTGTTAGTAGTTGGAGTGAAAGTGTTTGGAACGTTATAGACCTCAGTACAGATTTATATACACATTCGATTCTTTTGGAAATATATTCGAGTGGAAAATTATCATAATTGGATAAAACTTGCTGTGATTTAACTGGAGCTCTTTCAAGAAATTTCTGCAAATCTCGATAAAAAAAAAAATGTTAAGAAACATTGTTGTAAAAATATGTATAAAGGGCAGAAATTTTAAAACACCGCAATCGAGGTTTGCGTTTTATTAGTTCCATCATAAATATGACCCAGAGAGATGCAACGGTTGTTCATAATTTTGTGACGGATAGTGAATGATGATTATTCGACAACAATCGCCTTAGGATGCTCACTTTTCATTATTTTATACTTACCGGTTCATATTTATTATTGCTGTAGAAAGCATAATTATTTTTGTTTTGTTTTGTCAAGTTGTCATGTTCTCTTCTTTAAATTATTCTCTTGACACCGGTATTTTCTTGAAGATTTGAAGTTGAGGGCGTTGAGTTGCTGTGATATTGTGCAGGAGAAAAAGGAAAAACGCCTTCAACTGCCAGCATATGCAACATGGACATCCATTAAGCACGAATAGTTGCATCCAGGAGTTAATACCTAACCGGTTCGCGTCTAACGATAATTTTTCATTGCATATGTCTTGATTAAATCGTCTTGCATAAATAGAAATTAGATTTGTGTAATTTTTTTTCGTTGTGAAACTTTACCTTTATTTAATGCTTCTGATGTCAAAAAACAAAGGGCGACAGTCGTATTCCTAGAATTTATTTCTTTAGAAGCAGTGTAGTTTTCTCAAAATTGATGGTTGAAATTTCGGTGAGAGAGTTTTTTCAGCTCAACGGCGCTCATCCTCTTCGGGGAACCTAAAAAAACAAGCCTACATAGACAACAGCTGACCGCTTTTCTAATACGAACTTGTACCGCTTATTTTTACTTATTTCAATACAAAATTTTGACGGTGTAAGTCGAAAACCACATAACTCGGTTTGCGACGTCGCAGACTTCCTGTCATACTTTATTTTTTCAACCGAAAACTACCCACCGACAATTCTTTAAAACTGCCGTTATTTTTCCTCTCTGTGCGAAGAAAATTCTGCAAAAACTTCAAGGAATGATTTCAATTTGTTCTCCTTTAAAAAAATAGCATAGAGGTGGAGATTTTCAGACACTGCAAACGAGTTATGTGATTTCCGACTTACACCGTCGATTTATCTATTTATAGGCACAATCTGGTAATACATGTAGGGATTACGGCTCTTTGAATAAACCTCGTCCTTTTGCCAAACTAGGTCCTGCTCTCCGTTTCCGGTTTTTTTGACAATGATAGACAAGCCCATGATGTAGTTTGTCTATCGATGTTCGTAATCGGAGCATGATGCTTTAGGAACGGCGAATGCCTGCGTTTACGAGTGGCCTTGTTTATAAGCCGTTTTTCCGGGACCCGCAATTTCATTATAGAGTAATTTTAACGTTGCTCAGTTCAAATGAGGATGATGACCGTAGACCGTACCTACCGCGGTGGGTTTTATTTCGACTGGTTCTTTTTATTGTTGCAGTTTGCTAATTGAGCCTTCAGTCGAGTTGTTTCTATTAGTGCGTCAGGTTGCGTGCGACCTCCGAAATCCTAGCGGTGCGCACATACGTTGTCGATCGTACTAAGGAAAAACGTCGTAAGCACATTTGAAAGTTACCAGATTTCTCAGGATCAAAGGTTAATTTTTTAGGGAATTTATGAGTATCTTTCAAAGACATAAAGACGGAGCACTAAAAGCAAAAAATGAAGCTTCTAGAGCTTCTTTTCAATCACCTCTACTATTGGCTGAAAGAATTGGCGGCGAAATCGGGACAAGTTTGAATTCAAATGTAGGGCGGGAACTAATAAATAAAATTGCGGAAACAAAGTATTTTAGGTTGATTTTTGCCCAAATTCAGGTACACACTCATATTTTTTTAACTTTAGGTTAGTTTCAGTCCGTCGTCGACCGATTAATTTCATTTGGGAGTAACGTTGATCTAGAACTGTAACGGCCTGTTTGAACCTGCAGAACCACCATGAGCAGAAGAAAAACTAACTTTATGTGAGATTACTGCCTGTTACCGAGCAAAAGTAGGTGTATTATATTAGGACGCAGATCGAACTTTCTTAGTATATTCGTTTTAGGAATTTAAAATACGTTTCAAAGAAGAAATGTGCAAAAATCAAGAGGACAAGTTCAAATCAAATTTCCGTTTGCCGCCATGGATTCCCGCGCTCATTTACACACTCACACAAGCGCGCAGCGCCGAACCTAGCTTCACTTTTTCCCCGTGCTTTTAGATACGAGCGCTCCGTCTTTATGTCTTTGGTATCTTTCCTTGAAATTTTTAACTACTTTTCATTAAATAAAATCCTCTAAAAAGTTGGAAAATGAATAGTCAAGAGTTTCCATAAAAATTCGTATTTCATCAAGGGAAATTTGGCAACATCCAAAAGCTAATTCGGCGTTCTTTCACAGCAAGGAAATGCGCCAATCGTATGCTGCCGTGCCAAGGAAGAACGGCGAATGAGCTTTCGGGCGTTGCAAAATATTCTTCGATAAAACGAAATTTTCTGCGGAAATCGTGAATGTTTCCCCTCCAATTTTTCGGAGAATTTGATTTACGCTTTGACCTGTCTATGATATCTCAAAATTTCAGAAATGTTCATCTGTTTTCTCGAAAATAAGTTGTTTTTCGGGGAAGATTTGGCAACATCTAAATGTTCATACGGTATTTTTGACTCGCACGGCATCGCAGTATGAGCGGTAGCGTTTTCAGGCTATTGGCTTCTTTGGCTTGAAAATTGCAGCTCGCGTCATTGTACCGGCCGAATTTTGTATTTTGATCCTCTTAGAAGTCTAGTCTTTAATGGAATACTATATGTATAGTCGCGGTTTTGTCAATTAGAGACAATATATTTCAGGGACCCCACACTCATCCTCCCTTATTAGGTGTAAAAGCTATTTTTGGAAAGTAGCGCTTAGATTCGTCTCATAGCGGCTGACTACATCGGACCTTCTATACTACGGAGCTTAAATCCACGTACAAATGTGATTTTATAAAACTTGCTGTAATGGGGAGGAGGAGGCGTTCGCCAGTCTTCAAAAATTTTACTGCAGAATTTATCTCTCAAAAATTGGCAACAACGTTGAGTCACATTCTCAGAAAAAGAAAATATGCAAAATCTCAACTTATGTGGCCGCTCTATATTTAAGAGTGTCCACTTATTAAAGGCAAGTCTTGTCAAAAATACACTGCTCGTCTCACGCACATTCACTAAAACGCCCTGTCACACTGTTAATGACAACAAAAAACAGAAGTTATTACACGAGGACTCACTTCAGTAGCGATTTGGGGAACACCGCAGACACCGGTCGGAATCAGGAAAAGATCGGAATTAAGTCATTTGCAGGAGTTAATTAATAAAAGTTGTTTTCTTTCGCGTATCATCGCCGCTCGGAAAGGCCTGCCCGCCCCTTCCTCAAGGCGCGGTTCAAATTTAGTGCCTCAATTTATCCTGCGTGTCTGTAGCGCACATTTCGTTGCTCGCAAACTGCCTCGTTTCTTGAGCCACTGAGGACGCGAATCTTGAATTAACTCCGCACAGGGCAGAAACAAATCTAGAGGCAGGCCAAGGAGAGGACCGTTCAGCGAAATTAAATAATCGACCGAGATACTCTTCCCTGAGTGGGTAAAGCGGATTGGGGAAGTCTCCTTATAAAAATTTTAGCCTGCTGAGCGGTAAATAAAATTTTATCTATGATGACCCTAAAATTATAGGGAGGCCCCACAATTTGGGGCAGAAGCGTGTGTGCACTGGCCTCAAAAGTGATCTCGAAAAATATCACAAAACTTCACATACACATACACACCCTCACATTCGTGTGCAAAAGTAAAGTTGTGGGGTAGCTGGATGTTGGAGGCGCGTAAGAGCAAGAGGCGGATCCAGCAATTTGGCAACACTGGATTTCCTCCATTTCAACCTATGCTAAATAATCGATTCTTGTCGGAGCACCTGGCCCCCTATGAATCGATACATTTCCATAGGTTTAAGTGTAGGAAATTCGGTGTTGCCAAATTGCTGGATCCGCCAATGGAAGAGTTATAATGCAACTTATCGTATAGCGAACATATCATATTGAATTTTGGGGCTCTTTTTCGGTTTAGGCCAACAAGGATGGCTTCTCAGCTATAAGGAGGCCCTACAACTTAGAGCAGAGGCATGTTCAGTGCCCCCCCCCCCCCCCACAAATGCTGGCATATACGAGCGCGCATGCAAACGCACACAGACGAAATCTCAACCAGGTGTTCGTTTTTTTATTTCAATCCTGGGTAATTCCACAGCCAGAGAGTAGCACCTTTTAGAAGTATATATCAACGTGTTTTAATTCTCAAGTCAGATTCGATCCATGTAAAGTAATTCAATTTACTGTAAAGGTAAATCTCTTACGTAAAGCTACCTTTTCATGCCTGAATTTAGCATGAGACATTATAAATACAGCTTGGAGGCGAGGAACGCGATGTTTTGAATATCGAGCAGCGTAATTTGGCCGTGGGATTCCTCGCATGTGGACGGAAGAATGTTCATTATTGCAGCCGTTTTAATCAACGCATGTCGGACGGACGGTGCTAGTTCTTGCTCGACTACGGACTACAGCTAACGTATAATTTATGTGATGAGCACTCATGTGCTAGAAGCCGTGTTGATGTGCTATTCAAATCCTCAACAGAGAGGACTTCAATCCCATTTTCACAATTTGGATAAACAAGATTTTAAAACACCATTCATACGCGACTAATAATCCCCAGGAGTCTGAATGCACATCATTCCATGGATCAGAACGCAGGAGCTATGCACTGTAACTACTATTTTCTCATGAAATTTCAAATGAAATATCATTGATAAACATATAAATATTAAGTTTTTGTTTCTGCAGGTAAGCTTTTATTTTAATATTTAATTACATAGTTCGACTTTAGACATGCAATGAAAATAAAAAAGATGTAAAAACATTTGGGTGCAATCAATTTATTTGTACAAACTTTGCCCCAAATTGAGAAGTCATTATTCAAATTTAAATTAAAATATCAGGAGAAAAACGTTTCCCTGCATATAAACATTAATAACGCATACGCTATTTCTAGAATGAGCTTAAAATATTAGATCCTTACTGCACATTGTCGTCCATAGTTTTTACCACTTTTCAAAATTTCTTTCTATGTAACTTTGTCTTTAGGGATGCAACTCTCACGATGAACCCCTCAGTGGATTCGTATCCCTTGTCGACGGAGGAGTGGACGAGCGGGGTGGGGGTGGATGCGATCGTGGGGTCGGCGACTTGCGGAAACAGCCCCAGAGAAAAGCGAACGTGGCGAAGCTAACGAACAAGGCGTAGCAGGCGAAACAGCGAGCTCGCGGTCCGTAGAGGCTGTTGCAGCAGAGGGTGGAGATCGAACAGAGGAAGACCATGACGACGATGGCGAGAACAAGTGGGAAGAGATCGACCGTCCGGGCTCTCCTGATGAAGCGGACGATCCGTCGGAGCTTGGAGAAGCTCATCACCGTCGATGACAAACCGCGGATGAAGTTGACGATGCGGATGACACGGGCCAACCGAATGAAGCGCACCAGACGGTAGATGTGCGAGAACTTCGGCAAACGGATCACCAGGAACAAAACAACGAAGACGAGGGCTCCCACGTTGCATACGCGGAACATGCGGTGCAGGATGAGGAGATCGCCTTTGGTCGGCGCCACCGCCTCCAGCCAGAGTTTTCCCCCGGCTATTGGACGAGCCAGGAATGTTTGGATCGGTGATAGGTCCAAGGAAATGCTTGATAGAATGTCCGCAGCGGAGTTGAACGGTAATTTTGAAAGCATTTCGAAAATGATCGAAGTATTGAAAAACATGTTTCTTTCTTGACACACCCCCTGTTGATGCTATACCAACACGGTCTATTCAAACCAGAGCTGCGATGCAAAATTAATTCATTTTGCTAGAAAGTGAAATTTTTTATTTACTATTTTTCGACGATGTTTCAAGGGCTGTGTAGTGTGAACGCAACATATAATTATTCGAGGATTCGTTGAAAAATTCAAAATTTGCGAGGATTCTGTTTTTTTTTCTTTGCAAAATTTTGAAACTTTCAACCGTTTTTATGTGTCTCATGGCATGCTGAGTTTATTGCAGAAGTTTAAAAAAACTCATTTCAGAAAGTTTTATAAAACTTTGCATCTCTGGATCAAAGACCCTTCAAGAAACCTCCCTCTACCCTCTTTGTATTGACACAAGTTTCATTCAAAACCACTCTGACGAATAACTTTGTTCCTCTTTTTTTTCTTTCTTTTTTATGGGACTTCGTTCTAAAGGCGGGAGATTCTGAATGGTGAGAGGGAAACGTTTTTATTGTTCTCATTTTTCAGAACGTGCACATCAATGAAAATCTAATTATTCCGAAGCGTCAGTGTGTGAAAAAGTTGACTCAAGCTTGAGTTAATAGCCTCAGTTTTATTGTCGGTATCCTATATAATATCTTCCATTAACCCGCGTTTTTTAGCCCCTGCTTTATCAATATTTTCTTTTATTTTTATAGTGTGTACACGGATTTGTAACATCAGAATGTTATATCTGCAGTTGAATTTATTTTTATAACAAAATTTTTCATTTGTGACAACTCTAGTGGCTTTGACTTTTAATCAAAAATTTTATCAACGCGTTATTTTAACGCGATTCTTCGGATCCCTCAACGGACGGTGTGCCGTAAGCTTCATTGGCGATTCTTGCAAGTTGGCAACGATGTTATTTCTGCATTTAAATTAATGTCAAAAAATCGATATTTTAAATGATTTTTAATGACTGGAAAACAGTATTGCCAACCTGTTAGGATCGCCACAGATATGGTTAAATTCAGGACAAGGATCCCTTTATAGCGCATGAGGTTTATACGTCACAGGGTACTAGATGCGAGGTAAGTGTAGGAAGTCATATTTCACTTTGAATATCATATGTTTCGTTAATAAGTGCCAAATCGTTACCATGGTTAAACAAACTCCAATGAAATCGTCACTTACAGCTCCACACCCAGAATTCCATGAATACTCGAATAGTCCACAAAGCTAAGCTCGTCTTTCAAAAACTTAATTGAGGTAAAAAAGAGTGTACTTTCACTTCAAAAGCACAGTTATGTACAGTCCGCACGGTATGTTTCCAGTTTAAAAGAAAGATATACACACTATCAAATGTTGCTTTTTTGTTCACTTAACCACATTTTCTAATTACTTTATCTCACAAAGTGAAAAAATATTGCAAATTAAAATACTCAGTGTAAAAGTTATTAGATTAGTTTTAGACAGCAAACTGGCACATCTCTGAGGAAATGAGAAAAGCGATAGTGCCTTCAATTTTGAACATACAACACGCCCATCCACGGAACACGAATAGTTGCATCTAGGTATGCCACAAGCAACTCACAATCCGTGTAGAACTGCATTATCGTAGATCAGGATAATCACCGACTTGTTTCGGTCATATAGTAAAAGACTTAAGTGCCAGAAATTATAATTCGACAAAAAAAAAGTAAAGAACTTTTAATCGACCAGCTCTGCATTTCAGAGTTCTAAAATATTACAACGTCGGATTAATGCATCACATCACTATACGGCCTATGATTTAAAACGAGCTAAATATTACAGTTTCTAATATTTTTCACTTGTTCTCATTTCCGGCGTTGAAGTCATTTAAGAATTGATTCAATTATTGGCCTTAGATACTCTGGCCTTGTGTCACTAACTGTCAATACTCTCCTTATATAGGTAAGTACTCAGTTATCTGAGTGCTACAAGTGACCGGTCCCATGCATTCATATTTTAAGAAGTGAGAAAAGCGAAAGTGCCTTCAATTTTTGAACATGCAACACGCACATCCGTAGAACACGAATAGTTGCATCAAGGCGCTACAGTCAACTCTGTCAAGTCTTCGTTAAGCGGAAACACTCTCAATGTTTTAAATTGCAACACGCACATCCAAGATACTAAAAACATAGGCAAATTTAAAAAAAAAAAAAAAAAAAAAAAAAAAAAAAAAAAAAAAAAAAAAAAAAAAAAAACTCGTAACTTTGTATTAAAAACTTTTGAGAAAACTAAAAAAAATAAGTTGTAAAATGTATTCCCATAACCTGCATATCGTTTTGATACTGCAAGTCTCGGCCAAAATCTCGCGAGTAACTCGTCAGAATTCGGTCAGTGAGGAACATTCTTCGATTAGCATGGATTGCATTCAAAATTAATGACCGGCCCGGGTTGGCTTGGTTTTCAGCTTTTTTACCGGCCAGCCCACAGACTGGCTGCCTAGCTCACGATACGGACAGAAACATCGGCCACCTCACGGGCTGGGCAACGGGGTTGACCTGTCCACGGGCGAGACAAAAAAGTTGCCCACAGACTTTGGATTGGGCGATCTCGCCAACGGGGTGCGAACCAATAAAAACCTGATCGAATTCGAGAAACTTACACGCATTCAACCCCCTTATTTTCCCAAATTTTTCGTCTGAAAATTGGTAATCCAGTCCTTGTACGACAGCCCAAGCAGTTCTACAGCTATATTTTTTCCCAAACGAACTCAACTCGGGTACGTACGATGTTGAAAACAGTCATCGATTACGGTACACGTAGAGAGATTGCAAGATTCCCTCCCCTCTCAATTATTCTAACCTTGCACGCATTCAACCCCGTTATTTACCCAAATTTCTCGTCTGAAAATTGGTAATCAAGTCCTATACGACAACCCAAGCAGTTCTACAGCTATATTTTTCCCACGCGAACTCCACTCGGGTATGATCTCGAAGACAGTCATCGATTCCGTTAATGTAGAAAGATTGCAAGATCCCCTCCCCTCTCCCGCCGAAACATGCCCCTTCCTCTCCGTAACTGGAGAAAATACGGTATGCTGTCCATAAGCGTAAGCCTCTTACCGTACATCATCTTTCTGATCTAGTGGCTCTGATCGCTTATCCTTGGGCAAGGGCAAGGGCAGAACTAGTCACGTGAGAGTCCTCGCGGCTATTTCACACGCACGGGGCCGGGGTTCAGTGCACGATGACGCGTACGCAGCCGTTGTCCCGTTGAATGTTCTGTTGTCACTGTCTACGCTTGCGGTCGGCCGGTGTCGGTGTCGGTGTGCGAGCGGCCTTGACAAGTGCAGGTTTCGGGCCGATCCGATCCTAACCTAATGGAAGTTGCCCTGCTTCGGAGTCGGCGCAGTTGCTGAACGGGGCTCGGGAGAGATGCAAGGAGATCTCCGATACATACATTAGAAACCGCACGCTACGTGGAATTAGTATGCAAGGAAGGTTCCAACTAATGATGCTCTCCGCTCTTCTTTTTGCCTTTGATGGAAATCGCTCCGAGATACGTTGATGTCGGATTTGTGAAAAAAAAGGCGGGTCCGAGGGGGTTCGATCAATCAAGGATCATTGTCGCGTTCACCCGGTCTAGTCTGACGTCAGTCGATATTACATTACTGCCGTGCTAAGAAAGAACGCCGTAAGGACATTCGAGAGTCCCCAATTTTTTTTTTTTTTTTTTTTTTTTTTTTTTTTTTTTATAAAATGCTTATTTTTGAGGAAAGTTATGAACATTTTTCCTTTGAATTTTCAGAATCTTTCGATAAAATTGCAAACAAAATTACCTGAAGAAATGTGAGGAAAATATTCATAAGTTTACCAAGGAATTCATGTTTTATCAAAGGAAATTTGGCAACTCCCGAAGGTTCATACGGCGTTTTTTCTTAGCACAGCAAACTTTGGAGCAACCTAAAGAGTTCTTAATCTGCAGGAAAAGTTACCTGTTTATGGCTTCTTAACGCAAATTTTTACCTTACAAATCAAAATTTGAAAAAATTAAAAAGACATCTTACCTCCCTGTGTTTTAGAACCGCATCGATTGGACCTCCTCTCCTCCTGAGTTAAGTCATGATACATTCCTCAGCCCTAAAACAAAAGAAAGAATTCCACTAATGAAATCACTTAGGGATACATTTACGCACGGTGAAACGGCACTATGGCGCGTCGTGAATCTTAAAAATAGACCGCTCGATTCCTGTGCGGTTTTATGCAAAACAGTTGACTTTTTCATCACGGTTGGGTCAGTTATCGAAGCGAAATAATTAACGCCTTGCTTGCATCATAGAACTAGTAAAACCTGCTGAATGCATCTGAAGCTCGCAGAAAACATGAATGCCTTGATGCACTTGTTTCATGAGTGTATCTTCAATTATTTAGCATCGACTTGATGTGATCCTCAAGGACCTTCGTCGTTGCTATATGCTATGAAAAATTCATGTAAAGTTACCAATTTAATAAATACTGATGACAGGCTTATTATTGCAATGATCATTCTATGTAATTATTTTAACCGGCACATATTTAACGGCACAAACAGTTGGATTCCTATGAAATTTTAAGGAATTTGCTTTTTGCAATGCAGAAAATTATTCATTGAAATTTGCACAAAATCCGCACAACCGTACAGGGCCGGATTTAGGGGGAGGCCACATGGGCCGTGGCCCATGGCGGCAAATTTAGAGGGCGGCAAATTATGCATTCTTTTTAAATGTAGGTATAAAAAACAATTACAGACGAGAAAAGGCGACAAAATCTTTCATTTCCTGAGAGTAAAGAAATTTCTAATTTTGTCATTTTGCATTTTGATATAAGAGATAGCACCTTTAATTAGTCGAGATATGAAAGAAACCAAACACGCAATTTGGCCCGGAGCGGCGCGGCGCGCACAGTGCAGTGTCCTTATGGCGCGTAGGGACAAAAATCATAGCTCGCAGACAAAAGCACATAGAGATGTGAAATTTGGTATGAGAGGTCTTGAACATATAGACTATCGTTAGATGAGGTCAAATTTTGTTAATGACACTTTGGAGCGGGAGGAGGGGGGCGGGAGTACTGATACTTGAAGGCGAGTGTTTGGGCGGTAGAGACCGAACTCATAGCTCAAAGACAGAAAGACATAGAAAAGTGAAATTTGATATGATACCTCCTATACATATGTGCTATTGTCGGATGGGGTCAAAATTTCATAATGACACTTGTGGCGGGGTGAGGGGGGGGGGGGGGCGGAAGCAGTGATACTTGAAGACGTGCGTTTGGGCGGTAGGGACAAACATTTTAGTCCGAAGTCGGTAGCACATACAGAAGTGAAATTTGGGTGCGACCTCTTCTACCGATAGGCCATCGTTAGATGAGGTCAAATTTTTTAAATGACACTTCCGGCGGGGAGGGTGGAGCGGTCGCAAAGTTACTAAATAGTGAGCGTTCGAGTGGTAGGAACTGAACTCATAGCTCAAAGACGGATGGACATAGAGAAGGAAAATTTGACATGAGACCTCCTATTCATATAGTCTATCATTAGATAGGATTACATTCTTAAAGCAGCACCTGGAGAGGGGGGAGGGCTGTAACAATTATAGAGAGATCGATTCTGGTCGGAAAAAGACGGTCATGGCACTCATGGCACATTCCTCATGATTTGATCTGAAATTACTGGTTAACAACAGGCCCTGTAACGTTACCCAGATTAAACCTTTTTAACACGTATTATAATTTTTTTTTAAAATTTTTGTGTGAGAAAAAAGTAGCAAAAACAAAAAGTGGGGTAAAAAACTGTGATTATCCGAGGGAAAATCGGCTATTCCGAAAAACTAGAGAACGATGCGGAAAGACGGATAGAATTTCCGGGGCGAGGGGGGGGGGGGGGTATGTATTAGAGTATTGTATAGAATGAACATAATGTCTAATAACCACATGTGTATGTAAATTTTTTTTTCTTTATCGGAAAGGAATCATAAAGTTAGGTTGAACAGGGGCGAATATGCAGTTCAACGAGTATACCCAATTCCCGACTTGAGATCACAAAAACCGACGATTCCGTCGATTTGGGGCAGTTTGTGGTTTAAAACTAAACATGTTCTGAATCTGGAAGGTATTCTGAACAACGTATCAAAAAATTGCGTTGATATATTTTGATATATTTTTTAAATCTATGTTTAAAGACATGATCATAAGCCAATATGCCGCTCAGTGCGCGCCTGAGCCCTGACTTGAGGTCACAAAAATGACGATTCCGTCGATTTGGGGACTTTGAGGCTTAAAACTAAACATATTCTGAATCTGGAAGGTATTCTGAACAACATACCAAAAAGTTGCGTTGATATATTTTGATATATTTTTTAAATCTATGTTTAAAGACAAGATCATAAGCCAATATGCCGCTCAGTGCGCGCCTGAGCCCTGACTTGAGGTCACAAAAATGACGATTCCGTCGATTTGGGGGACTTTGGGGCTTAAAACTAAACATATTCTGAATCTGGAAGGTATTCTGAACAACGTATCAAAAAATTGCGTTGATATATTTTGATATATTTTTTAAATCTATGTTTAAAGACAAGATCATAAGCCAATATGCCGCTCAGTGCGCGCCTGAGCCCTGACTTGAGGACACAAAAATGACGATTCCGTCGATTTGGGGGACTTTGGGGCTTAAAACTAAACATATTCTGAATCTGGAAGGTATTCTGAACAACGTATCAAAAAATTGCGTTGATATATTTGATATATTTTTTAAATCTTTGTTAAAGACAAGATCATAAGCCAATATGCCGCTCCGTGCGCGCCTAAGCCCTGACTTGAGGTCACAAAAATGACGATTCCGTCGATTTGGGGGACTTTGGGGCTTAAAACTAAACATATTCTGAATCTGGAATGTATTCTGAACAACATATCAAAAAATTGCGTTGATATATTTTGATATATTTTTTTAATCTCTGTTTAAAGATATCATCACATCTCATTTATCGATTACGTAGTTGATTTCTGACATGAACGGACGGACACCATAATTGTCGTTAAATTTGAGGTCCAATTGAGAAGAAATCAAATAGATTATGGATTTGAAACATCATTCTAACAACTTATCAAAATACACGGCTGAACTCATGCATGTACACTGGCTCTCTTTGGTTTCACGTATGGCTGTTATAAAAACAAGCCAATATGCCGCTCAGTGCGCGCCTAAAGCCTTGACTTGAAGTCACAAAAATGACGATTCCGTTGATTTAGGGGTCTTTAGGGCTAAAAACTAAATATATTCTGAATCTGGAAGGTATTCTGAACAACATATCAAAAAATTGCGTTGATATATTTTGATATATTTTTTTAATCTACATTTGAAGTTGCGTAAATAGAATAAATCGAATTTTTGGCATCATCAACGGAAGACCGGACTGAGAGGCCCTTAATTTAAGAATTTAAAATGATCAACATAGTTTTTGTATCGACGAACATACCTTATACCTAAATATTCTACCTTGTTCCGTTCTGAGTAGAGTAATTTCAGTTATCACCCGTCTTAACACAGGATGCCCGCTGCTGGATCTCTGCTAATTGTGCATCCGCGCAGGTTCCGTGATTTCCCCTCCCCCTCCCTCCCCTTCCGTAGCGTTTTCGTGTCAAGAAACTACGAATTTTTTCTTCCCATCCATCCATTTCTTCAATCCAGCGGTTATTTTTATTATCCGACAAAGTCGAATTTTCGATTTTTGTCCATGGGACACTGCACTGTGCGGCGTAGAGAGCAATGATGACGAGGACTTGAGATGATAAGGAAAAGCCCTCGACTCGGCGGTCGGCATATAACACACATTAGCACCTACAAGACTGCACGAATACTTCACGCGTGGCGTCAAACGCAACGCTATCAGAGGCGGTCGACGTGTAACGCATAGCGCCTACAAGACTGCATGAATACTTCACGCATTGCGTCAAACGTGCGTTCAGCAGCGGTCGCGTCGGCGTGAAACGCATATCGCCCGCAAGACTGTAGGAATACTTCACGCATTGCGCCAAACACAGTACCTACGATTAGCGCGGCGCGGTGCACGGCGGTGGAAGTTAAAATTATTAAACCACATTTATGGTTGTTCTTTCTTAATTTTTTCGTTCAATACTTATAAATGGAGGGCTTTGTCCACACAGAGATATGTTTACGGAACTTTACTTTCGTGCAAAGTTCCGTGAATTTTTGCTAATAGTTTTGACAGGGCTTTCGCAAAAAATGTGTCCAACACGAGTCAACGCGGCTTATGCACCCCTCTTCTTCCGGCACGTTCACTTGATAGTTTTTGTTGATGTTTCAAAACGAATGAGGAGGGGGCGGCAAAATACAGGCGGCCCATGGGCGGCAAGTAGGTAAATCCGGCCCTACCGTATTCATTTAAAAATTAAATTGCCCACTTAAATTTGACAGTAGCAGATATAGTTTGGTTTCACTGGAAAAAAACACATTGGATCTAGAGTCCAGACTCTCAAAAACATCGACAAGAAAAAGTACTCTTGATTCAATCAGAATCTAGCTTAAATCAAGAACTAAGCCTCTTAATTTAAGCGGATTTCGTTTTGATTCAAGCAAAAATTCGATTGAATCAAGAGTATTTCTTCTTGTCAATGTTTTCAAGAGTCGGACTCTAGATCCAATATCTATTTTTTCAGTGTTTTTTTCTATTTAACGCGGTCCACGTGTAAAAATATGAGAAATCTTGATCACTACCTTGAATTTTAGGAGATCATAGACTTTAAGTAGAGAGATACCAAGCGACCCTTTACGATCTCACTAAACCAAAATCGCGGGGCTCGAGGCTTTTCCTCCTTGTCTATAGCCAGTCACCTTATTACAGAGACTTCCCTCTCTCAAGAAGGTCCGCTTGATTACTCCGGTAAATTTAATATCCAATTGGACGTATTTCTGCCAAACGGAACTATGTGCACTATGACGTGAGCTCTGTTATGCACATACTCTTATGGGTGTCAGCGTTCACACCTTAATGCACATAGTTTCGTTTGATAGTAATACATCCAATTGAGAAATGCAGGTAGAAGCATCGTGACTCCTGGCGGAAGGCACGAGCAAACGCTGCATCGGAAACTATCCAGGACGCGGTGCCCGTCTGACGTCACTCTGGATCCAGATAGAGTTTTACGACTCGAGGAGGTCTTTATTCCCAATTCATGACAGGGGATCCGGAGTGGCCTCTTAATCTGATACACATATTATGGCCGGATTAAAAAGTAATAAGCCCATCATGTCGGATCTCCCTGCTCAACAGTTCTCTTCTACTCGGTGCAGGTCTATTCATCGTTACCGAATGAGCAGCACTGGTGCCATATCGGAGGATATTTGTGCAGGATTTCTTTAAGGGTGTAAACCTAAATCTTACTCTGTAATATAAAAGCATGAGAGTAACGCGTGACCCATGAGGCTTACATAAAATAGTAGTAAAAGTAGTAACGCAGTAGTATAGTAGCTCCAGCCGAAGACATACCTGATGAGGGTGATTCCGGCGTGTTTCGAGATACATGTACATAATTGTGTACACCTATGTGACTTAAGTAATAATGATTTAATAGTAATAGATTTAGATAGATTTAGAAGTAATAATAATAGATTTAACCGAATCAACGATCACGCACCCTTTCTGACACAAGAAAAGCTTCTTTTACGTGGACATTTTCGATCAAAAGGAACTATTTCTACGTGGGCCCTGTCCTGTATGAATTTTTATAGATCTCATGGCGCAGGTCACAGCTGAGACCATTTCTTTTGATTTAAATACGACCAATTATCTGACATAGGAAGGCGCGGCATACTAAGATGATGCCGCGGTCCACGTGCCAGTCTTCAGTCAACAATCCATCGCAAATTGCGACAATGCACCTCGAATTTTTTGCATCGGCAACTAAGGCTCTACTTTTATTTGTTTGCCGATGTTTAATGTCTCGTTTAACGATAAAATTATTAGAAAAACCTCCAGTTCTCCGCCCCTCCCCCTCCCCTGTTCATGGTTTTGAAGCCTCGGCGGAGATAACCAACCTCTCGGACTCAGCCCTGCAAAATTAAGACCGGACCTTAGCAAGCCATAAATATTTTATGGCCATTTAAAGCCGAGAGGATCGTAATTCGTGATGTATGACATTTTATTATTGTGGATCCCTTGTCCAAGCTGCGCTGACCAACAAAGATTGTCGTTTGAAACAAGTTGTTTCGATCGAGTCAGACAAGTGCCTTTTCGTGTCAGATCGCCCAAAAAGTTTCAAATTTCACACAGTGTATTTCAGTTAGAAAAATGAATGTATTTTACCGTCAATCTGTCGGTGGGGCCCTATTAGGAGGTTTAACACAGGTGGCTATTTATACCTATATAAAAATCCTACCATAAAACTGAGCCACGAATGTATACAATGCATAAATCCGCACTAATTTCAATTCTCTCAAAGCGTTTTGAATAGATTTCTGACGTTTCAGCTAATTTTTATTTTGGTTATTTCGAGAGTTTAATACTGTACTGCCGCGCAGATTTGTCAATTTTTATGACTTTTTAGGGTCGTTTTATTATTTTATGTTGAATAAAGCAGGAAATTCGATTTACACTTTAAACGACTTTTGGATACTGACGGGATACATCGATAAAAAAAAATTCAAAAGGTACTAAGGAGGTGAAAAGCGGCCTAGCAAGAAAGATTGTTGCTCTCGTGAAGTATATCTAAAATCCATGTCAAGTTTTTTCCCGAGTAAGCTTTCAAAGCTCTGCCCTCGACTCTTACGAATATGGGATCTAGCCGACGTTCAATTCGGACTTTTCACTCCACCCTGAATAAGTCACGTTACGATGATAAAAATTGATTTTCGCGCGTTTTCCCGCAAAATATCAAACCTTTCCGCGGCCCTCGTAGAAACAAAAAACTTAAATACTAACTAACCATAATTAACTCTAAAGATTTATCTATTTTTGTCATTTAAAAAAAAACTAATTATCATAGCATCTTGAAACTTTCAATGGATGGAACTTTCGGTGAATGTTAAACAACGTGTCAAGCATTTTGTTTGGCAAAGATACCAAAGTTTGGCTCATTACGTCACCCGAAGCTCATCATCCACCTAGTGGGTATGATTACTGTTGCTCCCTTCTAATTGTCCATAAGGAAGTGTTAGATCCCCGAAAATAAAAGTTTCCACCCAGAGACAAGAGACCCTCCACTGGCCTCCTAGCGACAGGTGGAAGATTTTACTTTCGGGAATTCAACAGTTCCTTATGGACAATTATTAGGGAGCATCAGTCATCACCCTAATTTCGGGTATTGACCTACCTACATGTCGATGATGAGCTCCGGGTGACGTCATGAGCCAAACAAGTTTCACAAACTTCGGCCATTTTCGACTTGTTTGCAAAACGAAACTGCCAACACGTTGTTAAACATCAACCTTGTAGGTAAGTAAACAGTAGAATGCTGAAGTCCCGAAAGTAAAGTCTCTTGTCTCTGTTTCCACCTGTCGCCTAGAGGCCAGAGGAGGGTCCTTTGTCTCTTGGCCAACTTTCTCGGTATGAAGGAACTCCATATTCGCAACCTCTGATCCTTGGGTCAAATGGGGGCGTTTCCGTGGCACGGGGATTTTTTATGTCTGAGTATACCGTGTGACTGAGAGCACTGGAACGCTCACTTTTAACACCGGCGCACAGTAGATCGAGTCAATGGAGAGGCCGGACAAAATTTGAGGATTTTAAAAGCTCATAACTCCGCGTTTATACAATTTTGAGGTCTTGAAAATGGACCCATTTGTTATCTCATAAAATTTTCCTCGAGAATCACCCCTCAAAGTTTAACATCTGACGAAATGAACATCTAAATTTGCGGTTCTAGTGAAAGAATCCATGTCCGACCTCTCCCATTGATTCGGTCCATTGTGCGGCGCTTCGTGCTTCGCGATGAATCGATTGATCCGCCATTTGAACCAATGGATAGTGATCGAGTATCAGGGTGTTGGCAATAAAAGCCTCAGCAATCGATTCTTTACTATAGCGTCCAACGAGGAAATTCCAATGGGATGATTCACGCTCGCCACTGAGTTATAATAGAGATAGAGGGGAATTATAGGGCGATAACACAATCGAACGGGCATATTGAGGCGACCGCGGGATCCGCGCGGCATTCGATTCGGACATAGTTGAAACCAGGAATCTAGACCAGATGCCTCGAGATTGGAGCCGATGCAACGGCCGGCGCGGTCGCTGCGGCTTGGCCGACGCAGCGAGCCGCAAGCCCGGGGTCCCGCTCGAAGCGGCCCGCGGCGCGGCGCTACGGCTAATATTAGCGGGCCCCAAGGAGGGTTAACTCAAATAACAGTGTATTTCTCTCACAACGTGCAAAGATTATGATTCATTGTGCCGGTGCATCGACACAATACTCAATGCAAAGCAAAGATAATTAATAAGATTTCCCGGCCTCACTGCCGCATTGCACGGCCGAGACCTCTCCGTTGCCAAAATTACACGGAAAACCAACATTCTTCTGATAAAAAATGTGCACACTGAAAAAAAGTTACGGGCTACATAGACATACAGTCCTTTCCGGGCTCAGAGGCCGAAAGTTCCCGGTGCTGGAGCCGTAGCTTCGATTGCTCCCGGTGCAGCGCCCGGAACTTTCGGCATCTGAGCCCGGAACGCGGACGGTATGTCTATACTATAGCCTGTAAGTACGGCTTCCGAGGCCGGAGTTTTTTTTCAGTGAAGTGCTATTCAAACCGATCATACCCACGTTGGGCTAGAGTACCTATATAGGTAGAGTACGGACATAAAATTATTTTCTCAGTTGTGCGGAAAATTAATATGTAACAGCGACGGATGTCACCTTTCGTTAAAATTCCTGTAGTTCATTGGCTGCCGCCTGAAATTACGTTGGTGCAAAGGAGAATTTGCAGGTGTCTGAAATTTGATGGATTCTGTGTTTGAATGGACGCTATACCAAGTGAGCTGAACACGAGGATACCCTTGGTTCATAAACTGATCAGTTGTTGGAGGAGATATGACAAAATGATCTGATCTGCTGAAATACATGCGTTTAAACGGGAAATGCCGCCAGGTGACGCCACTAGGCGACGCATTTTCTCATTTTTAAATCTATTTTCATATGGATTGCATTTTGCAAAAAGGAACCACTAGCATTGCAATGATGCTGATTGTGCAACTTCATCTTTTGCAATGAAATTGCGGAAATCGTGAAAAACTCTGAAAAGATGGTAATTTTTGTCTTAAATTTACAGTTCATAGCGAGTAAAATAGAACTATTAATGGAAAATCGGGTTTTTCCTCCAAGACAAAAGAAGTCGCACAATCTTAGCAACATTGCAATGCTAGTGGTTCCTTTTTGCAAAATGCAATCCATATTATTCCCCTAAGCCGAAAAAAATTATAAAAAATATTGCAAAATCAGCTCTTCAGGCACTTTCAGCTGAAGCAATAAAAAATTTGCGTGCAAATTTTCCAATGGCGTCTAAATTTGAAGTTTAGAAAATTTCGAGCGCGTTCCACCGAAACTTCAGACTCTCGACATTCGTCACTCCAACGGATCGAAACTCACGCTGCTCCGTTGATGATTTTTAGGGCGGTTGGCAACACCCGGAATCGTATAGCTAGGCGAGCACAATGTAGTTATCCCGGTGTACGCTTACAGGATGGGATGGACCGGGCGGACCGGGCCGCTGCTGCCGCGAGGATTGTTCAATGCTCAAATCTTGGCCGATCCGAGATAACGCCTCAGCTTATTTTATTAGTCGTGGAACAGTACTGGGTGCACCCGAGCAGCTCCCCCCCCCCCCCCCCTCCTCCCGACGATACATTAATTAGCTCCCAGGGAACCACGTACCACACATCGTGGTTCCCCCGTCCGTTTTACCTCGCATAGCCGCGAAATCCTGTGAGAAAATGTATCACTTTTAGCAGACGTGTTCTAAAATTAAGGCTTTACTCGCGCGGGAAGAACAGTGGCGGACTTAGGATAAGAGCCATGGTGGGGCATGGTGCCCCTTCTTGAGTCAAATGAAAAAAGTAGGAAGAGAGGAGAAGTACAATTAGCATACACCGAGAAAAATTTTCCAATAAATAATGCCCGGATGAGACTTTTTGTTGAGTCAACCGGAAATATCTTCAAATCGACAGGGCGTCTCTTTGAAATAATAGAAATACCCTTCATTCTATGGAGTGCTTAGAGTGCGCTCATAGAACTGGAAATTCCAAAAATCAAACGACGGCAAAATTTTGGAACTGGTAACCCCCCCCCCCCCCCTGTCATTATCTCGTGTGATATTTTTTCTGTCTCGAGTTATTTAACGTTTTAACTTCATTCTCCGCAATTAAACGTGTAAAATTTGTTTATACCGGAGTACCCCACTTCAAGAAAATGGCGAACTTTTGCAATGTGTAATACTAAAACGCTAAATAGTAAAAAAGTTAGGAACAAGTAAATTAATATTGTGGCACAAAGCATTTTAAAACCGAATCGGATTGTAATTGGGTCACGTGTCCTCCTTTTACTTGATCTATTTACATCTCTGTGAACCAATTGCGCCAATGGGTTTCCTGAGTAAAGTCAAGACTCTTCCCATTTGTTTTGAATAAAGCCTCCAGTTAAGTAGTTTGCAGAATTTATGGAAACGCATTTAAAACAGCAACTGTTAAAGGGCCCTCGGTTTTTAGATGCGTCTGGCTGTGTAGCAGAGGTGATTTAGAGGAAGGTTAGTGCATGGGACTCAGGCCCGTAAATAGCTTTTTACTCGTTTTCTTAAAAGTAATTTCTGAGTACAAGTTACCATTCAAGTTTGAATGAAATGCTGGGCGCAAGGCAGACACTCGCTCTGCCCGCTTCCAGATGAACAAACAAGTCTGCGCAAGCAACATCGTGATGGACTGAAATTGTATTCTATGACTTTCTTCACCACGCAGAATTCAATGAATGTTCTCTCCGTCTGACGAGTTCTACAAAATAAGGAATGCATGGATGGACGTATAGACTTACATAGAAATTCATTTAAGTGTTGAATTTACATCCTCGTACAAACATAACGAAAATGGTGGATTGTCACAGATAAAGTGTAATGTCTAGTATCATCCTCACTTTTAGTTCTAATGCAAAAGCAAACATCAATTCGACTATTTTTTGCACTAAAAAGCTATACTATTTCTAGCTCATCCATAAAAGCTCCTATCTCCATCGAAAAAATGAACGTGTTAGAGGAGGAAAAAGATGGAAGAATAGGAGGAGGGAGAATAACGAAAAGAAGAAGGGAAAAAAGGAATAGGAGGAGGAGGAAGAACGAAAAGGAGGAGGGAAAGGAGAAATAGGAGGAGGAGGAAGAAGGGAAAGGAAAGGAGAGGGGGTGGAGGAGGATGAAGAGGAGGAGGAGAGATAGAAGGAGAGGAGAAGGAAGACAAAATTGATAATAGTTGCATACTTTTATTTCTAGGAGGTTACATTTATATCCAGGAGGCAACACTTTTTCGAAAAACTTACATTCATCTGGATCAATGAACTTTAACTGAACCTATTCCAATGGAAAATGTGTTAATCTATTGGCAGACATCGTCCTATTAATGTCCGCCTTCAATGCCCCACATAGGCAACAAACCTACCGGGAAGCGCAAATAGTTACCTATCTATTCGAAATACGCGCTTTCATTTTGCTCCACATATATACTTTGATTGGACCGATAGACTTTGTGACAGATGAACTTATTGGCAGATGCTTTTCATCTGAGAGTCGCCTTCAATTTCACTGCATAGGCAACAACCCTACCGCGTAGCACCAACAGCTATCGATTCGAAAAACATCCATTCATGTCTTGCTTAATAAGCTTCGATTCAACAGCGTCGTTGGATTTTCATTCGTGATTTGCCAACTGAAGCATATTATGAATAAAATGTTGCCATTTTTTTATTTGAAATAAATCATCAGTCATGCATCAAAGAGAAAACTTATATTCCGAGCTTCAATTTATCATTTATTTTTTCATTTACTGTCTTTTTTCCATTTTCAGTGGATAAGGGATGGGAGTGTAGTGTATTGAAAAATGCAAACAATTGAATCGATTATTGTTTTAAAAAGAAAGGCTTTCCGCCATCGAGTTGTTTTCAAAAATATACTCTTTGCTTTTCAATGCATTAACCCTTAATTTTAGATGACGGCAGACATTGATGAAGCAAAGTTTGCCAACCAAACCGGCAGACCACTCAGCCGATAATACCACCTGACCAAACAGGAAAACGACGTCAGCAGCATGTTCCTCAATAACGCGTAAAAACTTCACACTCAGAATAACGAGTCACTTCATCTCGGGATTTTGCGCAAACACACGTAAGTGTAGGTAATAACAACCGTAGGAACAAGGATGAAAGTCGATTGCCTGGAGCCGACGCCTACCGCCTGTTGGACGCACAGCTCGAAATCGCTAGGTCATGGCTTGTGAGCGTCTGTCCGCCCCCCGCGGACACATCGTCTCGAGCAAAAACCACGTAGACCCAATACGATCCGCGGATATTTACGCGTTTTTGTTGCATCGAAACGGTCAGCGTCCTGCGCTAAACTTCAGTCGGTGGCTGTAAAGCGACCGGTAGCCGGGCTGTCAATGCTGTCGGTGGGAATGCCAGGCTTCGCTCGTACGAGTTCACAGTTCAATGGCACGCTTATTCAATTGACAACCGCGAATTCAACGGCTGCTGCCATCGAATGTAACAAACTTATTTGCGAGGTGTGATGACAAGGAACGAGTTTATCTGACGACTTGTAGAGGTATATAATGTCTCTTTGGTTCAGGAGGAGTTACTATTTACCAAATGCTTGCGATGTTTGTTTATTTTTTATGTTAAATTGTCGGTGGCTGAGGCTGCCAGTAGAACGTCTAAATCTGAATTCTGAGGGTATGGACTTGTCAAAACACGGAGCTCTGAGGGCCAAAAAGGGCAGCAAACCTTCTCACAGGAATGCATTAGAAAAACACCACCGTTAACCTTTACATTCAAATGTTGAACCAAGATGTCTGACAATGTTTACAGACGAGCGTACTTCCGCAAACTGGAGAAAATTTTCACAAAAAAAACAAAGTGAAATACGTACTCCATAATGTTTTAATCAATACCGCTACTCTCGTAGTAATAATGAGTAATGCAGGATTATTTGAGTACATAGGTTGGCTATCCTGTTGGGCCCTAGGCACTCCTTGAGCCGATCAAACCTAGACTTTGAAAAATAAGGGGGTCCGCTCCATCGCTGAATGGTAGAATTCTCTATGAAATGGATTGTAATACAATTTTTACGCTTGACTCCTATTCATAATTAATTTTTACTTTCAAGCAATAACAATGACGGCAACTAAGCACCTCACGGAGAAAATTAAATCGTAGCTCTAACAATGCTCATTTTTAGTCGTGGCGACAATCTTACTTTTTTGGCAAAAATTATTTCGATCCCGGTAACGGCGCCGAACTGTTATTCACAGTATTATTGGACATAGGTAATTAAAACATTCTAAAGAAAAAGATTTTATGGGTATTGTTTTTATCAAGTAAATTTTAAGAAGGTCCTTCCCTCTGATTTTCAATTTACTACTATTCATAGTTTAATTCTTGAAAGATATAGAATTTTCATGCACAAAACGATACAAATTTATGAATGTAATGTTTGAAATCTGTCAAATTAGGACCTATGCAAGATGCCAATATGACATGATTAGTAAAAAGAGCAAAAGTAAAAACCAAATTCCTCACTCTTTTTGCTCATGGTCACACATTTTTATCGTAGGAAAAACTGTGTTTATTTGTTATAATTTTCCATGTTTTGATGAATCCACCCTTAATCATTGAGCGCATTCTATCAGCTTCTCCCGTTAGAACTTCGCATCATCATGGACGGCAGAAAAAAATGAGGAAAAAAATAAATTCTTTGTTGGAGTTATATTTTCTTCATCAAGAGCGGTAGATTTGGCAGCAGCGTGAAGACTGATTGAGAGAAATAAACTGCACTTTCTTCTGAATGAAACATCTTTGGGCGAAGAATCTTTCACGCTTGTTTTCTGAATCAAATGATAAATTATCGCCGGCAAGTTATATGTACATACATACCATCACCCGTGCTGTCACATCGTGCTGAAAATCCTGGCCGTTCAAACGCGTAAGTTGAAGTTTTTTAGCAAGCGTGGCAGCGTCATGATGCTCATCCAATCGGCGGAAAAGCAATCCTCTCTCAAGCTCACAGCAGCTTTTTATCGATTTCCCTTGATCAGATCAGCGGCAAGGATCGTCGACCCATTATCGAACCTTCATCGATAATTCTCTATCATAACAATGCTATTTATCGATCAAGATTATTCAATCAAAATTGGACTGCATTTGGCAATTCGGAACTACAATTTCTGGCTCATCTGCAAAAACACTTATGAGCAAAGGAAAACTATCTGATCCAACCTAGTTGCACCAAAAAATGACAACTTTTAATAACTAGACAACGCCGTTGTATAGGCTGAAGACTTGTGGGCCCATAGGCCACTTGTCTCTAGGATTCTTCCGTTTTCCTCGCCGTGTTAGCCACGCCGCCGCCGAGGTGGTGTTATTTGTGACGCAGTCCTATAAATTTGGATTCAACCGTGAGAAACAGCGAAACGAATTTTTCGGGGGATTATAATATCCGTTTCCGGCACGCAGTATCGCACCGAAATGCAGGGGACTGAGGATGAGGATTAACCGCAAAAGGAGTCTCAATATCTAAGGGCTATTTGGAACTCGGTAAACGAATAAAAAAAAAAAGAAAAATCCGTGCGATATTTAAGACAATCCAGTAAAGAGAGTTACAGATCGAGCTCAGTGCTTTTTTAGTACCATAGTGTAGTGTTGATGAAAGAAGATTGTTGTAGAAGATGAAATTGTTCGATATACAAAAGGACTCAAA